>NC_052320.1:31610718-31926552 GCF_016432855.1 Salvelinus namaycush | reverse complement strand
CCTACCTCGTAAAGTTTAATGAGTGTCAATGTGAAGGCACTTCATCTGTAGTGTGTACTCTATCTATATGGGGCAGGAGGTCAGAAGTAGAACCAGACTAGGAGGGAATGGAAGAGAGAGATGCGGAGGGATGAGGGAGGAAAGGGGGAGGAGAGAAATGTGAGAGAGGCGGACAGAGAACGAGAAGGAGTGTATCAGAAAATGACAGACTGAAAGAGGGAGAGTGACTAAGAGAGAAATTATAGTGTGAAATAACGAGGGAAGAGCGAAGGAGGGGTGGAGGCGGAGAAGATGTGTCTGACCCACCCTGCTGTCGTGGTGAAGGCATGCATTATGGGTAGCGAGGCCCCTAGGGCACTCAAAAACTAGGACGTCAACTCGCTTGCTATATTTCCCACCTACCTATCAATCCTCTCTATTTCTGTCCCTCTCTCTCCTTCACCCTCCCTCTCTTTTTCTGTCAATCAGTCTTGCCATACAGAATCTCCTTTCACTATAATGAACCTCAGCCATCTCCAATGCTAATCTTCCTATACGTAGAAGCCCTCTTACCATGTGAGTAGCATACAGATGACATTATATATACGACTCAAGCTAACGCACATGACAGAAAATCACTCAAACACAAAGCACTATTCCTCCCTCTCTCCCCAGCTTCCACTTCCATTCATCAACAATAAAGTGGTAAAATGTCACACTTAATGCAAATAGACTCCACGTCATCAGCGCATAGCCTATATACTCTCTTTGACATTCTCCATCTGTAGCGCATTAGTTAAGTTAGCACCGCCGCTAGTCCACCTCTGTAAACGCCATTGGCAGCAGTTAGCGCTCGTCTGTCTAATTCTCCCTGACGATATCCATGTTGATCAGTTAGCATAATATGCTAGAGTAATCAGGCTTAGTTGCCTGTGATTTGGGCTAATGATCATAGCGTGCCGAGGGGAGAGGTGGGGGAGGAGGGAGAGGTGTGATATGTGGAGGGGCTTGTCAGTGAGTTCAGAGAAAGAGGGGGAAGAGGGGGAGACGGAGAGAGAAGAGGGGTATTTTTTTAAATGTTATTTTTGGGGGGGCGGGGTTTTTCCGTATCCCATATTGCATATTGAATCTCTCGCCTCACCTGTCTGTTGAGTTGAGACCACACAGACACACAGCAGGGGATTTTCAGAGGGAAGACACTACACATGCTCTCTCACACACACACACACACACACTAGAACACACAGACACCCCCCCCCCCCCACACACACACACACACACACATAAACATACACACCAACATGCAGTGTTTGTATCCTGGGGAGGATGGTGGATCAGCGGTTGGTTTTTGGCTCTGTTCCAGTTAACTGAACATACCATTACACACACAAAGGTTCTGGGCGCCCAGTACCGTCTCTCTGCTACACTACAGGCTGTTATGTTCCCCCATTGTGCAATATGTCAGAGTTGCAGCTGAGACTCTTAACACACACCAGTAGTCAGTGGAAACTTTCACGTTTGACTATCCTGTCTCGCCGCTGAGCAGCTAGCAGTGGAGGGGTGTGTGTAGGGGTAGGAGTCTGTGTGTGTTTGTGCTTGCGTATGTGCCTGTGCACACATACATTTGCAGTTGTGCGTGTCCCTGCATTTATGTGTGTGTGTGTGTGTGTGTGTGTGTGTGTGTGTGTGTGTGTGTGTGTGTGTGTGTGTGTGTGTGTGTTTACACACAATGTTGATCTTGTCAAGACCCTAGCGTCCACATCCTCCCATTGGCACTACACTGAAATCCTTCCTCTGTGTACACATGAACAGACACACACACACACACACAATTTATGCTCACATACTAACACACAGTCCTTATCAACTGTTCATTCCAGGCCATTGCATAGCTGCTCCCTGCTTTATTTAAAGTGAAGCGCTTTGTTAGCGCAGAAGGTAATGAGAAAGAGTATCTGTCTCTCTCTCTATCTCACTCTCTCCATCTCACTCTCTCTCTCCATCTATCTCACTCTCTCTCTCCATCTCACTCTCTCTCTTTCTCCCTCTCGCTCTGTCATTCTCTCATTGCTGTCACTCAGAGGCATCTGCATGGAAACGCTGCCTGGGACCAGGGCACCCGCTAATTATGCTGTGGGCTGACATCTCTTCCGCTTGTCAAAGAGCAAAGCAAAATGTACGATAGTGCCTCTTCCGTGTGTGTATGTGTGTGCGTCACAGTGTGCATGAGTGAATTCCACCTTCCAAGTAACATCATTATTTAATTATTGTGTGTGTGAGTTTGCTATCTAACTGACTTGAGAAGGCATTAAAAAAAGGGAGGTTCGTATTACATGGCTCTCTGTCGTTAACATGGGGTCTCTCTCTCTCTCTCTCTACCCCCCTGCACTCTGTCCTCTCTCTTAGAAGGGGAAGGAAATGGCAAGTGCGGATATGCGTGAGTGTGATTGTGTGTGTGAGCGAGTGAGTGTGTGTGTGGGGCTGCTCCATCTGTTCCCTACACTGTGGAAAAAGCTGTCTGAGTGGGGGCACTCCCATTGACAACTTCTCCGGAGCCCTCTATCACCCCACCACGGCCCTGCTAGAGCCAAGGGAGAAAGAGGGAAGGAGATGGGAGAGAGAGGGATTGACTGAGGAGGTGGATAGTGTGTGTGAATGAGAGTGAGAAAGGGAAGAGAAGAGGGATAGGGGTTCTGTGTTTGTGACAGGAGGAAAGAGAGAGAGACATATAGAGTCCCAAATCGCTCCTTACTCTTGCACTTTCTCCCTATCCCCTCGATGTTAGCATGTCCTAATGATAGGGCTGACCCCATTTAGTTGACTGTGCGATTGTTTGGTCAATAGCTTGTTGATCGACCGAGATTTCTTTAGTCGAGCAGTTGCAATTATTTATTTTTATGGTGCACAGATCAAATGTTATTGGTCACATACACATATTTAGTAGATGTTATTGCGGGTGTAGCAAAATGCTTGTGTTCCTAGCTCCAACAGTGCAGTCATATCTAACAATTCACAACAATACACACAAATCTAAAGTAAAAGAATAACTCTACCTACATGTATATATTACCTCAATTACCTCGACTAACCTGTGCCCCCGCACATTGACTCTCTACCGGTACCCCCTGTATATAGCCTCGTTATTGTTATTTTCTTATTTTTCTTAAAACTGCATTGGTTAAGGGCTTGTAAGTAAGCATTTCACTGTAAGGTCTAAACCTGTTGTATTCGGCGCATGTGACAAATAAAATTTGATTTGATTTCCTCAACTGGCAGCTTCATTAAATAGTACCCGCAAAACACCAGTCTCAATGTCGACAGTGAAGAGGCGACTCTGGAAAGCTGGCCTTCTAGGCAGAGTTGCAAAGAAAAAGCCATATCTCAGACTGGCCAATAAAAAGAAAAGATTAAGATGGGCAAAAGAACACAGACAACACCTAGAAGGCCAGCATCCCGGAGTCGCCTCTTCACTGTTGACGTTGAGACTGGTGTTTTGCGGGTACTATTTAATGAAGTGTCAGTTGAGGACTTTTGAGGCGTCTGTTTCTCAAACTAGACACTCTAATGTACTTGTCCTCTTGCTCAGTTGTGAACCGGGGCCTCCCATTCCTATTTCTATTCTGGTTTGAGCCAGTTTGCGCTGTTCTGTGAAGGGAGTAGTTCGTAGTATACGAGATCTTCAGTTTCAGAAGAAAGTGCTTTGTTTCTGGCCATTTTGAGTGTCACGTTCGTTCTCCTCCTCGTCTGTGGAGGAGCATGGATCGGACCAAAACGCAGAGTGATATGAATACATCTTCTTTTATTAGATACGAAGACGAAACGAACACTATACAAACTAATACAAAAAACAATAAACCACGAACGTGAAGCTACAAACGAAAGTGCACACACAAGCTACTAACGTTAGACATAGACAATTATCCACAAATCCCCAACACAAAACAAGCCACCTATATATGATTCTCAATCAGGGACAACGATAGACAGCTGCCTCTGATTGAGAACCATATTAGGCTGAACATAGAAACAGACAAACTAGACACACAACATAGAATTCCCACCCAGCTCACATCCTGACCAACACTAAACAAGCAAAACACACAAGAACTATGGTCAGGACGTGACAGTACCCCCCTCCTGAGGTGCGGACTCCGGACGCACCCCTAAAACTCCAGGGGAGGGTCTGGGTGGGCATCTGTCCGCGGCGGCGCCTCCGGCGCAGGACGAGGACACCACTCCACCATTGTCTTTGTCCCCCTCCTTAGCGTCCTTTGAGTGGCGACCCTCGCCCCCGACCCTGGTCTAGGAACCTTCACAAAGGTCCCCCTTAAATAGAGGAGATAGCTCAGGACAGAGAGGTAGCTCAGGACAGAGGGGTAGCTCAGGACAGAGGGGTAGCTCAGGACAGAGGGGTAGCTCAGGACAGAGGGGTAGCTCAGGACAGAGGGGTAGCTCAGGACAGAGGGGCAGCTCCGGACTAATGGCAGCTCCGGACTGAGTGGCAGCTCATGACTGAGTGGCAGCTCATGACTGAGTGGCAGCTCATGACTGGAGGGCAGCTCATGACTGGAGGGCAGCTCATGACTGGAGGGCTCTGGCCGCTCCTGTCTGGCGGAAGGCTCTGGCGGCTCCTGTCTGGCGGAAGGCTCTGGCGGCTCCTGTCTGGCGGAAGGCTCTGGCGGCTCCTGTCTGGCGGAAGGCTCTGGCGGCTCCTGTCTGGCGGAAGGCTCTGGCGGCTCCTGTCTGGCGGAAGGCTCTGGCGGCTCCTGTCTGGCGGAAGGCTCTGGCGGTTCCTGTCTGGCGGAAGGCTCTGGCGGCTCCTGTCTAGCGGAAGGCTCTGGCGGCTCCTGTCTGGCGGACGGCTCTAGCGGCTCCTGTCTGGCGGACGGCTCTAGCGGCTCCTGTCTGGCGGAAGGCTCTAGCGGCTCCTGTCTGGCGGAAGGCTCTAGCGGCTCCTGTCTGGCGGACGGCTCTAGCGGCTCCTGTCTGGCGGACGGCTCTAGCGGCTCCTGACTGACGGACGGCTCTGAAGGCTCAGGACAGACGGGCGGCTTTGAAGGCTCAGGACAGACGGGCGGCTTTGAAGGCTCAGGACAGACGAGCGGCTTTGAAGGCTCAGGACAGACGGGCAGCGCAGGCGGCGCTTGGCAGACGGACAGCTCAGACGGCGTTGGGCAGACGGGCAGTTCAGGCGCCGCTGGGCAGACGGCAGACTCTGGCCGGCTGAGGCGCACTGTAGGCCTGGTGCATGGTGCCGGAACTGGAGGTACCGGGCTAAGGAAACGCACCTTAAGGCTAGTGCGGGGAGCAGCAACAGGACGCACAGGAGGCTTGGTGCGTGGTGCCGGAACTGGTGGTACCGGGCTGGAGACACGCACCATAGGGCTAGTGCGTGGAGGAGGAACAGGGCTCTGGAGACGCATAGGAAGCCTGGTGCGTGGTGTAGGCACTGGTGGTACTGGGCTTGGGCGGGGAGGTGGCGCCGGATATACCGGACCGTGCAGGCGTACTGGCTCCCTTGAGCACCGAGCCTGCCCAACCTTACCTGGTTGTATGCTCCCCGTAGCCCGACCAGTGCGGGGAGGTGGAATAACCCGCACTGGGCTGTGTTGGCGAACCGGGGACACCATGCGTAAGGCTGGTGCCATGTATGCCGGCCCGAGGAGACGCACTGGAGACCAGACGCATTGAGCCGGCTTCATGGCACCTGGCTCAATGCCCAATCTAGCCCTGCCAGTGCGGGGAGGTGGAATAACCCGCACCGGGCTATGCACACGTACAGGAGACACCGTGCGCTCTACCGTATAACACGGTGTCTGCCCGTACTCACGCTCTCCACGGTAAGATCGGGAAGTTGGCGCAGGTCTCCTACCTGACTTCGCCACACTACCCTTTAGCCCCCCCCCCCCCCCCCCCCCCCCCCCCCCCCCCCAATACATTTTTGGGCTTGACTTACAGGCTTCCTACCGCGTCGTCGTGCTGCCTCCATTCGCCGGTATCCCTCCTCACACTGCGCCAGAGAATCCCAGGCGGGCTCCGGCACTCTCCTTGGGTCGATCGCCCACCTGTCGATCTCCTCCCAGGTTGTATAGCCCAGATCCTTCTCCTGCTTCCGTGCTAGCTCCTCAAAACGCCGCCTCTCTGCTTTCACTGCCTCCAGCTCAGCTTTGGGGCGGCGATATTCTCCTGGTTGTGCCCAGGGTTCTTCGCTGTCCAGAATTTCCTCCCAATTCCTATAATCCTGCGTTTGCTGCTGCTGCCTTGAATCACGCTGCTTGGTCCTGGTATGGTGGGTAATTCTGTCACGTTCGTTCTCCTCCTCATCTGTGGAGGAGCATGGATCGGACCAAAACGCAGAGTGATATGAATACATCTTCTTTTATTAGATACGAAGACGAAACGAACACTATACAAACTAATAAAAAAACAATAAACCACGAACGTGAAGCTACAAACGAAAGTGCACACACAAGCTACTAACGTTAGACATAGACAATTACCCACAAATCCCCAACACAAAACAAGCCACCTATATATGATTCTCAATCAGGGACAACGATAGACAGGTGCCTCTGATTGAGAACCATATTAGGCTGAACATAGAAACAGACAAACTAGACACACAACATAGAATTCCCACCCAGCTCACGTCCTGACCAACACTAAACAAGCAAAACACACAAGAACTATGGTCAGGACGTGACATTGAGCTTGTAACCGAACCCGCAAATGCTGATGCTCCAGATACTCAACTAGTCTAAAGAAGGCCAGTTTTATTGCTTCTTTAATCAGGACAACAGTTTTCAGCTGTGCTAACATAATTGCAAAAGGGTTTTCTAATGATCAATTAGCCTTTTAAAATTATGAACTTAGATTAGCTAACACAATGTGCTGTTTGCTGATAATGGTCCTCTGTACGCCTATGTAGATATTCCATAAAAGATCTGCCGTTTCCAGCTACAATTGTCATTTACAACATTAACAATGTCTACATTGTATTTCTGATCAATTTGATGTAATTTTAATGGACAAAAAATGTTGCTTTTCTTTCAAAAACAAGGACATTTCTAAGTGACCCCAAACTTTTGAACGGTAGTGTATATATTTATTTTGTTAGAACAGACTCTCTGGTACACTTATTTATTCAGTGTTATTTACTAGAGGTCGACCGATTTATGATTTTTCAACCCCGATACCGATTATTGGAGGACCAAAAAAGCCGATACCGATTAATCGGCCGATTTTTATTTTATTTATTTGTAATAATGACAATTACAACAATACTGAATGAACACTTATTTTAACTTAATATAATACATCAATAAAATCAATTTAGCCTCAAATAAATAATGAAACATGTTCAATTTGGTTTAAATAATGCAAAAACAAAGTGTTGGAGAAGAAAGTAAAAATGCAATATGTGCCATGTAAGAAAGCTAACGTTTAAGTTCCTTGCTCAGAACATGAGAACATATGAAAGCTGGTGGTTCCTTTTAACATGAGTCTTCAATATTCTCAGGTAAGAAGTTTTAGGTTGTAGTTATTATAGGAATTATAGGACTATTTCTCTCTATGCCATTTGTATTTCATTAACCTTTGACTATTGGATGTTCTTAAAGGCACTTTAGTATTGCCAGTGCAACAGTATAGCTTCCGTCCCTCTCCTCGCTCCTACCTGGGCTCGAACCAGGAACACAACGACAACAGCCACCCTCGAAGCAGCGTTACCCATGCAGAGCAAGGGGAATAACTACTCCAAGTCTCAGAGCGAGTGACGTTTGAAACGCTATTAGCGCGCACCCCGCTAACTAGCTAGCCATTTCACATCGGTTACACGAGCCTAGTCTCGGGAGTTGATAGGCTTGAAGTCATAAACAGCGCAATTCTTGAAGCACAGCGAAGAGCTTCTGGCAAAACGCAGGAAAGTGCTGTTTGAATGAATGCTTACGAGCCTGCTGCTGCCTACCACCGCTCAGTCAGACTGCTCTATCAAATCATAGACTTAGTTATAACATAATAACACACAGAAATACGAGCCTAAGGTCATTAATATGGTTGAATCCGGAAACTATCATCTCGAAAACAAAACGTTTATTCTTTCAGTGAAATACGGAACCGTTACGTATTTTATCTAACGGGTGGCATCCATAAGTCTAAATAGTCCTGTTACATTGCACAACCTTCAATGTTATGTCATAATTACGTAAAATTCTGGCAAATTAGCCCAAACTGTTGCATATACACTGACTCTGCGTGCAATGAACGCAAGAGAAGACACAATTTCACCTGGTTAATATTGCCTGCTAACCTGGATTTCTTTTAGCTAAATATGCAGGTTTAAAAATATATACGCAATATATACGCACCGCAACGATACGCACCACATTGATTATATGCAACGCAGGACATGCTAGATAAACTAGTAATATCATCAACCATGTGTAGTTAACTAGTGATTATGATTGATTGATTGTTTTTTATAAGATACGTTTAATGCAAGCTAGCAACTTACCTTGGCTTCTACTGCATTCGCGTAACAGGCAGGCTCCTCGTGGAGTGCAATGTAATCAGGTGGTTAGAGCGTTGGACTAGTTAACTGTAAGGTTGCAAGATTGAATCCCCCGAGCTGACATGGTAAAAATCTGTCGTTCTGCCCCTGAACGAGGCAGTTAACCCACCGTTCCTAGGCCATCATTGAAAATAAGAATGTGTTCTTAACTGACTTGCCTAGTTAAATGAAGATTAAATAAAGGGGTCAAATCGGTGTCCAAAAATACCGATTTCCGATTGTTAGGAAAACTTGAAATCGGCCCTAATTAAACGGCCATTCCGATTAATCGGTTGACCTCTATTATTTACACTGTTCCAAATGGTCAGAAATAATCATAATATTGTAATCTAACAGCAACTGTTTGGCACACATAATACTCATGCAACGCTTGCTCCTATACCCTCCTTTATCTGGATCTCCAGTAGTTTCCATAACTAAGTCAAATGTCTTCCACAGATCTGACTTCCCCTTTCCCTCCTGAGCAACCAGTAAACATTCCCCACGGTTCGAGTTTCTTTTTCACATCCTCCGCTTCCATTTTGCTGTCGACATTACTGTGTTCGGAGTTTGTTATAACCAATTTATTGATGTGATTATGATAGGCTATAGGCCCTATTGGTCACATGCGATGCTTACATGTTTCACGTAAAGAGAGCACGGGTTGAGGGAATAGGGAATGTTTTTCATAAACAAATTATGGATTTCGGTAACAGAACTTTTCAGTCAGAAACAAGTAAGAAACTAAATGGCTGAAATGATGTTACTGCTTCAGCATGGACAGTGCAATAAACACTTACTTTGCTGTGGTGGCTTTTCGCTGCAGTAGGGAGAAGAGCGAGACAACGTGCACCGGTCAAACAGACACTCACTGTCATTTGTTTTTTACACAGTGTGGTCATCGGGGTCTTTCTGGAGTCATTTGTTTGTCTTCATTATTTAATCAAATAGGGTGCTTAAAACATCATTCAAGCTCAGTGCATATGTAGTTGATTTTATTCAAACAAATAAGGTGTGTCTGTCTATATATGGAAAAACAAGTTTAAACATTCAGACAAATTGATTGGTCTAAAGAACTTGGTCGACCAACATTTTTGTTGTTGTTGGGGACAGCCCTACCGGATGGTTTAGATAGGTTGCACCAAAGATAGTCTAGTATGAAGATAAGTAGAAACTGCTTCTCCAATAGAATTCCCCGATAACGCCTGTAGGCGATGTTGGCTAGCTAAGCTCATACGCAGAAACATGTCATCGTGTCTAACGGTCGTCTCTCGCCGAACTGACCATGTTCATGCTGTCAAATCAAAGGCACTTCTTCACTATAAAGTTGTTTTGGACGAAAATGAAAACATTTTGTCACTTTCACGAGGTTGGAGTAATAACATGTTCAACTACTTAAGACATTGGCCCGAATCTAGGTTGTGTCTTTATAAGTCGAGAAAATGAACAGCTCAGGAAGAATTTTTCAATTCTCTCATTGCCTGGTCTGCCGAGTCTGCTTCGTAAGCATTCCCGGAAGTCTCGCCATGTTGCACCTCTGGGTTTAGAAACTCTGTGGTTGTTCCTTACAGATCTGCGAAACATCAAAGGGTCAAAGGAAGGGTTAGGGATGTGTCGCTAGGAGCTAGTATAGTGCTATCCTAGCCGTGCTAGCTGGCAGTGTGGTATATGGTTTCAAGTGGCCAGCTGAGAGAGGAACAAAAATCAGCACTGATCACAGCCACAGTGACGCAAAATACTTGCTCTTTCTTCAATTATATGCAAGGCTACAATGTTCCTTTTCTTACTTCGAACAGATATAGTAACGCGCGCACACACACACACACACACACACACACACACACACACACACACACACACACACACACACACACACACACACACACACACACACACACACACACACACACACACACACACACACACACACACACACACACACACACACACACACTTGCCATGGCCAGCACTGTCTCCCTTTAATGATATCATTAGCCAAAGCCCATTCCACTCCCCAGCGCTACAGCCCTTCAGAGGGCCCTTCATTAGTGAACAGGACACAGAAGAGCAGAGGGTGTGTATGTATGTATATGTGTGTGTATGTGTGTATTCATTCATGTGGCTGTGTGTGTGTATGTGCATGCATTTGTGTGTGTGTGTGTGTGTGTGTGTGTGGATCTATGTAACCCCAGTGGATTGGATTAACCCAGGGGTGAGCTGGTGGACAGGAGATTGGTGTCATCAAGGCCATTCTCACTACACTGGGCCCTGCAGATTGAAATTCCACCTCACCCCCATTCTCTCCCTTCCCCCAGTAGTCGAATGCTGTCCTCTCCTCTCACCATAGCATTGGTCTCCATTGGATTACATTCACTGTCTGACACACCCATCCTCCCAGGCCTCATATATCCTCATAGAAGTGGTTGATAATATGGAATGCTTTCATATGCAAAAGAAATATAGATCATCATATAAGTGGTTGATATTCAATGATAATGCTTTAATACGCAAAGCTATACAGTATGGATCCTCAATGCTTCAATATGCAGTGCTAATGCACTATATGCTATGCTTTATAGATTGTCATAGAAATGTTTAAATATGCGATGCTATATGGATTATCATGTAAATCATTTAATATGCAATGCCATATATGGATTATTATAGAAATACTTTAGTATGCTATGCTATACAGATCCTCATAGTAATGGTTGAATATGTTATGCTAATGCTTTCACATGCAATTTCATATAGATCCTCAGAAATAATCTGATATGCAATGATACTCATAGTAATGCTTTAATATGCAACGCTAGATATATCTTTAAAGAATTGGTTTGGTATATAATGTGATGCCATGTGTTCTTGTGTGGTGGCAGCAGTTCATTTTGGCTGTGGACACTGTCTCCTTATAAAATAAATATGTGATACATTTGGTTGGAATGTTCTCTAATTTGATAACCACGCCTGCCCATGCCAAAGAAATAGTTGGAGAACAAGAACACAAAATAAACGTGTGTGCGTGCGTGCGCTTGTTTGTTCCAAGTTTGTATTTTATAGTACTGAATAGTGTGCGTGAATGCGTATAATTGTCACATATTGTTGCAGTAAACCATTGTTTTTGTGCATGTGTATGGCTAAGTGTATGTATGGGTATGTATTTCTCAGCATGTGTGTTTATGTGTGCATCTCTCACTATTGTATTTCCCCCCATGTGTTTGGTCATTCGTAGCAAACCACAGCACCGTGCTTCGTTCAGAATGGGCTAAGCGCTCCTCAAAGAGGGCAAATTAAGACAAATTAAGAGAAGCGCCAACTAAGGCCAAGGCGAGGTGAGCACATATTATACACATTTCCCCCCCACTTTTCCTCTGTCACTTTATCCTGGCCATAAATATTACAAAGCCTCCATTGAGGCGCGGGAGCTATAATGAAAAGTACATAAGCGTGGAACAGTTCCCCTACTTTTGTGTTGATGGCAATTAATTTGCTAGCGGGCGTGATCGCTAACGTAGCCGTCGGTGCATGGTACACATCCTATAAATGTGAATATATGTCCCCCATCCAACATCCATCTGCTCTCCCACTTTCTGGAGTGTGCGACTGTGCGTCTTACGGCCCCATATTATAGCTCGCTTTCCCTGGCTGAGAGGGAGAGAAGTTCAGGGTGATGGATAGGCAGCAGAAGCTTGCTTTGATTCTCTGAAAATAACACAATCATGTGCTACATTCAGCTCTCAGGGTTATTAAGAGAGGGAGAGAGAGAGATGGGAAAGAGATAGGGAAGAGAGGGAGGGAGAAAAAGAGAGGGGGCGGCTTGACATCGTCTGAAATACCGGACTCCTTCTGATGGGCCTTATTTGCTGCTTACTCCCTCTTTGTTGTGTCTCAGTGTATGTCTCAGTGTGCGTCTCAGTGTGCGTCTCAGTGTGCGTCTCAGTGTGCGTCTCAGTGTGCGTCTCAGTGTGCGTCTCAGTGTGCGTCTCAGTGTGCGTCTCAGTGTATGTCTCAGTGTGCGTCTCAGTGTGCGTCTCAGAGACGCAGTGTGCGTCTCAGTGTGCGTCTCAGTGTGCGTCTCAGTGTGCGTCTCAGTGTGCGTCTCAGTGTGCGTCTCAGTGTGCGTCTCAGTGTGCGTCTCAGTGTATGTCTCAGTGTGCGTCTCAGTGTGCGTCTCAGTGTGCGTCTCAGTGTATATCTCAGTGTATGTCTCAGTGTGTGTGTCTGTGTGTCTCAGTGTGTGTCTCAGTGTGTCTCAGTGTGTGTCTCAGTGTGTGTCTCAGTGTGTGTCTCAGTGTGTGTCTCAGTGTGTGTCTCAGTGTGTGTCTCAGTGTGTGTCTCAGTGTGTGTCTCAGTGTGTGTCTCAGTGTGTGTCTCAGTGTGTGTCTCAGTGTGTGTCTCAGTGTGTGTCTCAGTGTGTGTCTCAGTGTGTGTCTCTGTGTGTGTCTCTGTGTGTGTATCTGTGTGTGTCTCAGTGTGTATCTCAGTGTGTGTCTCAGAGTGTGTCTAGTTAGTCCTCTTTGGTTTGTGGCAGCACGGGAGTGAACGAAGGAGGGGAGGAAGAGAGGGAAGAGGGCTCGGTTGCATTTTACAATGACAGCCTCTTTTTCTCTCACCACCTCAGCCGGCTGGGAGAAGAGCCAGGGAGAGAGAGGGAGAAAAATAGAAACTGAAGTGATTTGTGGAAGTATTGATCTCTGGGCCGCGGTTATCGATCAGAGCGTGGAGGGAGGGGAGGAGAGTGATGGAGAGCTTTGTCTGGAAGGGGAGCGGGCGGAGGAGGGAGAGGGCTTTATAGGTGGTTCTTTATAGGACGTTCTTTATAGGGCGCCAAATCAGGGCAATTTTATGGATCTGCTTTTTTCTATCTCATTACCAAGCTTTCCTCTCCTTTCTGTTTCAGTGGTAAAAACTAACTAACTAAGTAACTAACTAAGTAAAAGCCAAAGTTTAACAACACAAATAGAATACAGGGTTTAGCATCTTCAAACCACCTTAGAATTAGCTTGGTGAGACCAGCCTGATCACATGATAGTTCTGTTTCACTTCAAACATTATGTTGGGTGTTGCAAGGCTACCTCAAAATCCCCCCTCAGTCTAAAAAACATCCCTCTATCCTATTCTTGCCCAACAGTGATTAGGAAGAGCATGGAGAAACATAAGGAGGACACTACTCCTTTCATCCAGTGAAACCATCCCTGCACCAAATAGGGCTCCAGAATACTGGCTCTGAATGAGTACACGCACACACACGCACACACGCGCACACACGCACACACACACACACACACACACACACACACACACACACACACACACACACACACACACACACACACACACACACACACACACACACACACACACACACACACACACACACACACTCAATCGCCTCTCCCCAGGTTCCTCAGAGTACAGAGTGACGCCATCTGCCACTGGCTTGGGCCCTCTCCAGTAAGGACCCCTGAAGTCCCTCATCACCCACAATTGTAGAGCCAGCATGGAGAAGCAGTTTCCTCCCACACCCCTTTCTCTGTAGGAAACTGAGTGGAGTTGTGGAGCCATGGTGGAGATGAGGCTGTCTTATTGGGTATGGGAGAATGCCTTTGGCCCCCATACTGTGACACACTGACTGATAGGCAGATTCCTCCTGAGGCTTTTCTCCTCTACGCTCTCTCTTTTTTCATCTAAAATAAAAAGCTTGATGATGAAATACCGGGTGAAGAGACAGAGAGAAAGGGAGAGAGACAGAGCGAGAGCACAAGTGCAAGTTGGAAAACCGCGAGCGAGAGAAAGCGTGTAGGGATGACGTTAGATTCCGTGAGGCTGTGGTGTGTGCTCATGCGCGAGTATGTGCGCATCTCACCGAAAGCAAAACTCCCAAAGCAACACGAAGACGTGTGTGTCTGAAAGGATACACACCCAAACCTGGGGGACTCGTTCGGGAGTGCTTAAAGTCATATTCAGATGGTGAGAGATAGAGAATGAGAAACAGAGGGAGAGAGGGAAAGAGAGAGACAGCACTCTTCTCCAACGAGCTCTTGGATGAGTTGAATTATTGAATTTCGCGTAGCTGTGTGTGTGTGTGCGTGCGAATGCGCGAGTGTGTGTGTGCGTGGAACTGGCAGGCGCCAGGTGATATATTCATGTATATTGCAGGAAGTTGTAATCTTTTCAGAGCTACGCTGCTCTCCTCTTTCCTTTGTGGCGGAGATGAAGGGTGACAGAATATTATGGGCCCTGCCATCACATCACCATTATTTAGACTGGGGACCCGGGGCCCCTGCTCTCTCTCTCTCTGTCGCTGTCTCTGAGGTGTTAATGAGGAAAATGTCCAGCCAACTTCCTCTCTTCCTTCCTTTCTTTCTCTCGTCCTCACCTCTCACTCACACGTTCTCTCATCCTCACCCACTGTCTAACTATCTATCTCACTCTCTCTCACTCGCTGCTCTTTCTCTCGCTCACTGGCACACAGCGATGCAGAGTATCCCAACTGCCTTATTTAAATCAAGCGTTATCACCGATGGTGTTCAATTCCTCTGATATTACACTGTAAAATAATAAAGTTACTTTCAAGTGAAGTACACCTAGTAAATCTGACATAATCTCTGTCACAGCCATGTTGTATTTTTTATTTCTCCTTTATTTAACCAGGTAGGCCAGTTAAGAACAAGTTCTCATTTACAACTGCGACCTGGCCAAGATAAAGCAAAGCAGTGCGACAAAAACAACAACACAGAGTTACACATGGGATTAACAAACGTACAGTCAATAACACAATAGAAAAATCTCTATACAGTGTGTGCTAATGAAGTAAGGAGGTAAGGCAATAATTAGGCCAATAGTAGCGAAGTAATTACAATTTAGCAATTTACACTGGAGTGATATATGTGCAGATGAGGATGTGCAAGTAGAAATACTGGTGTGCAAAAGAGCAGAAAAACAAAAACAAATATGGGAATGAGGTAGGTAGTTGGTTGGATGGGTTATTTACAGATGGGCTGTGTACAGCTGCAGCGATCGGTAAGCTGCTCTGACAGCTGACGCTTAAAGTTAGTGAGGGAGATATAAGTCTCCAACTTCAGTGATTTTTGCAATTCGTTCCAGTCATTGGCAGCAGAGAACTGTAAGGAAAGGCGGCTAAAGCAGGTGTTGGCTTTGGGGATGACCAGTGAAATATACCTGCTGGAGAGCGTGCTATGGGTGGGTGTTGCTATGGTGACCAGTGAGCTGAGATAAGGCGGAGCTATACCTAGCAAAGACTTATAGATGACCTGGAGCCAGTGGGTTTGGCGACGAATATGTAGCCAGGACCAGCCAACGAGAGCATACAGGATCACTGGTCTTAACCGGTCATATCAGTTATGACTGCTTATGACCTATGTTATGACTAGGGCTGGGCAGTGTACTGTATTTTACTATATACCGGCTATTGATGAACTTACTGGTTTGGGTTTTTACTTTACCTTCTATATCGGTATTTGAATGTTTGGTTTGTTAAGTGTGATATGCCGTGTATTTGTATGGTTTACACCGCTACTTGAGTCATCCCACTCCGCTCTCTCTCTCTCTCTCTCTCCATGCTGCTTTCCACACAGACCTGTCACTCAAGGAGTCGTTTGTTGTTGCTTGACCACAAGACACTGTGTTCAGCCTGCATGGTCAATGCAGCACATGCAACAATGTTGTTTCCACTTTGCTTCTTAATATAAATCCACAATTACACTATTCGTTTGTGTTTCTTGCATCTGCAAACAGCTAGTTTGTCTTTTCTTAGCAAGTTTTTGCGAAATCGTGTTAGCCGCTAATCCTAATCATTAGTTTGCTGGCTAGCTAGCTAATAAATGTATTGAGTCAGAGCAAATGTAGCTAGCTAATACAGCCTGATACAAGTGCTGGTGTAGGCCTAAATAAGCATTTGGTTTGTGCAACAGTGTCTTCTAAATCTAAAAAAGAAATAAGCGAAGCATGAATATGTTGTATACATGAAGAAAAATGTTATGTAGCCAAAGCTTATAGGGTCCCCTAGGAAACACTGACCATCACTTTGGTTCCTACCCTGTCACAATAACTCCTCCCTGGCATTTTCATTTGTTATCATGTCAAACAACACTGTATTCAAAATGCCCACTATTATTTATATTCTATTTCCATGACTCCAACAGTTCACCCAAGTGTTTTGATCGCAATTGCAACATTTGGTTAAAAATAAGGCTTCGTTTTTTTTGCCCATATCGTATAGCTTTACGTGGCAGTGTTGAAATGAGTGCAGGAAATGCAGGAACGTATGGAAATGCGGGAAATTATTTTAGTTGAAGTTGAATTGAACAGTATACATTTCTTTGAAAAAAGACCCATTAAAACCACGTAGAATGTATGTTGCCACCCTAGGATCATGCACTACTTATGAAGCATATTTAGAACTTGTATTATTTAAAAACATAAAATACAGTCAACTAACGTCATACCGATATATATATATTTTTTTTTTATTACAATATTGTCTTTGTTTCTCAAAATTATAACTGCCTTGTTCAGGGGAACAGTGGGTTAACTGCCTTGCTCAGGGGAACAGTGGGTTAACTGCCTTGTTCAGGGGAACAGTGGGTTAACTGCCTTGCTCAGGAGAACAGTGGTTTAACTGCCTTGTTCAGGGGAACAGTGGGTTAACTGCCTTGCTCAGGGGCAGAACGACAGATTTGTACCTTGTCAGCACAGGGATTAGATCCAGCAACCTTTCTGTTACTGGCCCAACACTCTAACCACTAGGCGAAACCACACACTATTGCAAAGACTTTGATATTACCTGCCACACTTGATATGGTGAAAACAGTGTGGGGGAGGCAGAGGCACAGAAACTCACATCAATGTCTTTGTCAGATAACACTGTGAAACTAAGAATTGATGCTAGCACTCAAGAGGAAACTGACTGAACGACTCAAAACCTCCCCAGCTTATGCTCTCCAAATGGACGTCAGCTGTGAGGGCCGAGATGCCCATGCATTGACTTTTGTTTTCTACATGTCGGGGGATGCTATTCACAAAGACAGGCCTTTTCTGTCTCACAATTCCCAGGGATGTACAGTGTGCTGCGTGGCTATATTGACGAAAAGCATATTTCATGGGATCAAATGGTGGGCTTTTGCACAGATGGGGCTCTGCTCCATCTATCACAGGACGGCGGGCAGGCCTCTGCACTCTAGTTGTGAATGTGTCTCCTTCTGCCATATGGACGCATTGTATGATACATCCACTGAGCGATAATGGATACACCGAGAGCAACTGGCAGCAAAAGAGTTGAGGACAGAACTCAGAGATACGCAGAAGGTAACTTTGATTGTAAACTACTTCGCTCAAGCTTGTTCGCAAATCTATGTGGAGATATGGAATCAGAGCATGACAGTGTTCTATTTCACATCGAGGCTTGGTGGTTATGGAAGTGGAGTGTTGGAAATAGTTTTTGAATTGAGAGAGGAACTATTGTCATTCACAATGGATGTAAAAAACAGACCGTTGACTTTCTGTGTAATGAAAAGGAAAGGTATCTTCTTGTCTTTGTAACAGACATATTTGGGAAACTGAACGAACTGAACGCAAGCATGCAGGGGAAATACAAAACAAATCTACAGATGAGTGACCGACTCAGCGAAATTATCCGTTTGACTGTGATCCTGGCTCAGTTGACATGCCGGTAAGTGAAATCAAAAAGCGTATCGAGCTGTCATGTGACTGAATGCTGCAGACAACACATTTACGGGTTACTATAACGTCCGAGATTTAAAACTGATGGTACGCTGATTCAGTGCGCTCGTCTGTATTAAAAACAAACATCGATCCAGGTTGGATGTGATAGGAGAGATGAGGTGTGCTCTGTCGACCACGCCCCCTGACTTTGAGAATCTCCGACGCGACATGCATCAAGCACACCCATCTCATTAGTGTTAGGGAGATAAGGTAAATTGTCAGACTAATTTGAAATTGACTGTCATATCCCCACATTAACAGTATATGATGGTGAGTTGAGAATACAATCAGAAATACTGTTAGAATGTTTTGCAATTGACTGCCATAGTCACAATTTAAAAAGTAAACATTGGCTGTTAATTATATAATTTTTGTTCATATGGTTGGGGTCACGAGAATGTTCAGATGTCAAAATGGGGTCGTGGGCCAAATAAGTTTGGGAACCCAAGGAATAGACTGTTGGAAACACGGAGAGAAAACAAGGCAGGGGTAATGTATGTTTCTGTTCAGGAGCAAAGTACATTTGACATTTTTTATCCTATTTAGTACTATTTTATTTCCTCTGATTCTTTGCTCTCTATCTTTTCTCCCTCTCCCCCTCCCTCTCTCTATCCTTTCCTCTCCCTAACCTCTCTCTCCTTCCCTCTCTATCGCTCCTTCCCTCTCTCTAACCTTTCTCACTCGCCTTCCCTCTCTTTAAGCTCTCTCTCTTCTTCCACCTCTTTCCTTTCCTTCAATCATTCTTGCTTCAATCACTCTTGCTCTCTCTATTTATCTCTCTCAACTCTGCTCATCTGCTCTTGCACATTCTGTCTCATTCCCTCTCCCTCATTACCACCTCTCTCGCCATCCTCTTCCTCTCACTACATCTCCCATCCCTCTCTTTTTCTGTCTGTGTCTGGAAAACAGTGTGGGAATGTTTGTTGTTTAGTTGAGCCGATGTGTGTGTGTGTGTGCGGTAAATAATAAATTGATGAGGGTGTAAGCCGGGTCAGCAACCCCGGCTCAGCCCAGGAAGCTCAATGAGCAGGAGGAGAATTGATTGCCCTTTTATACGTGGAAATGAGAAAATACAAGCCTACACACACACACACACACACACACACACACACACTATCTTAGACCAGAAGGGGAATGAAGGAGAAATACCTCACACTTGCTTTGTTTGTTTTTCCTCTATACCTTAATTTCGTTCGTTGGGATGACCTCCTAGAAAGTAGCACAAGAAAGAGTTACAAAAGTTGTTTGTAAAGTATGAAAATCTGTCTCTTCTTCTACCCCCCCCACTGCTCTGTTAAAAAAGCGATTTTCCCACATTGAACAGTGACAGTGTTTTTTTCTTTGTGAGCAGATGTTTACCTACTCGCTGTTCTTTCTATGATTGCTGCGCAATCAATAATTGACTCCATCAGTCTCCTGGGAGCCTGTAAGTAGAAGATCAATGGAAGTTTTAAGCAGATGTATTTTACAGGCAGCGAGCGCAACTAGACAGTATTTATTCGAAGTGACATAGTGCATCTCTCCCGTTGCTGTAAATGGCGTTATCGATGGAGCGGCAGGCCGACGCTCAAGTTTGCCATACTATGAATCAATTGCCTACCTCTGAGTGCATCGCATTCAGCCAGAGACAGAACATCTAGGGCTGGAGCAAATATAGTGCGTAATCTTAGTGTTTCTCAACAAAATTAGATGTTCAAAATGAGATTATTCTAACCCAAAAGGGAATCGAGGAGCAAGTGCATCGGGGGCTCACGCATTCACCGACAGAATGTTTGAAGGAAAAACAGCTTTTCTTAACTTACCAAGATTTGTGCAGTCGCCGCTCTGGAGTGTGTGAATAGTCACCTGTGAATGGGTCTGGAGTTTCCATTTTGAAACCAGATGTGACGACTGCCTCGCGCCCATTAAGTGGATGACAGTCTCCATGGCAACGTTTCCCTGTGTTCCGATAGCCTTTTGGCAAAGTGACACAGGGAAACAGCCACACAACACCTGGAGATAGTTAACTCATGCACTCCCTGGCTTGCATTTTTTAGACTTTCTGGTTTCATAAGGCAAACTAAAATAGTATTTGAACTCAGGTCTGCACTCCAATATGCCTCTTACGCTCTGCGCTTCAATCCAATATAGGCCAAACCAGGATAGTTATTTAATAATGAGACATTTGTTTTTTAATCTCGCAGGAAAAGTCAATCGCTATTCTTGGCACCCGTATAAAGTTCAGGGATAACCCTCTCACGTATTTATTAATCTCCTTCCTCCTGATCCTCTTGACCAAACACGGAACTTGCGGAATAGAAACCGTGTTATGTCTACCAAATCGGCCATTTTGTATTTGTCAAGTCAGTCTTGAAGCGCTTAAGCAGAGAGGAAAGGTGAAGTGAGAGGTTTCACGCTCGCCAAAATCTGTCCAAAATAATCCCAATGCGTTTCTATGGGTTTATTTTGGACCTAAGCTTGTCGCCTGCCTTCCAGCCTTTGGGACAACGACTCCCACTGTTAGGGAGGATACATGAGCATCTTGTCAATATATACAGATCTCTGGTTTAAAATCTTCATACTCACCCCATTATTATGTGTATTGATTTTCAGATAGGCAAACAATTCACCAGACATCACACAGTTCTACTGTTACGGTCCCAGAATATAAAGACACATCATTAATGTTGCACACAGTGGAAGTTATACAATTTTAACTTTACAATACTGTCTAGCATCATCTAACATCTGTGTCAAACTCATTCCACGGAGGGCCGAGTGTCTGCGGGTTTTCGCGCCGCCCTTGTATTTGATTAATGAATTAAAGTCACAAATTAGTACGGATCTCCCCTCACCTGGTTTTCTAGGTCTTAATTGAAAGGGGAAAAACAAAAAACAAGCAGACACTCGGCCCTCCTTGGAATGAGTTTGACACCCTGATAATAATAGTGTCTATCTTGTCATTTCTGTGAGAGCAGCTATCCCTAGCTTACCCGCATCCCCATCAGTCCACACATCCCTTTCTCACCAGCGAGAGCATGAAATCATGTATTATGGATGACCTCTCTAAATACACTGTGAGCATTACCTGGACAAGGCATTACCTTCCATGTCAGCCACAAACTGGACATGCTCCTTCTCTCAAATGGGATTTCCTCCAGAGGGTAGAAAGAGACCCACCCGCATGTAAATTAAGCTTTTAGCTCTTGGGGAAGAAAGATTACCTTACACAAGCACGCAAGCACATGCAAACACAAGCGCACACTCACACTCTTCCCTCCACCCGATAGAAAACCCACTGAATACAGATTCCACACAAGTGGCCAGTACTGCGATGTGCATGGCCAGCCTGTTATTGTACCATCTATATATTATAATCCCCTGTCCTTGTGGGTCAGTTTACAGCCGGGTTCATGTCTAAACGTTTACCTTGTCCCTTTTTTTCAATGAACAGAAGATACAGAAAACGTGTACTGTTTGTACAAGGACTAAGGTGCAGGAAAAGGTCACGCTAACTGCTAGTCTATTTATTCAGCACTGAAAGCGGATTGGCTTACATTCTGTTCAGATAAATGCTCTACACTTCCCTAGCGTGTGCGGCCATTTACAGCTCTTAGCGTAGATGGGTTATGAAGAACTGGAGTTGCTAGCATGTGACTGGTGAGAGAAACGTCTCTCTTGGTGTGTGAGGTGTCATTCGTCCGTCCACAGCCATGGTCCTTTTTCTTAACCCGTTACACTCGTACCCGGGTTGAAAATGGCAGATTTGGGCACGGGTAAGCGCCTACATTTGAATGCAGTGGCTGTACAGTAAAAAGCTTTACATGATGTCAGAGCTCGGGGTCTCCGCTACACAGCTCCTTTTGGGTTTCTGAACTTGAGCACCTCGTGCGACAAGACGTTGCCCCCATCCCTTCCGCTAATTAGGCAACTTGAGGGAAAACGTAAATTAGGAGGACTGTGTATTTTGAATGAAGAGACGTTGAGGATTATGATAAATAGCGCTTTGATGTCATACAAGCAAGCCAAACATCTGTGAATCCTAATGTTTACCTTTATTTAACTAGGCAAGTCAGTTAAGAACAAATTCTTATTTACAATGACGGCCTACCCCGGACAACACTGGGCCAATTGTGCGCAGCCCTATGGGACTCCCAATCACGGCCGGATGTGATGCAGCCTGGATTTGAACCAGTTACTGCAGTGACACCTCTTGCACTGAGATAGTGTCTTAGACCACTGCGCCACTCGGGAGCCCCAATGTGCACTTCACATTCCCGCCCCCCACAAAAAAATCATAAAGCAGTGTCAACGTGTTACGATCACTATGTTTGATGAACAGTTACAAGATGACATGGTCATACCGTGGGTTGTTCTGGACAGAATGAGCCTATGTTTGTCTATTGTGAAGAAAATTCAACTTGGCACTCTGCCTGAATGCACACAACTTCTTTCCAAAATGACAATCTGTTTCTCTGAATTGCCTTCTGAAAGCCTAACATTGTTAGATTGTATTGTATACTCATGTTGGTAATAGAACAAGCTTTCAAATCATGCCCACCTGACCCAGATTTTGATTTATAATGGACCGATTTTGGATTGTGTAAACAACAACCGTAATTGTGTGATGGTGGGGATGCAGGGTTGTGTTCCACACGAAACAACAAGTGTGCTTGGTCTAGTTCCTCAACGGCACAGCTAGGAGAGCAAAAAAAAAGTACCTTATAGTTGAAGACTCTTCTTTAGTTGTCACGTATACTCCCTCTCCGGCCTCTAGGTCATCAGGCTGCTGATTATCCCGCACACCTGTCACCATCGTCTCGCGCAGCTGCGCCTCATGACACCTGAACTCCATCACCTCCTTGATTATCTTCCCTATATCTGTCACTCCCCTTGATTCTTTCCTCAGGTGTTATTGACTCTGTTTTCATGTCGGTGCGTTGTTTGTGTTCATTGTTTTATTTATAAAAACACTCCCTGAACTTGCTTCTCGACTCTCAGCACACTCGTTACGTTATAGTCCTCACACTCAGTCATTTAATTTGTTTGTCTTATGTTGCACCTACCCCACATTTCTGGGAATATTCTTATGTTACTGAATGTATCCGGAGTATTTTCAGATTTCGTTTTCAACAAATGCGACACAAAGTAATGTAAAATGCACAAATCAACAGTTCAGTCTTGTGTCAGGTGAACTGTTGTGTCCTCACCTTTGGTCTAATAATGTTACCACTATCTCCAAACTGTTCCCTTTCAATTGCTACCATGGTTATGCATTTCAAATATCTTCTGTTAGAAACATTTCAATTTAGCCCTATATAGGCCAATTCTGATGAGTGTAAAGTGTTAAGTTCCTTACCTTGCTTGAAATGTCTTTTTGAGCTCAGATTGCTAGCCCATGGCAGCAGATATGTCTGTGGTTCACTGACTAACGTTATAGAGTAGCCCTTGGCATTTTGACTCTACCTGCCTTTCTCTACTTGTCACCTCAGTCAACATGTTAATACAAGTCCTTACACGTCATACATAGCTAGATTGGATTTCAACTCATCTCTCATCTCTTCCTATCTTGTCTCTCACCTGTCAGGTGACTGGCCCTATGTTGAAAACACCACACACACACACCCTCCCTCTATCTCGCTCTCTCCCTCTCTTTTCCCCCCCTTCAACCAAAGAAAAGAGACTAGCTCAGGTATCTGTCAGGCTCCAGCTCTTCAGGTGGTCTCCCACTGGGAACTGAAGCCCTCACCTGTCCTGTCTCGCTGTAAAGGCGTCAGCAGGCTTCAGTTTGGCTGGCGCCCAGCTAAACTCAGCTAGCCAAACCGAACGAGTGTTCTCCCATACTCCCTTAAAAGACCTTCGCTTGAAAAACGAGAACAAAGCGGCAATAATACTGTTTGTCCATTTTGAGATGCCATAGCCAGTATACACTTCCTCAAAGTAGATAACTCAAGAAATCTGTCATTCATTTTTACCTTTTTGCTGAAGAGTTCTTAATTGCGTAATTTTCCATCTAACTAAGATGTTTGGTTCAGTATTTTTCTATGAAAAATTTGACATGAAAACGAGTCGTCTCTCGTCGAATGACAACAAAGACTTTATTGAAAAATCCCTACTGTTGACCAATCACCTACAGAGGGGCGAAGACTTCGGCTCCGAACTTTGGTTTGCCTTCAGAACAAATGTTGCTTGCCCGAACTGTGGTCATAATATATGCACAAACTCTACTGAACTGTTTCGCTCGGAAAGAGCGTGGTAGACATAGACTTTAAGAGAAAGAGAGCTGGCAGCCAAAGCAGATGCTGTATCAGCAGCCTCCCTCTCCTTTCACACACACATAACAGTGGTGTGTATGTATGTGTGTGTGTAGTGTACGTGTGTGCGCCTGTGTGTGCGTGTTCAGGAGCGAGTGAGAGGAAGCCAGACAGCTGCCGGGCTAGTCCGAGTGGACATGCCCCCTCGCGTTTAGCCCTTGCCTGGGAACCAGCGATAAGACATAGCTGGGGGCGATCGGTGGAAGGGGGGACTGGAGAGGAGGTGGGGGGGCAGCCAGAGAGGCCGTGCTGACATTGGGCATCAGACGCTCCAGACCAATCATACTTTCCAGACCAAGGCTTAGCTAGGAGTACGCTTGGTCCTCAGTCTCATTGATTTCTATTCAAATCCACTACCTGTGAGAGTTGCCATCTGTTTTAGGCAGCTGTAATGTAGTACTATGGATGTGTGGCCACTGGCCAGATAAATTTATGTTTAAGGTCCCAAGCTGACATCTACACTACATGACCAAAAGTATGTGGACACCTGCTCGTCAAACATCTTATTCCAAAATCATGGGCATTAATATGGAGTTTGTCCCCCCTTTGCTGATACAACAGCCTCCACTCTTCTGGGAAGGCTTTCCACTAGATGTTGGAACATTGCTGTGGGGACTTGCTTCCATTCAGCCACAGGAGTGGAAGTGAGGTCGGGCACTGATGTCAGGCGATTAGGCCTGGCTCACAATCGGTGTTCCAATTAAACCCAAAGGTGTTCGATGGGGTTGAGGTCAGGGCTCTGTGCAGGCCAGTCAAGTTCTTCCACACCGATCTCAACAAACCATTTCTGTATGGACCTCGCTTTGTGCACAGGGCCATTGTCATGCTGAAACAGGAAAAGGCCTTCCCCAAACTGTTGCCACAAAGTTGGAAGCACAGAATTGTCTAGAATGTCATTGTATGCTTTAGTGTTAAGATTTCCCTCCCTTGGAACTAAGGGGCCTAGCTTGAACCATGAAAAACAGCCCCAGACCATTATTCCTCCTCCACCAAACTTTACAGTTGGCACTATGCATTGGGGCGTTCTCCTGGGATCCAAAAAACCTATGGAAACCCATTTCATGAATCTCCCGACGAACAGTTATTGTGCTAACGTTGCTTCCAGAGGCAGTTTGGACTCGGTGGTGAGTGTTGTAACCGAGGACAGACTTTTCTTTCCACGCTACGCGCTTAAGCACTTGCCGGCCCCATTCTGTGAGCTTGTGTGGCCTACCACTTGTGTAGCCTACCACAGACGTTTCCACTTCACAATAACAGCACTTACAGTTGACTGGGGCAGCTCTAGCATGACAGAAATTTGACAAAATTACTTGTTGTAAAGGTGGCATCCTATGACGGTGCCACGTTGAGAAAGGCCATTCTACTGCCATTGTTTGTCTATGGAGATTGCATTGCTGTATTGCCCCTATTCTATACACCTGTCAGCAACGGGTGTGGCTGAAATAGCCAAATCCATTCATTTGAAGGGGTGTCCACATACTTTTGTATATACAGTGTATATTACAGGAGTCAATGAAGCTAAAGGTACATGGTGGATATGGTATGTTCTCGTGTATGGGGAATATTAACAAAGTTGTGTAACCCATGGAAATATAGTGTTTCTCAAGTGTGAACTGTTAGCTAAGGCCCTTTAACTTTCTGTAACGTCACTTATAAGTGTTTTCAAAGGGTCCTCCTGTTGGGCATTTCCTCCCTTCTAAATGCCACACTGCTTTGCACGTTTTTTATGAAATGTCAAATGTTTTTAATAAAATGATCAAATGTAACAGTGTTTCCAACCTCTCTCTGGGCAGGTTGCAGAGGTATGCTGTGCGGCTTCGGGGCGGTGTGTGAGCGTGAAGCGGCTGACCCCTCTAAGGCGGAGTGCGTATGCAAGAAGATGGTTTGTCCGTCGGTTGTGGCGCCCGTGTGCGGCTCAGACTCCTCCACCTACTCCAACGAGTGCGAGCTGGAGAAGGCCCAGTGCAACACGCAGCGACGCATCAAGGTGCTGCGCAAGGGACCCTGTGGTGAGTCCAGATAGCTAGCATCACGCTATCTAGCTATTATAGTTTGTCGGTGTTGTGTGCTAACACAAAGTATTGTATTTACAGTATGGTGAGATCAGCTAACGTCACGCTAGCTACTATTCAGTCTGTTGCAGTCAGTGTTGTGGACTACTACTGTACCTTGTTCCTTATCTATGGAGAGTCCAGCTAGCAATACGCTACTATTCAGTCTGTTGCAGTCAGTGTTGTGGACTACTACTGTACCTTGTTCCTTATCTATGGAGAGTCCAGCTAGCAATACGCTACTATTCAGTCTGTTGCAGTCAGTGTTGTGGACTACTACTGTACCCTGATGTTTTATTTTTTTTATTTCACCTTTATTTAACCAGGTAGGCTAGTTGAGAACAAGTTCTCATTTGCAACTGCGACCTGGCCAAGATAAAGCATAGCAGTGTGAACAGACAACAACACAGAGTTACACATGGAGTAAACAATAAACAAGTCAATAACATGGTAGAAAAAAAAAGAATCTATATACAATGTGTACAAAAGGCATGAGGAGGTAGGCAATAAATCGAATAATTACAATTTAGCAGATTAACACTGGAGTGATAAATCATCAGATGATCATGTGCAAGTAGAGATACTGGTGTGCAAAAGAGCAGAAAAGTAAATAAATAGTGACTCAGCTAGCATGACTCTACTATTCAGCCCACTGCGATCCTTTGTGCTCTTTCATACATTCAGAATGAGTCCTTTTAGCAGTACACTACAATACAGTACAATTCAACACAGTATGTTCTGTACCTCCGCGAGGGAAATGCGAGCCGTTACTTCATTATCCTCACAGAGCGTAGATCAGGGATGGGCTACTTTGATGGGTGTGGGGGCCACAAAAATCTGAACTCAACATGGGTTCACCCATCTTCAAACATTACTCCATAATGACAAAGTGAAAACATGCATTTAGACATTTTTGCAAATTTATAGAAAATTAAATACAGAAATATCTCATTTACATAAGTATTCACAGCCCTGAGTCAATACATGCCAGAATCACTTTGGCAGCGATTACAGCGGTGAGTCTTTCTGGGTAAGTTTCTAAGAGCTTTGCACACCTGGATTGTACAATATTTGCACATTATTCTTTAAAAAATAATAAGTTCTATCAATTTGGTTGTTTATCATTGCTAGAGAGCCAATTTGAAGACTTGCCATAGATTTTCATGCCGATTTAAGTCAAAACTGTTACTCGGTCGTCTTGGTAAGCAACTCCAGTGTATATTTGGCCTTGAGTTTTAGGTTATTGTCCTCCTTAAAGGTGAATTTGTCTCCCAGTGTCTGTCGGAAAGCAGACTGAACCAGGTTTTCCTCAAGGATTTTGCCTGTGCTTAGCGCCATTTATTTTTATTTTTAAAAACTCCTTAGGCCTTGCCAATGACAAGCATACCCATAACCTGATGCATCCACCACTATGCTTGAAAATATGAAGAGTGGTACTCAGTGATGTGTTGGATTTGCCCCAAAGATAATGCTTTGTATTCAGGACATAGAGTACATTTATTTTTTACTTTAGTGCCTTATTGCAAACAGGATGCACGTTTTGGAATATTTGTATTTTGTATTCTGTACAGGCTTCCTTCTTTTCACTCTGTCATTGAGGTTAGATTTGTGGAGTAACTACAGTGTTGTTGATCCATCCTCAGTTTTCTCCAATCACAGCCATTAAACTCTGTAACTGTTGTCACCATTGGCCTCATGGTGAAATCCCTGAGCGGTTTCCTTCCTCTCCGGCAACTGAGTTAGGAAGGATGCCTGTATCTTTGTAGTGACTGGGTGTATTGATACACCATCCAAAGTGTAATTAATAACTTCACCATGCTCAAAAGGATATTCAATGTCTGCTTTTATTTTTTTTTACCCATCTACCAATCGGTCCCCTTCTTTGCGAGGAATTGGAAAACCTCCCTGGTCTTTGTGATTAAATCTGTGTTTAAAATTCACTGCTCGATTGAAGGACCTTACAGATAATTGTATGTGTGGGGTACAGAGATGACGTAGTCATTCAAAAATCATGTTAAACACTTATTGCACACGGTGAGTCCATGCAACTTATTATGTGACTTGTTAAGCAAATGTTTACTCCTGAACTTATTTAGCTTTTCATTTTTTATTAATTAGTACCATTTTCTAAAAACGTAATTCCACTTTGACGGTATGGAGTATTAAGTAAAGGCCAGTGACACAAAATCTCAATTTAATCCATTTTAAATTCAGGCTGTAACAGCACAACATGTGAAAAAAGTCAAGGGGTATGAATACTTTCTGAAGGCACGGTACCAGGCGCCTGACGACCAAACACCTCGAGGCATGCCCTGTCTGTATCCCATGGTCCCGAGACAACGTATAATAACAGCAGTCTCCATTGAAGCATATGTCTCATCCTCATCACTCATTAGCATAGCAGCCCCAGCCACTCCGGGAGGGGTTCGCAGGGCTGAAAGCCAGCAGAACACAATACACTACAATGGGCTTCCTGTCAAGGTTTTTTCTCATGTGCCATCGTTACAATGCTAATCCATTGGCTGATTGCTGTGCCGACTGGGGCTGGCTAATAGCACGGCCTGTTTGACTACAGGGCTTGCCAGATAGTGGGGGGGGGGGGGGGGGGGAGAAAGAGCGAGAGAGAGAAAGGGAAGGGAGAGAGAGAGAGGGAAGGGAGAGAGAGAGAGATAGAGGGAAGGGAGAGAGAGAGAGTGAGATAGATGGAAGGGAGAGAGAGAGAGGGGGAAGGGAAAGAGAGAGAGGGAAAGAGAGAGAGGGAAGGGAGAGAGAGAAGGGAGAGGGAGAGAGATAGAGGGAAGGGAGAGAGAGAGAGGGGGAAGGGAGAGAGAGAGGGAAGGGAGAGAGAGAGAGAGAGAGAGAGAGAGAGGGAAGGGAGCGAGAGAGGGAAGGGAGAGATGGAAGGGAGAGAGAGAGAGGTGGGGAAGGGAGAGAGAGGGAAGGGAGAGAGAGAGGGGTGGGGAAGGGAGAGAGAGTGAGGGAAGGGAGCGAGAGAGAGGGAAGGGAGAGAGAGGTAGGGAAGGGAGAGAGAGGGAAGGGAGAGAGAGAGAGGTGGGGAAGGGAGAGAGAGAGAGGTGGGGAAGGGAGAGAGAGGGAAGGGAGAGAGAGAGGGGTGGGGAAGGGAGAGAGAGGGAAGGGAGAGAGAGAGAGGTGGGGAAGGGAGAGAGAGGGAAGGGAGAGAGAGAGGGGTGGGGAAGGGAGCGAGAGAGAGAGAGAGAGAGGGAAGGGAGAGAGAGAAAGGGAGAACGAGAGGGAGAGAGAGGTAATTTAAATCAAATCAAAGGTTATTGGTCGTGTACACAGTTCAGCAGATGTTATAGGTGCAACGAAATGTTTATGTTACCGGCTCATAACAATACAGTAAAATGTCAAACAAGTACACACAAAAATGAAAAATGAAAATATGAACACAACAAGAAATCAAGAAATGTTGCATTGAATCCAATGAACAACCCAAATAGCACTGTAACAGTAATCCATATGCAATCTATATGTATATACACCACATATACACCACATATACACCGGATGTACATCAAAACCTCGAGAGCATCTCTAGTAGTGAGAATTCAGTCTTAGCAGTTGCCTTAGCATAGGCAAAGCATATATGTACAGTACACAGGAATATGAGGCTATCAAGGATGAGAGCTTATTCAGTTGTGGGGAGAAATCATACTATTCAAAGCTATGTGACTACTTACTTTAATGCTCCTGTCTAGAGTCCCTTCAAGATGCATTCAAAGCCTAAAACAAGAAATGTTGGACAGCAGTAGAATTCCCAAATGACAAACATCGTACTTCTGAGTATTAAAGAGCTTGTTCCATTTGACAGTTCCGCTACAAATATCACGATAAATATTTGAATATCAAAACACATTTGTCGACATTAAGTGAGCAGCCGGTAAAAATAGGCGTAGCGCTGAAACAATGGAGCTTGAAGGAGAATAAATTGCGCATTGAGAGAGCTAAAAACGGAGAGAGCAGACTATAAGAGTGTTGCCACAGGAGGACGAGAAGCAGAGGGTCAGGGAAAACTGTATGACAGATTCTATTTCTCCCTTCAATAAATTCAGGGCAGAAGGTCCAGGCAGGTCACACTGGCTGGTATGATGTTGTTGTCTGGGGTGATGGAGAGATCTGCTGGAGACGGGTAGTGAATGGGAATGCATACGTTTTTATAAGTATTTCATTGTATTTGTTAACATTTTTCTAACTTGAATCAAACCACAACTTATAAAAGCTTCATAGGGCATTCATAAAGTCGTCATAAGCACTAAATGGTTTTTTTCTCCATGACATGTTAAGGTGGCCCTCCCAGTTGAATGGACACGGTGCTTGGATGATCTGTAATGATTAATGTAGTGGCAGATTAAAGCGAAGCCGGTATTCAAGTTTGTAATGTAAGATAGCGACCTGGATCGTGCCTCTGGCCACTCCAGATACCGAGTCAATCCATGGCCGCTTAATGCATGAGTACTCTAGCTCAGTTTAGTGGGTTTTTGTACTGTAATATGTACATAACTCAGCCGGCACTGACCTTTATGGACATTCCAGCCTAAGCAACTCATTAATTCCCGCTTTATATAAAATGCATATAAAATGGGTAATTTGGGAGCGGGGTCATATTTCTGTGGGTTAGTTCACTAGTGCAGCGTCTATCGTCTACTGATACCGTTAGACTTTTTTTTTCAAGGGGAGCTCTGCTCTGTTTAAATCTGTTGAAATTGGCCGTTGAAAGAGGGGTGGGGAGGAGGACAGAAGGCAGCTGGCACTTAACCAGGGTTACCGTTCAGTAGAACATGAAGAGCCACGTTAGCTCTCCTAATATTGAACTTGGAGTCGACACAGAGAGAGGGGTAAACACTCGGCCTCCCAACCCGTGCGGTGCGCTGCAGCGGGGAGGAGAGGGGGGCCCAGCGAGCGCCTGTGCCTCAGAACTCATTCCGGAGAGCCCAGTCTTGTGGAACGTGGAGTTTTTTTAGGGGGGAGTAGGGTAGTGGTGCGACGGGGAGAAAGTGGGCACAGATCGATGGGGAAGATCGATTTCGTGTGTGTGTAGAGGGAGCCCGGGAGCCTCACGCTCCGTTGATAGACTACACTCAGACTCTCATTCTTCCTCTCCCGCTCTTCTTTCATACCCCCGCTGTACTTCTTTCTTCCTCTCCCCTCTTTCTGTCACCTTCCCTTTTATCCCTGCCTCTTCCACTCTCCCCTTCACTGTATTTCTCCTACCATTCTCTCTGCCTCTCTGTTTTTCTCTCTCTTTCTCCTGTCCCTCTCTGTCCCTTTCTCTGTGGGTAACTGCAGTACAGCATGCCTGACTGGCTGTTTGAAAGGCCTCCCTGTCTTATCTCTCCAGCGCCAACAGACACCACTTCACTCCCTCCAGCCATGAAGAAAGACCGTCTCAGTACGCCGTGTGTCTAACTCTGGCCGTATCTACCTCACAGCTCCCTTCAACCCCCCCCCCCCCCCCCCCCCCCCCCTCAATCTCACTCCACAGTTGGTCCAAGGCAGTCGGCCCTAAGAGAACTCTGTCCGTCTGTCTGTCTGTCTGCTTGCCTGTTTGCTGGATTCCCGGTGGTCTGTCTTTGCTAGTGCAACCGAGGAAGCAACATCCATTGTCTGTCAGTATAAAGTATTAAATGTGTTAATGTGGAAATCGATGTGTTGTGTTGTTTCCCTCTTATTGACTGTTAAAACCACATTCTTCAATACCAAGGGAACGGTTGGTTTGCTTCTCTTCGGTTCTGTCTGGTACCTTTGACAGGTATCCAATTGCAAAGTGGGATATTGTATTGTGGCTCAAGCAAACTGGTGGCAACCACATTCTGTGTCTGGTCCCGAATTGGAAAACAATGTAAATCTCTCTCTCCAACCTGTAAAGAAAGGCTTGAAGAGGAGCTATATTCCTACATGGCAGAAAGTCCCCACAATATACAATCCCCTCAGAGGCAATACTGAATGTTCTCTTCCATGGTCTTCCATAGAAGACACATCTCAGACTTCGTAAGCAACACGAACAGCAACACGACTGAATGGATGTTATTTGGAACTGTAGTCTGTTGGATAGTTATTTTTTTCTTACAGCCTTGTGTGGAGCAAAGCGTTCCCAGACACCTAAGCCCTGATATTTTGCTCCGAGGCCTAGTTGCCGGGCGGACTACAATTCAAATCCGACAGTTTTACTCCAGCTGCGCTTTTGTGATGGCCAGTGCTAGTTAGGAGGTCGTTAAGGTGTTAGGGGCGTAGAAAGACTGATTTATCCCTGTCCGTCTTATAAAGCGCTGGGAAGAAGCCTGAGACTCCAAAGCCCCTGAACCGAAGGAGAAGCTAGCAAACTCAACCCCCCCCCCCCCCTCTTCCTGTTAGCCAACAGGTCGTTCGTTACTCTGTCGGCATGCGTGCGCTTCCCTCTGGCGAAATCGCCATGGCGATAGAGTTCGACAGCGGGCAGCGACTGCGGTGGAGTGTGGTGAGAGCCGGTGTAAATTAGTTTTCTCTCTCCCAGCATGGAGGTGCCAGTGACGGTGTTCACCTGTCTTCTCAACCTACTAGAGTCCCTCTGTCTAACTTTAACTTCACTCATCAGCTAGCTTCCCCATAGAGACGGCTTAGAGACGGCTAGAGACACTCTCCAAAAATATCAGTCTGGAATAATGGCCGTCAATCAATGCCCCCCCTGTGGTATTTTGGTAGATCAGAACATTTAAATGGGTATATAGCCATATTGTGGATAGGTTGCAGCTCAAATGTGAAACTGTGGCATTACTGCTGCTACACGTTGGCTTGGCTCAGTAACTGTCATAGGATAGGTTATACTATAGATTTTGAACTCCCTCTTACTTTCTCACCCCCACCCCCCTCGATCTCTATCACCCTCAGTGAATAGGGTGTTAGTCATCTCCGTGAGGCCTCATTCAGCCTGTGTACCTGGCTGCTGACCTCATCAGTAAGGTTTCTGCTCTGCTCCCCTACTGTAGCTGCTATGATGTGATCCACTTTCTCTCTCTCTCTCTCTCTCTCTCTCTCTCTCTCTCTCTCTCTCTCTCTCTCTCTCTCTCTCTCTCTCTCTCTCTCTAGGTGATTACTGATGCCCTCTTTCTTTCTCTCTTTCTCACTCTACCTTCATCTCTCCCTCTCTCTCCCTGTCTCTCTCCCTCTCTCTGTTCTCTGTCTCTCTCCCTGTCTCTCTCCCTCTCTCTGTTCTCTGTCTCTCTCCCTGTCTCTCTCCTTCTCTCTGTTCTCTGTATCTCTGAAATGTGATGTGATGAACACCAGTGAGAGGTGAGGGTTAGAGGGCGTCAGAAATAAATAAGATCTAATTCCCCTGCAGGGTCTCACTCGTGTTCGGTATTGACCCGAAATATGGTTTATTGACCCTACACACGCACACTCATATGCTAAACAAACAGGCTCTCTCACAGACATACAAGCACACATGCACACACACACAGTCTTGTGTGTCCCCGCAAGGTTAGTTATACAATTCAGTCCCATTCAAAATCCTATTTTCCCTAACTCTAAACCTAACCCTAGCTCTTAACCCTTACCCTAAAACTAACCCTAGCTCCTAACCCTAGCCCTAACCATAAACCAAATTCTAACCTTCACACTAATTCTGACCTTAACCCTAAACCCCCTTGAAAAAGCATTTGACCTTGTGGGGATGTTAACAAAATGTCCCCAGTTAGTCAAAGTTTTGTTTGTTTACTATTCTTATTGGGACATCTGGTCCCCACAAGTATAGTTAAACACATCCAGACACACTGACACACACACACAGGCACACAAATGCTCACTACCACACAATCCCCCACCAACACAAGGAATCAGCCTTCATTTCTCCTCCTCATGCGCCAGATGATAACGGTAGTGTCTTGAATCCTATCGCCTCCCTTGCCTCCTTCTCCCGCTCATCCTCCAGTACTATCCTCCAGTACTGAGCCTTGTGATACTTGTTAAACAAATCCCTGTCTCTTCCTCGTCTCTTTCTTTTTCTCCCGTCACCTCACAAGGACCTGGGCTTCATGCTCTGGAGAGATAACAGATTATAGTGCCAGCTCACGCATTAATAACCCACACACACACACACACACACACACACACACACACACACACACACACACACACACACACATGCAGACAGCCACACACACACGCACGCAGGCACGCACACACACACATGCAGACAGCCACACACACACACACACACACACATGCAGACATCCATGCACACACACACACACACACACACACACACACACACACACACACACACACACACACACACACACACACACACACACACAGCCACACACGCACGCACGCACACACACACAAACATGCAGACAGCCACACACACACACACACACACACACACACACACACACACACACACACACACACACACACACACACACACACACACACACACACACACACACTCTCCTAATGACAGACAGAAGCTTCATTTTACACGTTTTACTTATGTATTTATGCATTCTGCTTCCCTGAATAATCTATTGATTTTTGTTGTTGTTCTTACGCAATGTGAAAAATAACATTGGATACAGAAGGATACAATGGGAGTCATTGGTACATTTATATCAGGGAGGAAACGACAATAGTGACAATAGTGGAAACAATACTATTTGTTTGAGGCACGGTTTGGGTGTGAATGGGCTTGTCTGGGAGTGTGCGTGGGCGTGGAGACAAAGCGGGAATCAGTAAAAGGCCCATCATTATAAGGTGGTAGTCATAATCATCTCCTATGCCATGCGTAGGGGTTATGGTTAATTGATAGGATAATGGACGCCAGTAGGGTAATAATGGTAATCCGTCCTCACCTCTTTCTATCTATGTATTTCTTTCCCCTCTTCCAGCTAGTGAGATGTGGAAGCATTATCCCCATCCACCTCTTTGTGACTCGCTCTCTTTGTCCTTAATACTTTCCTCACTCCTGACTCTCTCTCTCAATTGTTCCTCCCTCTCTCTGTATTTCATCCTCCTCTCCTCTTTCTAGCAACCCCCCCGCTGCCCCCATCCTCCTCGCAGTAATCTCCCCCTCTGCCTCGCTCCCCCACTCCTCCTCCTCCTCCCCCTGTCTCTGTCAGGTTAATAGTGTATGTGAGATAGCCACACTCCCAGCTCCCTGCATGCGGTAGTCTTGAGGCGAGACGGAGACCAAAACGCTCCTGATCCATCTCTCTCGCCTTCTAAAACCACCTTGTCCCCAACTTGTAATAGCACTGGAAGCTTGATGCCTCATAATACAGAGAGCTACAGTCCTCATAATACACAAATTCCCCGCAATCCCCTTAGTATGCCGTGTCTGTCCCCTCCTCTGTTTACAGTTCAAGCAATAACCAGGCCATAATGGAGAGAGATGGAGACAGATATCAACACTTATTTGCATTTATTAGGCCCGCCATTATAGGAACTCTGGCTTCCTGTTTACCTGATCATTTTTTGCCACACTGGGTTTATTGATGTATTCACCGCTATCTCCTTGTTCCCCTCCTCTGTCTGCTCACAGAATGAAGTGGCTTACAAAAACTACTGCTGCTAGAGTTCTTGTCATGTTGAACAGGCACTATATTACAGGGCTGAAGTGAGTGTAGATTTAAGAGGTTTATCTGCTGCGTGCGTGTGTGTGTGTGTGTGTGTGTGTGTGTGTGTGTGTGTGTGTGTGTGTGTGTGTGTGTGTGTGTGTGTGTGTGTGTGTGTGTGTGTGTGTGTGTGTGTGTGTGTGTGTGTGTGTGTGTGTGTGTGTGTGTGTGTGTGTATGTGTGTGTGTGTCTATGCATGACTTTTAGGGTGTGTGTCTGTGCATGCAAAAAACATGCGTGAATGTGTATGTGTGAGTCAGAGACCGAGAATTATTCAACTTTAACATTTAAAAATGTTCAAAAGCTTGTAGCATATTATTCACACAACTGTTACTCATTAAAACCACTTAATACCATATGCCAGTTCAGAGCATTGAACGCTCCAGCACACATTACTGCCCATTGTTTTGGATCATCATCTCAGTTAAATATGGCTAATGCTAAATTATGATACAATGGAGCTTCAATGCCGCGCAATTACCAGTTAGCAGTTAGCCTATCTACTCTCTAGAAGAGGACATATTTGAAAACATTTTATTTCGCCATTATTTAACCGGGTAGGCCAGTTGAGAACAAGTTCTCATTTAAAACTGCGACCTGGCCAAGATATAGCAAAGCAGTGCGACACAAACAACAACACAGAGGTACACATGGAATAAACAAATGTACAGTCAGTAACACAATAGAGAAAGTCTATATACAGTGTGTGCAAATGTGTGAGGAGGTAAGGCAATAAATAAGCCAAAGTAGCGAAGTAATTACAATTTAGCAAATTAAGTGATAGATGTGCAGATGATGATGAGGATGTGCAAGTAGAAATACTGGTGTGCAAAAGAGCAAAAAAGTAAATAAAAACAATATGGGAATGAGGTAGGTAGATTGAATGGGCTATTTACAGATGGGTTGTGTACAGCTGCAGCGATCGGTAAGCTGCTCTGACAGCTGACGCTTAAAGTTAGTGAGGGAGATATAAGTCTCCAACTTCAGCGATTTTTGCAATTCATTCCAGTCATTGGCAGCAGAGAACTGGAAGGAAAGGCGGCCAAAGGTCGTGTTGGCTTTGGGGATGACCAGTGAGATATACCTGCTGGAGCGCGTGCTACGGGTGGGTGTTGTTATGGTGACCAGTGAGCTGAAGTAAGGCGGAGCTTTACCGAGCAAAGCTGTATAGATGCCCTGGAGCCAGTGGGTCTGGCGACGAATATGTAGCGAGGGCCAGCCGACGAGAGCATACAGGTCACAGTGGTGGGTGGAGTGTTACAGATACCAATGGTGAACCTCAGAACACCACCTCATCCTCACATGAAGACAAATCCAGACGTTTTAATCCTGCCTGGTCTTCCCATGTCACTCTAGGGAAGAAATAATATGCCTATCATTCTTAAAGGAGCGTCCCAACCCGTACCCCCCACCCGCCACACAAATATCCATACAAGCGTGGAGGCTCTTCTGTCAACAGGCAGAAGAAGAATGCCCGAACCCCCGGCCTTTGAGCACAACCAGGAGTCCCTCTGTATAGTGAGGTTTTTGTGGCCGATTTTCCAGACTCAAGGGTAACACTAAAGCATGTAAAAGAGAGAGACAGCTGCAGTCAAATAAGCTCTTTGAAGAACTACATCAAACGGGCAAATCATCTCCCAGCTATTGGGCGGACTGCAGCGGTACAGGGAGGACGTGGTGGCGAGGGGCGATGCTTTGTGGTTGGTCTGCTGCGTGTGTCTGTGGTAGTGTCGCTGAGTGGATGTGCTGGGGGGGGGGGGGGGGGGGGGGGGGGGTTCTCCATTGTCTCTACCTCCCTCTGTCTGTCTCCATCACTTGCTCTCTCTATCTCGCTCTCTCATCTTTCTCTCTCTCTTTGTCTAGCTCCTCTCCTGCTAGGGGTTATATGGACACGTTATATATATATATATATATATATATATGTTAAAGGATAATACATTAGAGGATTCTGCCCGAGCCCCCTCTCCTTCCCCCGACAACAACTATCACCACCACCACCACGACAGGGAAACCTGTTCCGCCACACGCCTCTGGGCCGCATGCCGCCAAGCAGAGCCGTCACCACCACACTGCGCTGGCTGACAGCTCCCCAATCCTAATGAAGCGTTAATAAACCCAGTTCAAAACACTGTATCACAGGGAGAAGAAAGGCAGACACACACAGAAAGGGCCGCAAAGACTGCCTGCCTCCCTGCCTGGGAGATAACTCCCACCCTCCTCTCTTTGTTGGCCATCCTCTCCTCTCTGCCTGTTTTGTACTTTATATTCTCTGTTCGGGTTCTTGTAGTGCAGGGTTGTGTTCTCCTCCTCCTCCCCACTACTACTACCATGTCTTCTTCTTCAACTGAAGTGAATGTTTCAGCATTGTGTTAGTCTTTTCCTTTACTACCTGTATTCCTCTTGCTTTTATCTCAAGCCTAACCTTGCTGGTGTCTACCATTTCAGTACCGCCTTGTGGCTCAGGGAGACAAGCTAATTGGCAGTGAGGAGCATTCTAATTTAGAAGGTAGCTCGGTGACTTTTCATCTTCCTACTTCTCCGGCCTTTCAGATGATAATAATGCGAAAAATGCAGGCAGGAGGTCCCTGAAGTTGTTTTCTGACACGTTCTGCTTGTTACACCGGTCACATTCACCCAGGCAATTTGCCTCCTTGTCTGAGTCTGAGAGGAAAGCTTATCTGTGCTAACGCCGCCGCAGTGGCGAAGTGCGACGCTCCGAAACTATACGGATCCGTTAGCATTCAAATCAACGCGACCCCCTCTGTTCTTTCTTGCTCTTCCGTCCATGCCTGTCAAGGTGCCTGCTACGGCGAAGGAGAAAAACCCTCAGACTATTATTATTGAATGGGTCCGAGAAGCAACGAGGAGAATTCTGTTGACTGTCACAAAGAAAACGGAGGCACTCTGGGAAGTGGCAAGGACGAGCCGTTGGCTGCAGGCTGAAGGGGGTGGCTTAAGGCGTATTATTTCACGGTGGCCCATAAACCCGGGTGACAATGGGCTTCCATTGCTCGGCAAACCATGTCCTCCTACTGCGTTTTCATCCTCCATGGTGTCACCTAACAAACAATGGTACATCAAAGACAGTGTGGTTCTGTGAGGATATATTGGATACGGACGAAGGGGAAGCAAACCCGTGTCGGCATGACTCCTTCAGTTGGTAGTGGTGTCGATTGGTTTCATGGTTGAAGGATTTCGAATGGCTTAGGATCCGTTTCAGTCACAGAGGTGTGTCAATGCCTCAGTTGAATTTGTATTGATAATCTATACATGAAATACTAAATAAAGTCTTCCCTCATTGGTAGAGCATGGCGATTCCCAGGGCCACCCATACATAAAACGTATATGCTCGCATGACGGTTAGTCGCTTTGGATAAAAGCGAAATGGCATATATTATTATTATTACTTACACTGACCTTTTGGTTTGCTGTACATCTTCTTTTCGTTAGTCAAATCGTTAGTCATTTTATGACCCATGTTTTTAGCTCGTAATTATTTGGCTAGTCTTTCTGAGGTTAGAGCAATACCGAGATTGATTTTAATGCGGGAGTGTAATGATGCACTGTTCTGGGCCTGCATCTACAGTAGAAGACCTTTACTCATCTTTTGCTATATATTCACTGTCACCAGTTGTCCAGCTCCATTTGCAGTATTGCATTGAAATCAAACTGAAACAAAGACACATTAGTTAGCGACACCACTCCGCTGTATCTTGAAACGTTTTGAAGACGAAAGCGGCAGAAAGAGAAATGTGCCAAGATGTGCGAATGAGCGAGAGATGTGTGAGGCTTTGATCCGACGACACACAAAAGCACTTCTCTTCGCCAGCCTCTCCTAGCCTGACGACTCACACTAAATTCTACTGCTACTCTGTCGTTCAGTACATACGTTAGTCTGAGACTGCCATCATTGAAGTCTTTTGTGTGAGGAGGGGCACTAGGGGCGTAGTATAAAAGTCATCAGTGATTGGATCATCTCTAACCAATTGGAGTATCAAAGCCAATGGCAAATTGGCCCAATCAGACCCAATCAGACCCAATCAGACGGTCCCGAATGTGTTCGGATTCGGTGAAGGATCGGGGAGGCACTGAGATCCAGACACAGTGTGGAGACTAAACTAACGTCCGTGGGCGTGGCGTAGCGTTTGGCCGGAGCAAGGAGTCTGGGTAGCTCAATCCTAGACTCTCATTAAGGCGATGCGCGTGCTACCTACCTAGTTATGTACCCCCAAGATCAACCTAAAGAAATGGAGCAGTCTTCTGAGACAAACATGGTCTGAAATACAGGAATAAGACTTTATATTTTGGGGATAGGGGAGATAAAGCAAAGAGTATGCTGAAGGATTGTTGGATTAATATACCGTAGCACCCGTCCTGAAATGAAATTCATAGACAAAGCGTCGTAACAAAAGGTGGATATTGGACACAGATAAACATTATTCCAAATGTGGCGGTGCATAGGAAATGAGAGACTCAGAGCTTGTCGGAGGAACCCCGCTCCTCCGGGGTCTCGCGCCCTGGGAGTGTTTGTTATAATGCCCGCTATAAATATGTATTGGGGGAGTGGAAAAAAATAACGCTGATTGTAATCTGATGGCGCGCCGTCGTCGAGATTATGAGATACCAAAATATCTCAGTCGCAGACGCTAAATTAGAAGTTCCACCCACTCATATCGACAGAATAAGCCACTCCAGAGTGGCAGGGCTGTTTAATAAGGGGTTGGAAACAAAGTTCTCTAGAGGGAAAATGTCTCTCTAGTTTTCAGAAAGGGAAATATTCAGGGGGTCCACTCAGCTGCCAGAAGAAGAGCATGCTGAAGCATAGCAATTGAGATTGTATTGTGAATGCAAAGCATCCTTCTATTGGCCCTTCAGAAAATTAATGCAACTTGTTTGTACAGCCAGCCAGCTGTGACCGCCCGTGAATCCTTAGTCAGGGCTGTCAAGTAGTTCTTCAGTCTAGAGTTACACATCCACGGCACTTTTTCCATTTGCACTCGAATAGGTTGACACTCTGATGTAAAAAGGTGGCATGTGGCAATTTCGCACTTAAACTGCGGAATGGAATTTGCTTTCATTGTTGTGTTACTCATGGTTAGAAACTCTAGCTTCCTGGCCTTCTTTAATGCATCAGTTGGATCAGTTGGATCTTCAACCAACGTTTCAGTCAATAATTGACCTTCATCAGGTTTCACATGATGTAGGCTATTCGTGACAGTAAAGTTAAGTGTTCCTGTATAACCCATACACAATCCTGCAATACACACACAAACCTTAAAATACCTCTGTCTTCTCCCTCCCTGCAGCCCTGAAGGATCCATGCAGCGAGGTGATCTGCAGTTACGGCAGCACCTGCATCCAGTCATCGGACGGCCTGTCAGCCAAGTGCATGTGCCCGCTGAGCTGCGAAGGCAAGCCCGAGCAGGTGATGTGTGGCAGCGATGGCCAGGACTACCACAACGAGTGTGAGCTCCACAAGCAGGCCTGCCATACCAAGAAGAACATCCGCCTTCAGCGCCAGGGATCCTGCAGTGAGTCCCCTCATATACTTTTCCTCTACCCTTTCTCTTTCACTCTCTTTTTTTCTTTCTTTCTTTTTTCTTTTTTCTTTCTCTCTCTCTCCTCTCTCTCTCTCTCGCTCTGGGGTTTCACTGTCTTCTTTCTCTCTGACATCGTGTAACTGGTTTTCTCATTCTGTGCAGTTTTTTCTCCATGCAAACTCTTCCTGTGGTGTAGATTATTCACTGTTGACAAACAAAGCCAATTGTTTTTTAGAGCTGGCCAGTTCAAGACGGTTGTTTTGTCTGCGTTTTCTCCTGAGGACTTTTGACTATGAGGTAAGGGAGAAAGGGAAAGAGCCAGACAAAATAGCCTCCCAAAAGTGACGGGAGCCTGAGAGGCTACAAAAGGGAAGGGAGATGAATGCTCAGGCCCCGAGAGGATGGCTGTAATATATCTAACCCGGTAAAACCAGGCTCCATGTCGCCATACCCCCCGGGGGGGAGGCTGGGTTCTCAGGAGAGCTGGCCCGGCGGACCCTAAATCTTCCTGAGTGATTCTGTCCAAGCCTCTGCTGTCTCAACTGACTCGCCTCTGAAGCTAAGCAGGATCGGTCCCTGGATGGGAGACCAGATGCTGCTGGAAGTGGTGTTGGAGGTCCATTAGGGGGCACTCTTCCCTCTGGTCCCAATGTCGCAGGGCAGTGAAGGGACATTGCCTTGCATAGGTTGCCATCTTTTGGAAAGGATGTTAAAACGGGTGTCCTGACTCTCTGTGGTCACCATAGATCCCATGGCTCTTATCATAAGAGTAGGGGTGTTAACCCTGGTGTCCTGACTAAGTTCCCAATCTGGCTCTCATACCATCAGGTCACCTAATCATCCCCAGCTTCCAATTGGCTCATTCATCCCCTCTCCTCCCCCTGTAACTCTTCCCCAGGTCATTGCTGTAAAAGAGAATATGTTCTCAGTCATCTTAGCTGATAAAATAAGGGTCAATAAATAAATAATATATACAGCTGGGGCTAGGCTAGCCAGAGCCTTTGCTGTCTGTCTGTATGTCTGATACCTAATCGGGGGGGCTCGACTGCGGAGGGCAGGACTCCTGGAAGCCGTTTTGGTGTCTTAATGGGAGGTAATGTTTTTTGCAAGGGGGATAATGGCTGGGCTTGTGTGGTATCATTGCGTTACTGGCTTCGGGCGCTTTTTGCAATACGATAAAACCCCTGAATTGGTTGCAGTCCCACGTTTTATACCCTCCTGTGTGAGCGATTCCATTATGCTAATATACACAATCCCTGACCTTGGCGATGGCGTTGCTGGCGTTGGCCCTGTTGTTGTCTCGCCTGCCCAGCCCAGACCGTCAAAGCCAAGCTACCATTGTCCCTTCGATGTGTTCCTGTAGTCGCCATTTTTGTTTTCCGAGCCAGGGCCTTGGAAACCATTTCTCCCCTCTTTTTTCTCCCTTCCTCTCCCTGATCCTTTCTTCTCTACAAATTTGGTCTCATCCTCCTCGCTGGTGTTTCGAATGACTCGCTCGCAGCCTGGCAGTATTTTAATGCAACGCAGCAGTACATAAATCTTCTGTGTCCCCTCGCTCTGAAGAAGAGAAGTGGAATGAGATGGGACGAAGCTGCAGCAGCTAGCGGCTCCTATTTCAATAAGCTTCTCCCCAGTTCCTTTATGATTACAGCTGATATGGCCACCAGCGCCAGCCGTCAGCCTGACTTCCCCCAGAGAGGAGTGCAACGAGGCCCAATCAAAAATAAACTTTCTCCATCTATTTGGAGCCTGTCGTCCTCTCAGATCCATGGCCTTCCCAGCTTTCCACTCAGCCTCTCCAGGGCAACCTGTGTTGATAGCAGGCCTATCTCTGGCATATCCCCGGTGATGGATAACCGTGTCCTACCACTAACCTCTTTCTCTCTCATTCTCTTTCTCTCTCTTTCTTTCTCTCTCTCGATCTCTCTCCCCCGATCTCTCTCCCCTGTCCTTAGACCCATGTAAAGGCCTCGAGAACAACCTGAACGTTGCATGCCGGGTGGAACCGCGCACCCACCAGCCCCTGAATATCCCCCGCCCGGAGTCCTGCCCAGCCGTCAATGAGCCACTGTGTGCCAGCGACGGGCAGACGTACGAGAGCGAGTGCCATATGAAGTGGACGGGCATGCAGAAGGGCATTGAACTCAAGAAGATCCACCCGGGCCGCTGCAAGAAACAAGGTGAGTCGGCACACACACACACACACACACACACACACACACACACACACACACACACACACACACACACACACACACACACACACACACACACACACACACACACACACACACACACACACACCACTGCCTTGACGGATAGATAACTAACCATGTTCTGTCAGGGCTCTGTTGTTACATGCGTGATACCAGACGGTTGGCAAAGGGTTATCTGGGCTATTAAAACAGAGGTCTTAGGCCACACCAAGTCTGCACTGCCAGGTTTACTGCAGATGACAAATGTTCCTGTTGCGTGAAAGGGGCTTCAATAGGCCACCACCTCCACTGCATCTGTAGCTTTTCCCCTCTCACCTCATCTTCACACATCTGAGACTCCCCATAGAGTTAAAGAAAGAGGCTCATGGTGTGATGCACTCTATTACAGACTCCCCTTCTGCCCTTATATTTTGTGGTCAAGCTTGAGTAGAGATATAGGCCGCTAGTACACGACTACATCGGGGACTTGAATGTCTCAGGAGGAGCGTTAGCACTGTGTATGAGTTAGTCTGGATCGAGTTAAAAGGAACCCATTCTCTATCTGCCTTTTACTGAGGTAAAATGGATGGGCGTGGTAATGACGTTTTTGTTTTTCATGGTTTTGATATGGAGAGAATATTTTCATTTGAAATGCAGATCCATGAAATCAGGTTCTTTATTACGTTTAGGCGAGAACGGTGGTTTGTCTTGTAACATGACATGCATACAATACATCCCTCTAATGTTCGACACCCAGATAAGGCAGCGCCGTAATTAAGTTTCAGTGTAGCGTGACCGCTTTACGAGAAAGAGAGGAATGGCTCCAATTTGAATTACTGTACAAATTTGATCCCCTGATCGGGAACATAGTACATTTGAAAGCTCTGAACGAGTCTTGACCTCCCGGAGAGAACGTTTTGTAGACGGTTGCCTCGATTTGTCGGCTGAGTTGCTGCGTTAGCCGTATTTTCAGTCACATGTCAAGTCACATTTGATTTAAAAAAAAACATTATCACAACATCGCAACACACTTTACAGAGGAACATTACGAATTCTAAACAAGAACAAGAAACAAGAACAACTAAAATGTCCCTTGTCCGTTTTGCAGAGGAGTGCAGGGAGGAGTGCAAGTTCAACAGCGTGTGCCAGGTGGAGCGTCTGGGCATGCGCTGCTCCTGCGAGCCCATCCAGTGCGACGGCACCTACAAGCCGCTGTGCGGCAAGGACGGCCACACCTACATCAACGACTGCGAGCGCCGGCGGGCTGAGTGCCAGGCCAAGGCCCATATTCCAGTCAAGCAGCAAGGCCCGTGTGGTGAGTCGGGACCCCTAGGAAGAGAAAGGGGGAGTAGCCTTTGGTCCTCTCCCTCTCTCTCCCTCTAGTTGACTCCTCCTCCCACAGTGTTTTTGAAATGTCCTCCTGTCCTGTGTAAGTACTGTGTGTGTGTTGGTTCTCTGTCTGTCTCTTGACTTGTCAGTAGTTTGTGGTGGGAGGGGAAAAAGCTAACAGACAGGAATTTACCGTGACCACCACTTTTCCCTTCACCCCATCTACCTCATCCCCGTCACGCTCCGCCATCACATGTGACACATGAAACACAACGGCCTTCATGTTTCATTCATGTCCTCCTACCCTCTGGTAGTGCCAGTCTTCCACTTCAATGGGTCTACCTCTCTCTCTCTCTCTCTCTCTCTCTCTTGCTCTATATACACAACACACACAACGTTTTGTCGCTCGCCTGTCTTTGTCTCTGTCTGTCTCTTTTTTGTCTGTGTAGCTTCCTTTTTAAACAGGTATTCTTTCTGTTTCAGTGCGTCTCAGTCTGTCTGTCTTTGTCCGTGTGACGTCTGCCGCTGTTCGGGACACAGCACTCGCTGCAGCACACCCTTTGACCCCTCTGGTGGACAGTTGGGAGGGGTCAGACTCTCCTCCAATTGGACTAAACATGGGGGTGGTGGGATGGTTGTCTTGTCTTCCTCCCCTGTCTCTCTCTCTCTTTTTCTCTCTCTCTCTCTCTCTCTCTTGAACTAGCTACAGTATCTCTCTGAAACGGAGTAGTATGTTCTCTCCCAACACTCCAAGCTGTTGCTCTTGTCTCTCCTCCTCTGTGCACCCTCCATGCAGCCCTACTGTGTTTGCAGGGGGAAGAAAGCGTCCGTCCGTGAGGTTTGGGAGCTCTTCTTCCCAGCGCTGTGTTTTGTCTTGTCTTGTGTCAACCCCTTTCCCATTGCCCAACCCCCTTATCCCTCAACCCTAAATCTATATTGGTACCCTTCTACCCCAGCATGGCAGACTGCATGTGGACACTCCTAACCCCTGCCCAATGCGCCACCCCTCCCTTGCCACCTGGGCACTGACATTAGTTGTGCCATGCCCAGTGTCTACTGACTAGGTCTCTCAACCTTGTATAATCTAAGGCAGTGTTTCTTAATCCTGGTCCCGGGGACCAGTTTTAGTTTTTGCCCTAGCATTACACACCTGATCCCACTAATCAACTCTTCATCAAACCTTTGATTAGTGGAATCAGGTGTTTAGAGCTAGGGCAAAAACTAAAACGTGTATATTTAGAGTTAGAGCAGCACTGGGCAAACATACTCCTGCCAAGGCCATCCGGCGTGGGTGCATGTTTTTGCTCCAGCCAAGCAGTAACGCATACGATTCAGCACATCAAAGCATCGATCGAAGACTACGATTAGTCGATTTTGTAGAGTTCCGGTGTGTTCCTGTTTGTCCGGAGTAAAATCCTGCGCACGCGTTGGCCGTTGCGGAGTATAGATAGCCTACCCCCGAGGAAGAGTGGCTGTCCTCGACAGACAAGCTAAACCACAGGCGTTCTGTAGCAATGTTCCTCTGGTTCTTCTTCGACAGATATCTCTATCTCGTCTCACTCGGGTTGCTTATCTGAATACTAAGTTGTATTCGTCTCGGCTAGGTGACGTCGGAAGCATCGCTCCACAGTATCACGGTGCAACTCATTAGCATTGTTTTCTAGTCTCTTCCCCCGTCTTTTTGCCACGCATAAATTAACAAGCGAAATGTCCGGGTGCTTATGTGTTTTTTCTTTTGTTTTTCATTATTTTCGACAAAGTAAACTGTCACAGTCCTTTTCGGCGGGTTTTAGCCGGTGGCAAGTTACAGTGTTTTTTAATGCGTTTCTATTGACATTTGCATATTTAGCCAAACAGCTCGCTCGACTATTTAATTAAACATCAAAAGGAGAGGAGCAAGGTGCCCACCGAGGCTGTTGGTTTAGTGTGGGTGACGACGGGACTGTGTTCCTACCTTTGGACACCTGCACACGGTTTGATGTTTAATTACTGTGTTTCTTCGTCTTCTCCTCTCTCGTCTCTCTATCTCTCCTTCCGCCCTCTCTTACTTCTCCTCTTCTCCTAATTCGTAAGTCGTTCATCCTCTGTGTGTCTGGATGGCCGGGTGGGGATTAGATAGAGACCCCAGCACTGCTAGTCTCCTTTCCGCTAGTCTTAAGGAGTCACTGCCCTGACAAGGTCCACTGGCAGATACATGTGCGTGCGCGAGTGAGGCTTTGGGTGTGTGTGCATGTGTGTGTATATTTGGTTGTGTGTGTGCATGTGTGTGTATATTTGGTTGTGTGTGTGCATGTGTGTGTATATTTGGTTGTGTGTGTGCAAGCTTGTGTGCATTGATTTTGTTTGGTTGTGTGTGCCAAAGCTGTTTGTATGTGACGGTGTGTGTGTGTCTGTGTGTTTAGATGGCCTCTTTGTCACGACGTGGTCAATAGCACGAGCGGAGCACAAGTTACAGTTACGGCCGTGCACCCCGCGACACTCTTTTACCACTGTGACAGTGGGAGCCATTGTTTCTCATTGTACTTTCATCCTAACAACAACACTACACAAAGAACGTGGTTGTGGCATGCTAACTGGGACACCTTTGCTAACTGCAATGGCACATCCCAAACACACCAGCATTTTAGAGTGACCAAAAGCAGAGGTACGCACACACCCACCCGCCCACCCACACACACACACACACACACACACACACATACACACACCCTTCAAACTACTGAAGAAGAAAGGGACCCTGCTGTCTTTTGCCATTCTATAGTCCTCCTATCTATAGTCCTCCTATCCAGCTGCTGTCCTGGCATTCCTGCTGTGTGCAGAGTCTTCTCCATGCACCCCCATAAGCTTAAGTGGTTCAGTCCTTCACCGTGTGCCGCCTGGCATTAGCCAGCCTTTTGTCACTTCCCGATGGCTCTTAGAGCTTCAACCAAGAGGTGGATAGGGAGTGAAAGACTGGGGTGATGGGGTGTCATGGCTGTCACTACCCCCACCACCCCCCAGATGCGCGCGCGCGCACGCACACACACACACACACACACACACACACACACACACACACACACACACACACACACACACACACACACACACACACACACACACACACACACACACACACACACACACACCTATGCACACACAAACACACACACATTTGGTGAGACACAGTGCTAGATTATAGATCAATCATGCCACAAGCCATCAGGAGGGCTGAAAAGCTCCAGATATGAGGCTGTAAATCTCAGTCACCTGCGGTGAGTGTGGTGACAACCCCCCTAATGTGACTGTCGTCCGCCATTTCGCTCTCCTTGTCCCTAAAGGGGCACTTGTCCCCTATGGGGGGTTGGGGGGGGGCAGACTAGCCTAATCATACAAACACCAGTGTCGGCCATGCTGAGAAAGACAATGCTGCCCTATTTGATTAATAACCTATATGGTCTTATATTGACCATAAGCCACAATCGAGTTCCACAGGAATGTGTTCGAGGTCAGTCTCTCATGAGATGGTCACTTTATAAGGGGCTGAAAGGGAATAGTGGTGGATTGCGAGAAGCCAATTCTTAGCATTACTAGGATGCTCAGCTGAAAAACGAAGTCAAAGTGGTTTAAGATGCCTCTCGTTTGACCCTGAGAGCTGGAAGGAAGCTTTCACTCCGGTTAGACATGGACATATAAAATGGTACAGCGGTTCACAGACAGACAGGCCGGCAGACACACACACACACACACACACACACACACACACACACACACACACACACACACACACACACACACACACACACACACACACATACACACACACACACACACACACACACACACACACACACACACACACACACACACACACCTATGCACACACAAACACACACACACACACACACAGTGAAGTACTTAGTTAGATAAATGGTATGAATGCCATTTAAGAGCGGTGCGAGATTGTGTGTGTGTGTGTGTGTGTGTGTGTGTGTTTGTGTGTGTGTGTGCATATGTGTGTGTGTGTGCGTGCACACGTTCACACACGCAGTTTCCCCCTGGAGGTTAACAGAAAATCACTCAGCCGGAGAGACATTGTCATTGACAAAGAGCCTCTGCAAAAGAGGAGAAATTGGGGTGAAAAAAAACTGAAACGTGCGCCTTAGGTGACAAGTCTCTCCGGTGAATATTTATAATTTGCATGTTTATTTGATTAGCATCTCTGCTGCTGTGCGACGACACAAGTCACTGGCTTTGATTATACTCATAAACAATAATAGGTCGAGTACCCATTGAACCCAGAGAGGACCTCCAGTGATGTTTGGTAATGAATCTAATTAATGGACTTGCTCTGGGAGTTACAGTGCATTCAGAAGGTATTCACGCCCCTTGACATTTTCTACATTTTGTTGTGTTACAAAGTTAGATTAAAATGGGTTTAATTGTCATGTTTTGTCAACGGTCCACACAAAATACTCAAAGTGGCAAAAAAAAACGAACTTTTTGTATTTTTATTCATTAAAATAAAACACTAATGTATCTTGATTAGATAAGTATTCAACCCCCTGAGTCAATGCATGTTTGAATCACCTTTGGCAGCGATTACAGCTGTGAGTCTTTCTGGGTAATTTTCTAAGAGCTTTAAAGACCTGGAGTGTGCAACATTTGCCCATTATTCTTTTCAGAATGATTAAAGTTCTGTCAAATTGGTTGTTGACTAGGAAACCATTTTCAAGTCTTGCCATAGATTTTCAAGCAGATTTAAGTCAAAACTGTAACTCGGCCACTCAGGAATATTCACTGTCTTCTTGGTAAGCAACTCCAGTGTAGATTTGGCCTTGTGTTTTAGGTTGTTGTCCTGCTGAAGGGTGAATTCATCTCCCAGTGTCTGGTGGAAAGCAGACGGAACCAGGTTTTTCTCTAGGATTTTGCCTGTGCTTAGCTCTATTCCGTTTTCTTTTTTTATCCCGAAAAACTCCCAAGTCCTTAACAATTACAAGCATACCCATAACATGATGAAAATATAAAGAGTGGTACTAATTTTATTTGCCCCAAATGTAACACTTTGTATTCAGGACAAAAAGCGTATTGCTTTGCCACATTTTTTGCTATATTACTTTAGTGCCTTGTTGCAAACAGGATGTATGTTTTGGAATATTTGTATTCTGTACACTCTTCCTTCTTTTCACTCTGTCAATCAGGTTAGTAAAGTGGAGTAACTACAATGTTGTTGATCCATCCTCAGTTTTACAGCCATTAAACTCTGTAACTGTCACAATTGGCCTCATGTTGAAATCCCTGAGCGGTTTCCTGCCTCTCCGGCAACTGAATTAGGAAGGAAGGACGTCTGTATCTTTTTAGTGACTGGGTGTATTGATCACCATCCAAAGTGTAATGAATAACTTCCCCATGCTCAAATGAATATTAAATGTCTGTTTATTTTTATTTTTACCCATCTACCAATAGGTGCCCGTCTTTGCGAGGCATTGAAAAACATCCGTGGTGTTGGTGGTTGAATCTTAAATTCACTGAGGGACCGTACAGATAATTATGTGTGGTACAGAGATGAGGTAGTCATTCAAAGGTAGCAACTTATTTTGTGAGTTGTTAAGCAAATGTTTACTCCTGAACTTACTTAGGCTTGCCATAACAAAGGAGTTGAATACTTACTGGCTCAAGACATTTCTGCTTTTCATTTTTAATGAATTTGTAAAAATTCAGAAAAGCATAATTCCACTTTGACACTATTGGGTATTGTGTGTAGGCCAGTGACATAAAATCTACATTTAATCCATTTTAAATTCAGGCTGTAACACAACAAAATGTGGAACAATTCAAGGGGTGTGAATACCTTCTGAAGGCACTGTAGATTGGTGGTAAGGTGGTGTTAAGGATCATAGCGGCCCATAGCGATTGTGTGTGGTGGTGGTGTGTGATTGTGTGTGTGTCGGTGGTGGCAGAGTCGCTGCAGTCACCAGGCCTTATGGGTACAGCAGGTTCTTCCTATGGCGAACCACCCCTTACCCCATCTGTTGCACCCCTCCTTGCTTCCTCCCTCCCTTCCTCTTCCTTTCCTACAGTGTATGTGTTGTGTGCTGCTGGTCAGTGCACCCGGACCAGGCCCACCATGCCAATGATGCCCATCTGCTGTTTGGTGGCCTGCCTTTAGTTTTCCTCTCCTCCCCCTCTTCTCTCCTCTGTTCTCTGTAAGTATACACATGTCATGAGATGGAGGAGCTCATCTTTGTCTTTGTTCCCTCGCTGTTGTCTTTCTCTGCCCCCCACCCACTCTCTCCCTCTGTTTGCTGTATTTCACTTCATCTGTGTTCCCTGTGTCGTCTGGTAGAAGAGAAATAAGTGTGTTTGGGGTTTTAAATGTCAAGTGGAGGACTGTCCCCTTGCAGCCATTACTCTGTGATAAGTGCTCCGAAGCAGGGAAACACAGCTCGCGGGCCTTCGTTTTACCATATGCTAATATTGAGACTTTTCTCTCCCGTTCCTGGCACCTATTTTAATATGTTCCATAAAAGTTTTCACTGCTAGCGAGACATAGGGGGTGGCAGGCACTCCCCCTGCAGCACCGACAAAACTGGGTTAGGGCGCACCGCAACATGTGCCGCTGTCTCTGCTTCCCATTGGCTGTTTCTACACAGTGGGCGGTGCCGGCAGCCACTTCTCCCTCACCGAATTTGCTACCTAGAGCGCAGGGATGGGTTTTCTTAGATTCTTATAGTGACATTGGGAGTAATCCAGAATTGGAGCAGGGAAGATTCCAATCTACATATGCATGAGTAGGGAGAAGCTCTACCGCATAAAATAATCTCCCTGCATTTACATCCATATGTACAGGCTTAAACCGCAAACATTACCCACGCAAACAAGGCTAGGAATATGACACTCCATCTCTCCAGGCTTATATACAGACCGCCTGCCGAGTGTGTTCAGCTCAACAAGGCTTTGACTGAGGTAATACTCAGGTCAACTCTGAGAAATCCCCTATTTGCTTGTCAGATAAGGCCTCTAAATCTTGACTAATGTAGCAGTTTAGTGAGAGACAGGGAAGAGGCAACGTCTCTCTTGGGAGGGGGAAGACGGGTAGCGGAACGTTTGTCACTGAGGGTCGCTCCGCCTCTTGGTGGGGGAGACAGGTAGCAGAACCTTGGCAGAACGTTTTATCAGTGGGTGGGTCTGTGGCTGTTATGGTTCTCTTAGCATTACGGCGGTAGCATCATCTGACAGGGACTTCTAATCTCCCTGGTCCTAAAGGGCATTTCTGCCACTTCTCAACCTCATTCATCATCTCCAGCACCAACCAGTGTCTACATACTGTATGTGGAAACAGGGCATTACTATGATCTGCGGTCAAAACGATAAGAAGAAAAGTCCTAAAAAAAAGGCGTCTCTGTGACATCACAGGGTAGAATGAAGAGTAAAAGACTATGATTTTCAAAACCTGCAACAGGTTTCTAGCCCAAAGGAGGGTATTTTCTTGCTCCCCATGTCACTGCGGATGTCATAGTGTTTGAAAATCACTGTTTTTAAAATGTTGTAACTTTTGCTGATGTTTTAACTTTATATTTCTGTCCACAAAACTTAGAAATGGGCTTTTGTCACATACACTGAGTGTACAAAACATTAGGAACCCCTGCTCTTTCCATGACATTGACTGACCAGATGAATCCAGGTGAAAGCTATGATCCCTTATTGATGTCACCTGTTAAATCCACTTCAATCAGTGTAGATGAAGGGGAGGAGACAGGTTAAAGAAGGATTTTTAAGCATTGAGACAATTGAGACATGGATTGTGTACGTGTGCCATTCAGAAGGTGACAAAATATTTACTGTAAGTGCCTTTGAACGGAGTAAGGTAGTAGGTGCCAGGCGCACTGGGTTGAGTGTGTCAAGAACTGCAACGCTGCTGGGTTTTTCACACTCAACAGTTTTCCGTGTGTATCAAGAATGGTTCACCACCCAAAGGACATCCAGCCAACTTGACACAACTGTGGGAAGCATTGGAGTCAACATAGGCCAGCATCCCTGTGGAACGCTTTCGACGCCTTGTAGAGTCCATGCCGACGACGAACTGAGGCTGTTCTGAGGGAAAAAGGGTTTGCAACTCAATATTAGGAAGGTGAACCTAATGTTTTGTACACTAAGCGTACAGTATGTTGACACTGGTGTTGTGCTAGAGATAATACAAATTAGGTTGAAAAGTGGTGGAGTTGCCCTTTAAGCTCGGAGCTCACCACTATAAAATATCAGACTAATTAAAAACAAAAGGAAAGTAGGGGAGCGGCGGAAGGAAGGAAGGAAGGAAGGAAGGAAGGAAGGAAGGAAGGAAGGAAGGAAGGAAGGAAGGAAGGAAGGAAGGAAGGAAGGAAGGAAGGAAGGAAGGAAGGAGCCTGGCCTAGGCTGGTGGGAGAAGGGCAGAAAGAGGTGGAAGCATTCAGACTCCCAAGTCGCCATGTCTGGGACAGAAACATTGTCCTTTCTTAGAGAAGCCTCTAGGGACTGGTATGAGATGTCTACTCCTAAACAGTTTCTTGACTGCAGCTAGAAGAAGAATTATTGAACAGAGGAGAGTTATTCATCTCCTCGCTCACACATCCCTCGCCAACACACCTTTTTCTGTCTCTCACGTCTTTGATGACGCTTGCGGCACTCTGGATCCCACACACACACACACACACACACACACACACACACACACACACACACACACACACACACACACACACACACACACACACACACACACACACACACACACACACACACACACACACACAAACAGTGAGTCACCATCGTCTCGTCTCTTTCGTCTGATAAACAGAGGGGGCATTTGTTGTGTAGATACTAGCCTGTGACCTAGTATCTGTCCCTCTACTGAGGCGTCTGTCTGTCTGTCTGTCTGTCTGTCTGGTCGGTCGGTCTGTCTGTCTGTCTGTCTGTCTGTCTGTCTGTCTGTCTGTCTGTCTGTCTGTCTGTCTGTCTGTCTGTCTGTCTGTCTGTCTGTCTGTCTGTCTGTCTGTCTGTCTGTCTGTCTGTCTGTCTGTCTGTCTGTCTGTCAGTGTGTTGTGGCAGCTCCAGTCCTTGAACAGCACAGCCACTGCTACCATCTCTACCCAGGCCTCTGGGATGATAGGCTGCTGTTTCAAAGTCCCCCTCACTGCCTTTGAGGGAGAAAATACGCTTTTAGTTCCCTGAGTTTTTTTTTTTTTTTTCAGACTGAGAAAATATGCAAGCCTTCTCAATTACCAAAGTCGGGTATAAGGGCTGCTGGAGGTTTCTCAAAGTCTCTCATCGTATGCTCACTCTCTCTCTCCATGCTAAGATTATTTCACAGAGAACTTGGGGAGTTTCGCCACTCCCCCTTCTCTTTTTTGATTGAATAAATCTGAGAGAAAAACATTGCCTCCAGAAGAAGTGGGGGAATGAGAATGTTTGGGATTATTTCTCATTCCTTATTTTTGGGGTAGAAACAAAGAATACAAGGGACTGAAGGTTATCGGAGGCTGCAGTTGCATTTTAGGGAGCTGTGCCTTGGGAAATGGGTCCTGAACCATTCTCAAGGCCACGAGTGTGTGTGTGCTGATCACGCCCTCTGTATCCAGCGCTACACACATAGAGACACACACACACACAGTGTAGAAAAAAGATCAGGCAGAATAGCGTTTTTTGAAGCCCGGCTGAATTAGGCACAGTTCCACCACATACATATTTACATGCCAATTCGGGAGCTCTTTCAAACTGCCGGCTTTCCCACAACACAGAAATCAATAGCAATGTTCCACTACTTAATCCGCAATGTTCCCATTAGAAAAAGTGAGATCCTTGTCGTCTTGCTCATCCTTATTCAGGATCCGTAAAGATTTGTTCAATTACGGTCGCCGACGGGCACTAGATGTAGCCTGGCGATTGCTCCTCCTCCACACTAGTCTCGGCTAGGGCCTTATCCCCTTGTTTCTTCTGCTGCTCTCTTTATGTAAAGAGGTGTAGAACACAGGTGAGGCTTTTTATAACGCCGAATCATCCTGTGGAGAGACACTATCGCAATGACGGCTGCCTAACGGCCCAAACGTTTGTTCTGCGCTCGTTCACATGAATAAATAATACGCATAAAATAGCCTGAAAGTGTTCCTTGCTGATTGCGGACCCTCTACACTACAGCCTAAACTACTACCCCCTAACACAGACGCCGTGGGGCGCCGGAAAGCCTGCAGCGTCCATCTTGACACTTATGAATGTTTTCTCCACCACAGTCCTGTGATTTTAGACGCTATCTATCGAACTGCTACATCAAGCCTCTTCCAGGGTTCTGAGATGACTTCACTCCTATCTGTTCCCCTCCTTTCTCACCCACAGTGGGAAATTACCTTCTGCTATATGTTGATGATTTTACCCAGAGCTGAGATGAGGCTCTTGGGGGGATTTTAACAGTATTAAACGCACCCGTGCGTTCGGAAACTAAACGGCGGCAGCTTCTTAAACGGAGCGCCCGGCGTGATTCTAGTCTAATCCCATAATAATCAGGGTAATGACTGCACCCTTGGTTGCCATGGGGAGAGGAGGAGACACAGGAGGGGGGTAGCCTGGATTCAGCATTGTAACCCTATTCCCACACCATCTACCACCCGTGACATACCCGAGTTCCGCTCCGTTCTTTTCCCCATCTACAATCTCTCGCTGGGAATCCAGGGATAAAATGCATCCTCACATTCACTTGCATTTGAATCTATCTCCCAAACGGCAGACACGCCGCGTTTAGCGCCACCGCGCTATACCCCCACGCTCCAGGCATGCCAATGAGCCTCCTTCGCATGGCTTCGCCGCCCCCTGCATAATTCTCCTGCCCGCTTGGCTTGACGAGGATGTACTGTACGCCACAGTCTTCCGAGGCCTTGGGGATTCAACTGTCAATCTGTTCCACTCACCCACCCACCCCATCCCCAACTCAATCCACCCCCTTACAATACGGCTAACATACGCCTAACCTTGGCGACAATACTGATGAAGGATTGATCGGGGGGAATGAAGGAAAATAAATGCCATGATGATGAAACAATATAATTCCGTGGATCACATTGTCGTCTTTGCGCGTTTCTTTCTCGTTTCTGACCCACTTCTCTAACAAGGCCCCCAATTTAAGGAAGTTACAGTGTAGTGGGGTGGCTGGAGAACAAAGCAGCATGCGGACACTTCTCTGATGTTCTCCCACTGCCCAGGAGCTGGGCTTTGTGTATTATTAAGCAGACGCTGCTCTTTCTCTTTTCCTCTGTTTCTAGTCTTCCCTTCCCCTCTCTTCTCTATCCACATAGCGAGAGCTCTCTTCATCATCTTTTTCTCTCTCCCTCTCTCTCTCTCTGAGGCTCTCGTGAGATGCAAATGGCTGCGTTTGAAGAACGGCATGCTGGGAAACATCAATTAATCAGCACCTGTTTACTTCCCTATAAATAGAAAAATATGTTATCATCTACCGTTCATCCCCAGTTTCCAATCGATTGACACAAGGTCAAGGTTTCTACTCATAGAACTTAGGGTGTGGGTCTCTGATACATGAGGTCAGACACTGCTGATTGGGTCATACAGAGGGGTCAGACACTTATGGCCAATGAGATTACCAACAACAACAAAAATAGATTACCAGGAGGGAGTTGATTGATACAGGAAGTACTATGGATAAGAGTCAGGTACATGTTTTAGACTTGACCATAGTGCACCCACGTTGACCAGACAACCCCCTTTTTGAAATCCTTCTGATCCTAATCAACCTCCGCTCTCTTTTAACCTATCCCGAGTTCCCCACCCTTCCCTGCCTCTATGCCCCCAACCCTCAATACCCCAACCCTCAGCCCCCCCCACCCTCAATACTTCTCCTTCTTCACCTCTCCCTCATCCCCCTTCACCACTAACCCTTGTTTGTTGTCTCAGATCTACACACTCCCAGCCCATGCCTGGGGAAGGCCTGCGAGTTCGGGGCCGCGTGCGTGGTGAAGAACAACGAGCCCGTGTGCGAGTGCCATGGCGCCTGCCCCCAGATGCCCGACCTGGTGTGCGGCAGTGACGGCCACAGCTACGGCAGCCAGTGTGAGATGAAGGCCATGGGCTGCGCCCTGCAGAAGGAGATTCACATCCAGCACCGAGGACCCTGCGGTGAGTACCAGACTATATTGCATTATAAACTGGGTGGTTTGAGCCCTGAATGCTGATTGGCTGACAGCTGTGGTATATCAGACCATGTACCATGGGTATGACAAAACATTTATTTGTACTGTTCTAATTACGTTGGTCACCAGTTCATAATAGCAATAAGGCACCTCTAGGATTTGTGGTATATGGCCAATATACCACGGCTAAGGGCTGTATCCAGGCACTCCGCGTTGCGTTGTGCAATGAACAGCCATTCAGGAAAACAGCAATAACTCCAGGCCCTAGGTTAGGAAACACTCCTAGTCTTTTTTTTTATAGTACGATGGCCTACAGTCATTTAACTTACCAAGAACAAATGGTATATTTAGTGCATGTATGTGGCCCTTGTGTGAATCAAACCTTTCACCTGCTGGGGTTGCATGCACCATCTAACAAATCACCTGAACCAACTCAAGCACATACTGTAACTCCACTGTACTCTGAGTATGTCACTCCCCTCTCCTCCTTCACTCTTATCCTCGTCCCCTCTAATCCTCCCCGTCTTCTCAGCACTCCTCTAGCCCGGCACAAGCCTGCAGTTTCCCTATTTTTGACCTTTCTAATTGAAGATGCACTTCCAATGAGAGGGTGAAAGGCCATGCTCCTCTTGTATAATTGGTTACTGAGTTTTTGCCTGCTCTCGAGGACCCGGATAAACAATATTTCGGCTTCCACAGGCACCCATTTCATTGCCTGTTTTCTTTTTCTTCCCGAAGGTTAATCCACTTGAAGATGTCACTTAAATTAATATAAGTTTAGGGTTAGTGTGGTTAAGGTTAAGGTTTATTTATTTACCTTTATTTCAACAGGGAAGTCATATTGAGACTAAGTATAGTATAGATAGGCATAAATATATACAATATACACATGAAATACACATTAAAATACAAACACGTTCTTCGTTATGAAAATCAAAGCATCCAATCGAGACGTCTTTTGGTGATTATTCCAAATGTAGGAAATGAAAGGCCGATTTACGTAACACTGTAGACACCAAAGGAGTCTCCATAGTTAACCAACCCTGTGAAAATGGGTTTGACAACTTGTCATTTTAAATCTTAACAGTGATGTTGGGTAAGTCTGAAGCTTATAGAGCTTTGTAAACAAAAAGAGCGTACTGATATGATCTACATGATTTTAAAGAGGTCCAGCCAACCTTTTGGTAAAGAATGCAGCGATGAGTAATAAAACTGTCTCCTGTGATAAAACAAAGGGCCCTATAATAAACAGCATCCAGGGGTTTAAGAGTAAGGGAAGCTGCACTTTGATAAATAGTATCACCATAATCAAGAACAAGTAGGAAGGTTGACTGCACAATATGCTTCCTGCTGACTAGAGAGAGGCTAGATCTGTTTCTATCAAAAAAGCCCACTTTAAATCGTAGCTTCTTAACAAATGCATTTGTATGCTTTTTAAACATTAAATCATTGTCAATCCAAATACCAAGGTATTTGTATGCAGGGACTTGTTCAATTATAGAACCATCAGATGAGTGAAGATGTAATCCATCTGGAACAATCTAATGAGAACTTGAAAAAGGATGTAATTTGTTTTTCTCGTATTAAGCACAAGTTTTAGAATTTTATTTATTTAACCTTTATTTAACTAGGCAAGTTAGTTAAGAACAAATTCTTATTGATAATGACGGCCTACACGGCCAACCCCAGTAAGGGCTTCCTGTAAAGCTACAAAATCGGACTGTAGCCTTGTCACAACCAGGGAAATTGCGTACATAATAGTATGATCCGCATATAGAATGAAATGTACATTTTTGAAACGATTGACCAATAGCATTTATATAAATAGTGAAAAGAACAGGTCCTAGTATCGACCCCTGCGGCACACCCTTATGTCCTTCAATAAATTCTGACTTAATGGGGCCAGAGTCTGAATTTATTTGTTGGGGCAAAGAGGAGGAAGTACAAGATTTGACCTTTTTCCAGAATTTTGCCGGATTCCCCTTACAATCAGAAAGATTGATTACATAATAATCAGATTTAACCTTTCTGATTAGCTTGATAGATTGATTCCTCAGTTGCTTAAAAGATTGCCAATCTGGGCCTAAGCCTGTGTTCCTGGCCTTGATCCAGGCAACATTTCTCTTACGAATGACTTGAAAATTCAGTAGGGAATCAGGCATTCGATCTACCTTCAACTCTGAGTTTTGAAGGGGGCATGATTATCTGCAATGTTGTTTAAGACATTTACAAAAAAGCTTAATCTATCAGGTTTCAGGTAAAACCCAAGTGCAGACTGTGTTGAAGTAACAATGTTTGTTGTAACAACCGGGGCAGGTAAACGACAGGTCAAGGCAGGCAGGGGTCGATAATCCAGAGTAATGGGGCCAAGGTACAAGACGGCAGGCCCAGGGTCAGGTCAAGCAGAGGTCGGTAATCTAGAGTAGGGGCAAAGGCACAGGACTGCAGGCAGGCTCAGAGTCAGGACAGGCAAGGGTCAAAACCAGGAGGATGAGAAAAAGAGAGACTGGGGAAAAGCAGGAGCTGAGACACAAAACGCTGGTTGACTTGAACAAACAACACGAACTGGCAACAGACAGACAGAAACCACAGGTATAAATACACAGGGGATAATGGGGAAGATGGGCGACACTTGGAGGGGGGTGGAACAGATCAGGGCGTGACAAAATCAGGTTGAAGGATAGCTGAGATACAATCAAGGTCACTAAAATAAAGATCATGTAAAAAAAGCCTGTTCACTAAAGTTTTTAAAGTTCCTCTTAGGCTTAGATTTATGCATTCTCACATCTCTGACACAGACAACTGGGCAGTGGTCACTAAGATCCAGTGGGAAAACACTGCTATCAACATATTTAAGCAATAAGGCCTGAGGGGGTGTGGTATATGGCCAATATACCACGGCTAAGGGCTGTTCTTATGCATACCCCCCCCCCCCCCCCCCCCCCCCAGGTGCCTTATTTCTATTAGAAACTAGTTACAAACGCAATTAGAACAGTAAAAATACATGTTTTATCATACACATGTTATACGGTCTGATATATCACAGCTTTTTTATTTTTTTATTTTTTATTTAACCTTTATTTAACCAGGTAGGCAAGTTGAGAACAAGTTCTCATTTACAATTGCGACCTGGCCAAGATAAAGCAAAGCAGTTCAACACATACAACAACACAGAGTTACACATGGAGTAAAACAAACATACAGTCAATAATACAGTCGAAAAATAAGTATATATACAATGTGAGCAAATGAGGTGAGGTAAGGGAGGTAAAGGCAAAAAAAGGCCATGGTGGCAAAGTAAATACAATATAGCAAGTAAAACACTGGAATGGTAGATTTGCAGTGGAAGAATGTGCAAAGTAGAGATAGAAATAATGGGGTGCAAAGGAGCAAAATAAATAAATACAGTAGGGAGAGAGGTAGTTGTTTGGGCTAAATTGTAGATGGGCTATGTACAGGTGCAGTAATCTGTGAGCTGCTCTGACAGCTGGTGCTTAAAGCTAGTGAGGGAGATAAGTGTTTCCAGTTTCAGAGATTTTTGTAGTTCATTCCAGTCATTGGCAGCAGAGAACTGGAAGGAGAGGCGGCCAAAGGAAGAATTGGTTTTGGGGGTGACCAGAGAGATATACCTGCTGGAGCGCGTGCTACAGGTGGGGGCTGCTATGGTGACCAGCGAGTTAAGATAAGGGGGGACTTTACCTAGCAGGGTCTTCTAGATGACCTGGAGCCAGTGGGTTTGGCGATGAGTATGAAGCGAGGGCCAGCCAACGAGAGCGTACAGGTCGCAGTGGTGGGTAGTATATGGGGCTTTGGTGACAAAACGGATGGCACTGTGATAGACTGCATCCAATTTATTGAGTAGAGTATTGGAGGCTATTTTGTAAATGACATCGCCGAAGTCGAGGATTGGTAGGATGGTCAGTTTTACAAGGGTATGTTTGGCAACATGAGTGAATGATGCTTTGTTGCGAAATAGATTAGATTTAACTTTGGATTGGAGATGTTTGATGTGAGTCTGGAAGGATAGTTTACAGTCTAACCAGACACCTAGGTATTTGTAGTTGTCCACATATTCTAAGTCAGAACCGTCCAGAGTAGTGATGTTGGATGGGCGGGCAGGTGCAGGCAGCGATCGGTTGAAGAGCATGCATTTAGTTTTACTTGTATTTAAGAGCAATTGGAGGCCACGGAAGGAGAGTTGTATGGCATTGAAGCTCGTCTGGAGGGTTGTTAACACAGTGTCCAAAGAAGGGCCAGAAGTATACAGAATGGTGTCGTCTGCGTAGAGGTGGATCAGAGACTCACCAGCAGCAAGAGCGACATCATTGATGTATACAGAGAAGAGAGTCGGTCCAAGAATTGAACCCTGTGGCACCCCCATAGAGACTGCCAGAGGCCCGTACAACAGGCCCTCCGATTTGACACACTGAACTCTATCAGAGAAGTAGTTGGTGAACCAGGCGAGGCAATCATTTGAGAAACCAAGGCTATCGAGTCTGCCGATGAGGATGTGGTGATTGACAGAGTCGAAAGCCTTGGCCAGGTCAATGAATACGGCTGCACAGTATTGTTTCTTATCGATGGCGGTTAGGATATCGTTTAGGACCTTGAGCGTGGATGAGGTGCACCCATGACCAGCTCTGAAACCAGATTGCATAGCGGAGAAGGTATGGTGGGATTCGAAATGGTTGGTAATCTGTTTGTTGACTTGGCTTTCGAAGACCTTAGAAAGGCAGGGTAGGATAGATATAGGTCTGTAGCAGTTTGGGTCAAGAGTGTCTCCCCTTCGAAGAGGGGGATGACCGCAGCTGCTTTCCAATCTTTGGGAATCTCAGACGACACAAAAGAGAGGTTGAACAGGCTAGTAATAGGGGTTGCAACAATTTCGGCAGATCATTTTAGAAAGAAAGGGTCCAGATTGTCTAGCCCGGCTGATTTGTAGGGGTTCAGATTTTGCAGCTCTTTCAGAACATCAGCTGACTGGATTTGGGAGAAGGAGAAATGGGGAAGGCTTGGGTGAGTTGCTGTGGGGGGTGCAGTGCTGTTGACCGGGGTAGGGGTAGCCAGGTGGAAAGCATGGCCAGCCGTAGAAAAATGCTTATTGAAATTCTCAATTATAGTGGATTTGTCGGTGGTGACAGTGTTTCCTGTCCTCAGTGCAGTGGGCAGCTGGGAGGAGGTGTTCTTATTCTCCATGGACTTTACAGTGTCCCAGAACTTTTTTGAGTTTGTGTTGCAGGAAGCAAATTTCTGCTTGAAAAAGCTAGCCTTGGCTTTTCTAACTGCCTGTGTATATTGGTTTCTAGCTTCCCTGAAAAGTTGCATATCACGGGGGCTGTTCGATGCTAATGCAGAACGCTATAGGATGTTTTTGTGTTGGTTAAGGGCAGTCAGGTCTGGAGAGAACCAAGGGCTATATCTGTTCCTGGTTCAACATTTCTTGAATGGGGCATTGTTAAGAGAATTTTGTTCTCAAGGTACATAACCCAATTTAATTATATTCCTCAGTCTGCAAACCAGAATTTGTAAGATCCTGGTCGAATGAAACAGACAGAGGCCCAGCTAAAATAGTCAAAAAGGTTTATTCACAGGAACGTTCTAGAGTCAAGAACAATTCGGACTAGGACTACACATTTATTGATTATGATTTTATACATTCTAATCAATTCCATACAATTATATGTTTCAGGGCGGAATATTCTAATCATTCAATTAACAGATAATTCTCACCTATCAGGCATGCTTATTTAAGATGGTGAGGAAGGCATTAAAAAAAAAAAACAGGCATCCTCTACTGACGGGATGAGATCAATATCCTTCCAGGATATCCCGGCCAGGTCGATTAGAAAGGCCTGCTCGCTGAAGTGTTTCAGGGAGCGTTTGACAGTGATGAGTGGAGGTCGTTTGACCGCTGACCCATTACGGATGCAGGCAATGAGGCAGTGATCGCTGAGATCTTGGCTGAAAACAGCAGAGGTGTATTTAGAGGGCAAGTTGGTTAGGATGATATCTATGAGGGTGCCCGTGTTTACGGCTTTGGGGTGGTACCTGGTAGGTTCATTGATAATTTGTGTGAGATTGAGGGCATCAAGCTTAGATTGTAGGATGGCTGGGGTGTTAAGCATGTTCCAGTTTAGGTCGCCTAGCAGCACGAGCTCTGAAGATAGATGGGGGGCAATCAGTTCACATATGGTGTCCAGAGCACAGCTGGGGGCAGAGGGTGGTCTATAGCAGGCGGCAACGGTGAGAGACTTGTTTTTAGAGAGGTGGATTTTTAAAAGTCAGCCAATCAGCATTCAAACCACCCAGTTTATGATTACATTTTAGTCATTTAGCAGACGCTCTTATCCAGAGCGACTTAAAGGAGCAATTAGGGTTATGTGCCTTGCTTAAGGGCATATCGACAGATTTTTCACCTAGTCGGCTCGGGACTCAAACCAGCGACCTTTCGCTTACTGGCGCAACGTTCTTAACTACTAAGCTACCTGCCATCCCATTTATCTGGAGTATTCGTCAAAATAAGATCAATCATGCTTAAGTTTATGGTTAGGTTTAAAATCAGATTTGATGACTTTGTGGGTGTCCTAGGTAGTGGCCATTCTGCAGAGCTGCGTCCACAACAAGATTCATGACGAACAACGCTAACCTGCACCCATTTTCCCATAGAAGAGTAATTGATGATGACGATGATTAACATTTTAGTTTTACCGACAAACCATTTGCTCCTGTGCCTTCCTTTCCGTGCTCTAGTTAGAGTTTGAATGAGATTTTCTGCTACTGTAAATGTAGGCTACACCATAGGCCTGTATCTGTATAACAAATAACATGTATGTACCATGTTTTCTGTAGACTAACTAAGCACAGAGCAGACATGAAGAAAGGAAAATAAATATTTCAATTATCTATTCACTTTTCTCTTCTCTCATAGGCTACTTTGCACAGTTCCATATTGCCTGCTTTCCTTTTGGTCCTAAATGGGTAACAGTTTATAGATGTAATATAGATATACTGATCTAATAATGTAGAGTGATAGAGATGCCTGAAGCCATTTAGTAGTCATTATCCAAGACGGCTAATACCGTAAACACTGTTAGCCAGCTTTACTGTTAGCGGTTGCGATCACCAGCAGACAGCGAGAGATTTGCCTGGCTCAGCTTAGCATCTTTACACTAGCTCTCGGCTAGCTCTACCCCATTGCAGGGTTTCCCAACTGGCGGCCCGCGGGTGATTCTATTTGGCCCCCCCAAGTTTTCGGAGAAAAAAAAGGTAATATACTGTGCCTTCAGAATGTATTCATACCCCTTGACGTATTCCACATTTTGTTGTGTAACAGGCTGAATTCAAAATGGATTATATATTTTACCAATCTACATACAATACCCCATAATGACAAAGTGAAATGTATTGAAAATTAAATACATAAAAATCTAATTTAAATAAATAATCACACCCCAAGTCAATACTTTGTAGAAGTACCTTTGGCAACGATTACAGCTGTGAGTCTTTCTGGGTAACTCTCTAAGAGCTTTACACACCTGGATTGTGCATCATTTGCCTATATATATTTTTTTATTCTTCAAGCTCTGCCAAACAGGATGCATGTTTTGGAATATTTGTGTTCTGTAGAGGTTTCCTTATTTTTGCTCTGTCAATTTGGTTAGTATTGTGGAGTAACTACAATGATGTTGATCCATCCTCAGTTTTCTCCTATCACAGCCATTAAACTGTAACTGTTGTTTTAACGTTACCATTGGCCTCATGGTGAAATCCCTGAGCAGTTTCCTTCCTCTCCGGCAACTGAGTTATGAAGGACGCCTGTATCTTTGTAGTGTATTGTTACACCATCCAAAGTGTAATTAATAACCACCTGCTCAAAGGGATATTCAATGTCTGCTTTTTTATTTTTTACCCATCTACCAATAGGTTCCATTCTTTGCAAAGCATTGGAAAACCTTCATGTACTTTGTGGTTGATCTGTGTGTGAAATTACCTGCTCGACTGAGGGACCTTACAGATAATTGTATGTGTGGGGTAGAAATTTGTACTCCTGAACTTATTTAGGCTTTCCATAACAAAGGAGTTGAATACTTATTGACTCAAGATATTTCAGCTTTTAATTTGTAATTCATTTGTAAACATAAAAAAAAACGTTAGTCCACTTTGACATTATGTGGTATTGTGCCAGTAACAAAATCTACATTTAATACATTTTAAATTCAGGCTGTAACACAACAAAAATGTGGAAGAAGTCAAGGGGTGTGAACACTTTCTGAAGGCACTGTATATATTGTTATTATTGCACATAAAATACTTTATAAACGCCAGCAAATCATCTCCAAGTGATTTAAGTTTTGGAAAAATCTGTTCCAAAGTATTCCCACGCATAACAGAGATATATCAAATCAAAATCAAATCAAATTGTATTTGTCACATGCGCCGAATACAACAGGTTTAGACCTTTACAATGAAATGCTTACTTACAAGCCCTTAATTAACCAACAATGCAACTTTAAGAAAAATAAGTGTTAAGAAAGTATTTACTAAAATAAACTGAAGTAAAAAAAATTAACAATTTAAGTAAATATATGTGATCTTATTCAAATGTAAGCAAGGTTTTAAATTATTATATTTTAAACATATCTGTTTGGGTTTCTTGCGGTCAATTTGCAGTCTACAAATGATTTGTAATTCTGTTCCGGCCCCCCGACCATCCGCTCAAGAAGGAATCGTCCCGCAGCTGAATCTAGTTGATGATCCCTGCCCTATTGTTTCAACTGGAGTTTGACGTTTAATCCACTGCAGTGTTGTTGGCTTGGGGGCCGATGTGACTCCACTATTATTTCCTCTTTCCATTCCCAAGTTGAAATCTCTGCGCATAAAGATGTATTCCAATGGGAAATGGAGCAAAAGGAATGTTTGAGCCGGGCGAGCAAACTCAATTTGGAGACGGCGTGCGTGCGTGCGGCGTTAGGTAGACAGTTCTCACCGTGGCGCCGCGGGGGCGTAATGAATAGTCTTTATTTAAAAAGGCGAGCTGGTTGCGGGCAGAGCGAGGTAGCGGGCCCTGCTGTGTGTGTGTGTGTGTGTGTGTGTGTGTGTGTGTATGTGTGTGTGTGTGATACAGCACTATGGATGACAGCAAGTCTCCACAGAGGCAGAAGTCAGCGGAACAGGGCAATAAAAGCGACAGGCAGGCAGTGCTAGGCAAGGCCCAGCGGAGGAATGATGATGGTGATGTGGGTTGGTTTATTCTGGGCTGTTTGCACTGCTTTACACAGGCCTCTTCAAACTCCACTGAGTCACCCTCACCTCCCTCCACCTTCACTATTATCTCTGTTAATTATCATGGCACAATTCATATCAATTGCATACACTGTGTGGTGTATGTGTCGATAGAGGCTGGGAAGTTTGTGTGTTTCCTTTTGTCCCTCGTGCGTTTGCATGCAGAGACAACCGGTGTGTGTGTGTGTGAGTGGGGCCACCGTTTCGCAAGGCCTATGTGCGCTGTCATAATTAGATTTTCTTCCCCTCGGGGGATCGAAAAATGGCGCTAGGGGAAATGGTTATCTTTATGGCTCAGGTGCGGTCCGATAGTGAGATGAGTGACATTTTTTATTATTCTGATGTATTTTCTCCTCTCAATGTTTGAGTGTTGGGTGACCTTGTGTGTCTGGCAGGCTGGAAGAAGCAGAGACACGCATGGATAATAGACCACAGAACGATATCAATCGCTCCGTAAGGAATTTCATATATATTTACCTCAGAATAGATGAGACAAGAGACGAGAAGTAATTTAGAACAGAAATAAACATTACGAGTTTTGCACAGTTGCTGCGAAAAGGTAGCGAGAGAGAGCAGAGTAGTGGAAAGATAGGGGAGAGAGGGGTAAATAAGAAAGGGAGGAGAGACGGTGAGGAGGGACGGAATAGTTATGGAGCAAGCACTGTGGGGTCGGCTGGGGAGTGTTTTTATAGTCTGGGACATTCTCAGAGCCTTTCACTAAACAAATGTCTCTCTTTCTCTTCACGTTAAAGAACAACTCCTCCGTCTCTCCCTTGTCGTAGCTCCAGTCTCTCTGACTAATACTACTCCTCCGAGAGTGTGTGTAGCGTTCTGAGGCCTGCTCTTTAGCTTTTCTTTTCCCCACCGTCTCTCGGTATCCATCACTCGGAATAGCATTCTCCTCAAGGCCAATTTCTTCAACCTCCCCCTTCACCGTCAACTCCCCTCCCTGGTCAGACAAGTCCTCCCACCTTGTTAGCGCCGTTAGCGCCTTAGTGCTAGCTGTCCTGGCCCTGTGTTTACAGCCAGTAAGGCAGCCCAGTTGGGTCCGATAGCTAGATGTGTCCCGATTAGCCGCCGCCAACGACCGGTGGCACTGGCTGGAACAGAGTGAGCGAGACAGAGCCAGAGGAGGGAAATAAAGAAGGCCTTTATCGGGACATGGGCGCTGATAAAGGACGACACTCACCGTGATTTATATCCCCCGGGTTCGAAACACCGTCATTGTCACGGTGATGCATTCCCCATCCCCGCCAGCCGCCACCTCGGCTACATATATTTTTCTGTTTATACCGCCTGCTTTTAATCAGGCCCCCAGGCTGGTCTGTCCACAGCGAGTGCCTGTGCGGTGCAGGCTGACTTCCTGACTTTATTAAGGTGTAATAAGGTGTAATACACAAGTTAATAACACAGGGGAGGGGGAGGTTTTCCGCCTAAGTAGCCCGCTCTCTCCGTTAGCCATTAGCAATAAATCAGCAGCTGTTATTACCTAGCCACTAATTGAATGTGATAGCGGCCGTGCGCTGCTAATGCAATCCTCCAGGTGTAATTGGCAATCGAGGAGCGCTGCCCACCCCTCGCATCTCCGCTCTGGCTCTGTGATTCACTCGGGCTGCCACGAATCATTGATATCCACAGCATGTTGGTACTAGGCTATGCAAGGCAGAGGGAAAAGACACTGAATGGAAAACGTGCAAATGATCAGAGTCAACTGAAAATAGAGGATTCTTGACAGTATTCTTAGTCCAGATCATCCTACTGAAGCTTGCAGCTGTGTGAAGTCTCCACACCATCTGGGTTTGGTGCCCTCTCAAAATGACCGGCCTTTCGAAGGGGGTTAGGTAAACACATGACATCATGGTGGCATCACGGCTGTGGATTTTGCCACGCCACCCACACAGGCTTCGGATGAGCCAGTTCTATCTGTCCTCCCTCGCTATTTTTCTCTCTCTCTCTCTCTCTCTCTCTCTCTCTCTCTCTCTCTCTCTCTCTCTGTCTCTCTGTCTCTCTCTCTCTCTCTCTCTCTCTCTCTCTCTCTCTCTCTCTCTCTCTCTCTCTCTCTCTCTGTCTCTCTGTCTCTCTCTCTCTGTCTCACTCACTCAACTCACTCAACTCACTGACACAAACACACACTCTTTCTCTCCGGTTCACACACTCTTTCTCTCCCCGTTACCCATACCGGGCTTATTTACTCTCTCCCAATCCTAACACTCTCCTACCTGTCTCCCTCCAGACGAGGCGTGTGCCAACTGTTCATTTGGGGCGATCTGCGACGGGCAGTCGGGCCGCTGTGTGTGCCCGCAGGAGTGTGTGGAGTCCCACCAACCGGTGTGCGGCAGCGACGGCTCCACCTACGACAGCGAGTGTGAGCTCCACGTGCGTGCCTGTACCGAGCAGCTTGACCTGCGCGTGCTCGCCCAGGGAGAATGCAGTGAGTAATGCCAGCACCAAGTGTGTGTGTGCCTACCAACAGTGTGGTTGTACAAATAGTAGGTCTTAAAGTAATGTCTCACTATTGTATTTTAGCAAGCATATTCCTTTTACATGATTCCAATCAATAGTTGCTGACACACCCTGTGTGTGTGTGTGTGTGTGCGCGTGCGTGTGCGATTGTCCGTTTGTTTGTGTGTGTGCATTTGCAGAGACGTGCGGCAGCGCCGTGTGTGCCTGGGGGGCCCGCTGCGTCCAGAACAAGTGCGAGTGCCCGCAATGCCAGGGCCAGGCCTTCTCGCCCGTGTGCGGCAGCGACGGCTTCACCTACGACAACACCTGCGAGCTGGGTGTGGCCTCCTGCGTCCTCAAAAAGAAGATCGAGGCGGCCAAGCCTGGCAGCTGCGACGAAGGTAGGAATTAGATACCACTGATAGGGCAGAGGAACTCTCAACCACGAGGCACACAGTACCTTTTTAATCATGATTTGCAGCCTAGTTTACACACGTCCTTTGTGGAGCTGCTCTCCTCTCCTACTGGCACGGTACCAGAGTCTTTACTCTGACAATCAGCTCTCTCTCTGGGTATCTTTGTCACCATACGGTTGTCATGCAGATGATGTCAGCAATAGTCCCTTGTGGCCAGACGTAGTCACCGTCGCCGAGACTGTCGTCATCGTCTGAGGACGTATGAACAACAGAGCAGGTTTCACCTGCCAGCAGGAGAGATAGAGGGCGAGATGATGAGAGCGATGGAGAGGGGGAGGGAGAAGTGGGGAGTGGAGGAGAGATGGAGAGAGAGATGGAGGGAGGGGTAGCGAAAGAGAGAGAGACTGAGAGACGGACAGAGAGAGGGAGGGGTAAAGGGGTGAGAGTATTCATGAATGATAATTTTCCTCTACCATCCCAGTGTCTGTTCTTTCCCTCTCTCACTGTGTCGTTGTCTACTCTACTGTATACGGCCAGCTCTGTCTGCCAGCTCTGTCTGCCAGCTCTTAACGCCCGGCTGGTTTTGTTCAATTGAACTCATTGACTGAGTCGAGTAACCTTTTGTATGTGGACCATGAAGAAATGCACATATAAACCACACTGCAGATTTCATATACATACACACACACTGTGCCCCATATCATCATTATACGCACACACTCCACACATACTATATACACATACGCTCGGACACCACACGCACATTCAAACACACGCACATTCAAACACACACACATACAAACACACACACACACACACACACACATACTGTGCCCCATATAATCATTATACGCACACACTGCACATGTAGTAAACAGTACATACACACACATACACTCACACGCTTTCACTATGTGCCCCATATCGCTGTCTGGCGGTGGGCAAAGATGCTCTCCTCTATAGCGCCCCAAGGGCATTTATCTATTTGTGAAGCCTGGTGACTCACTCTCTCTCTCTCCTCTCTCTCTCTCTCTCTCTCTCTCTCTCTCTCTCTCTCTCTCTCTCTCTCTCTTCTTGCTCCTCTTTCTCCTCTCTCTCTCTCCTCTCTTTCTCTTCTTTCCTCTCTCTCTCCTCTCTCTCTCCTCTCTCTCTCCTTTCTCTCTCTCTCTCCCCCTGTTTTTCTCCCTCGCTTGCTCATTTGAGTTCTCAGAAAGCCATCAGCCAGTAACAAAAGAAAACATGTTTTATTTTATTTTATTTTCTCTGTCTCTCCCCCTCCCATCCCTATTGTCTCACCATGTTGCCCTCTCTCCATCAAACTAGCATTGTCTCTTGACAAAAAGATCACATTGCTTTCAGAGATGGGATCGGGTCCGATCGATAAACCTCCCCCAGGGGACAGGGTCCAGTTTTCTTTTTGTTCCACGCCTTGTCACCATTCCTCTTCCCCTCTAGTAGATAACTGACGCACAACCCCCCACTGCTAAAAGCTAGGACATTTTTTAATGGGGTAGCTGTAGTAGCTTAATATTTTGAACAGGAACAGGGTTAGAATTCTTCTCCAATGTTTTGGGAAAATCTCGATTGAAAAACTACTTTCTTCTGTATACAAACTCCAATTTTTACGTCTTTAAAACCCTGTGCATCAAGTTGACCCAACCCTATAGTCCTATTATATCATTGGACTAGTCAATGTATTGACCTATCACAACCTATTGAACCGACTGCAACCTTTCCCCTCGGCACTTGCCTACAGTACAACCCCTACCCACCACTCTCCCGTCTACAGTGCTGGTAGAATCCTCCAACACCGGCCAATTGAACAATTTACTTGTTTATTTAGACCTGACTTAAAAAACATTTTCATTTGTCACAGGGTGAAATGGAAGCGTTTCCCCCCCTTTTATTTAGGGTAATGAAAAATGACAGTGTTCTGTACTGGGGGAATCTATCACCTGTTTAATTTCACACTCGGGTAGGCCCAGGCTCAGCTCCTTTGTCGACACTGACAAAGTGGCGGGGGAGCGTAGTGCATCACCTTGGGGCCCAGGCCGGTTTTAATTGAATACACATTTACTAAACAGGATTATGGGTGAAAATATCACACGGCAGAGTCAATGCACTATCCACTACCCAATACATATCGAGAGAGAACAACAGAGAGGAGATGGGTGGGTGGGTGGAGAAGAGCTCATCAAAAGCTGATCAGTGGCTTTTTGTCCTATCTATCTATCTATCTATCTATCTATCTATCTATCTATCTATCTATCTATCTATCTATCTATCTATCTATCTATCTATCTATCTATCTATCTATCATCTATCTATCTATCTATCTATCTATCTATCTATCCCTACCTATCCTGCTAAGAAACCTTCTCTCCCTTTCTCTCTTTTCTGAGCTCCCTTTCTTTATGTAGGGTGGGTTTATTTGGACTAACGCGTTGTCACATCCTTCAACAGCAGACTGTCTGAGGGGCTGGCAAATGAAGCCAAAACAAACAGGGAAAGGTCCGAGCAACAAGCCACCTGCGTGTTTGGGCCTACCAAAGCCACGCTGTTTTCGATCCCTTCCTAATAAACTCCAAAAACTCCAAAACACACACACACAAATACACACACAAACAGACCGGTGACGTGCGATTAGGTCAGTGACTGGGAAGGCATGGGCTATTATCAAAGCCAGATTTACTCACAAATAAACTTTGATGAAGCCCAAGTTCACCAAACAACAGATAGCTCCAACAACCAGAGTGACATAGGCTATTAACCGAAATTGACAAAAAACTTCACCAAATGGAAATACCAATAAGCACACAGCCATGCAATCTCCATAGACAAACATTGGCAGTAGAATGGCCTTACTGAAGAGCTCAGTGACTTTCAACGCCATTGGACTCTCTGGAGTGATGCATCCCACTTCACCATCTGGCAGTCCGACGGACCAATCTGGGATTGACCGATGCCAGAAGAACGCTATCTGCCTGAATGCATAGTGCCAACTTTAAAGTTTGGTGGAGGAGGACTAATGGTCTGGGACTGTTTTTCATGGTTCAGGCTAGGCCCTTAGTTCCAGTGAAGGGAAATCTTAACGCTACAGCATACAATGACATTCTAGACAATTCTGTGCTTTCAACTTTGTGGCAACAGTTTGGGGAAGGCCCTTTCCTGTTTCAGCATGACAATGTCCCCGTGCAGCAAGCGAGGTCCATACAGAAATGTTTTGTTTAGATCAGTGTGGAAGAACTTGACTGGCCTGCACAGAGCCCTGACCTCAATCCCATCGAACACCTTTGGAATTAATTGGAACTCTGACTGCAAGCCAGGCCTAATCCCCCAAGATCAGTGCCCGAGCTCACTAATGCTCTTGTGGCTGAATGGATGTAAGTCCCTGCAGAAATGTTCCAACATCTAGTGGAAAGCCTTCCCAGAAGAGTGGAGGCTGTTATAGCAGCAAAGGGGGACCAACTCCATATTAATGCACATGATTTTGGAATGAGATGTTCCCTGAGCAGGTGTCCACATACTTTTTTGTGTATAAAGAAAAAATGCCTCATCCCAAAATATCTATCTTGATCAATCAAATGCATCAAAGGGATGTTGTCTATTCTCATGTTCATTCAACAGTAGCCTAACCTGCAAATTGAATGCAAAATGCATTTAGGCCTACTGTACTAGTAAATGAATTGAATTTGTCTGACCGTCAGGGTAAACCTCTCGGTGACAGCGTTTGACCTATGTCCATCATTTTATTCTGCAGGCACACAGCAAGCCCACGGACAGGTGGGAGACGCATCCCCACAGCCTCCTTTGGTTCCATTTTCACACTGACACAAAAAGTCACACACAAACAGTAGCTGGTAGCACAGTTCTCCCACGCAGGTAGGCAGCTACTGTACATCCAGCCGGTCGGGGAGCAGAATCCTTCAGCATGAGTGTGCCCCCATGCAGCCACACACGTAGAATTGTCGTAGTTAGTCGCACCCATTTTGTAGAAGACAAGATTAGGGCCTGCATTGAGTGGCAGGAGAAGCCCCATTCCCATTACGTCCACAAAGCAAAAGTAAATGTCCAAGATGTGTAAAAGTCTGGGTAAAAAGTATTAATTGGTAATGACGTTTCAGACAAGTGAACAGTCCAGTAGTCACTGTTAGCCTGCCTGACAGATAGCATTGAGGGAGATGGTGGTTGCCTTTCATTAATAACATCACGTCTTGTAGAGTTCCTGTATGCTGGCTCTGTCTGGTCTTAACTTTCATTGTAGTTGACTTTCCACTCTTCGAACCCTCCAAACGGCGTGTAACATTATTCCAACTTACTGCTGTGCAGTATAATGTCCATTTGTCAGGTTGTTTTTGCTAGCTTAGCTAGCTTCATTCAGTTCAAGGGATGCTAGCACCAAATTATGTTGACCTGTCCAAATGTGCAGAGTTTACCACAGGTTTACCCACACAACATGTTAAGGCAATACGGATGTGCAAAATATGAAATCGTCTCAATGCAACGAATGAAGCTACTTCAAGCTAGGCAAAGCAGAGGCGTCTATGCTGACCCTCTCCATTAATCTTTAATGGCCGCGCGGGTCAACAATTTGAATAGATGGAAAGGAAGGCATGAATACCCTAGCACCTTTCCTGAGATTTTGGTGCTGTTTTAGCACATTTGGAGTTTGTTTGCATAAAAACCACCAGAATCATTGAGAAAAAACTTTAGATAACAAAAAATTAGCACAGATAGCCACTGCCTACCCTGACTGCACTTCACTGACACACACACAGAAATGGGATTTGTGGCAGATGACAAATGGTAATCTTGACATTCACACACAGGTCATGATATTGGTATAGTGTTTTTTTACTGACAGGAGTGTTTCCTGGCCCTGATAAATACAAATACAAATATTGATAGTACTGAGGTGACTCTGGGCCACATTCTTCAGAATGATACACACCCCTTTCTCTAGTTTCCCTCCAATTATCCACCCTCATCCTCTCTGCTTCTTCCCTCCATCGGGTCATCACCTCATGCTATAAAAGAAGCACACATTTTCTCCTCCATTGCTTCTATCAGTTTTATTCCCTCACACAATTTCTCGCTCTTCTCTTTAAAAAAGGAAATACGAAAATCGGCTGTTTTTTTTCTTCCTCTCTCCAGAGTCTCCGCCGTTCTGTATTTGCTCAACTTAACGGAGATTCCTTGGTTAAATGGACTCTGGTTATGACATGATTGAGTAAAAGTAGCAGACAGACACGGGCGCTGAGAGAATAGCTGATGCAGACATCTTCCCTGCTAATTGAAAGGTTCATAGGCAGTGCGGGTGGCTGCCACATCAAAAACCAACAGCTAATTAGTGCCCCCTCCCTCCCTTCACTTTTATTTACTCAATGTCTTAGTTCTTCTTTTTTTTCTTTTATATTTATTTATTCTTTGAGTCAGGGGGGCATGAGCGGAATATTAATTGGGTGGCGAATGCTCTCTTGGCTCACTCCCACGTTTCCCTTCTCCTGCTGAGTTTGCATAAATGGACTCAGGTGGCCAGGCAAGTCAGGGCCTTGTTTATTTAACAGCTGCTCCGGGGTCAGTTGATTTGTGCGTTTGCATTGGAACCCGTCATCATTGCATGTCGCTGTCTGGGATCAGATACCGTGTTCGCTCATCATATGGCACTGACAGACATTTTGCATTGCACCGTCACAGCTTTAGAACACTCACAAAATGGCCTCTCATATAGTCGTATCAAATCCATTTTACAATTCCTTTCTATCGTGTCCATTTACCGCAGTCACATTGATAGAGAATACGAACAATTGGATTCGGGTTTAATTGTTGTGTACAGCAGTGATTCCCAAAATGAGGGGTCGGCAAAGAGCTATTTAGAGAGCAATTTAAAACTTGTCAAAAATGTCCAGATCAACTAGCTACGGTCAGCTAACGTTTTTAGCTATGTTTTTTAGCCCATAGATTTTGTTTTAATGTTTGAGTCACTCAACTATTACATGAATACACATTAGACATGGCAAAATGTATAGAATTGAAAGAGAATTAGCTTAAACCTGCAAAATGTTCTTCTCTGCCAACAAGATGGGTGTGAACAGTTTGTGTCGTGGACAGTGCTTGTACCCATAGAAAGAGATGTGGCGGGCACGCGAAAGTGGGGCGCAGGATGTTCCCCAATGCCTGAGTGAAAAAGTTTGGGAACCCTTGGTGTACAGTATTGTAAAAAATAAAGACAGTCTTTGTCTTGAGTTTGATGTGTACTCTCCTTAATACTCCCGGCCTCTGGAGTTCCTCCATTGTTCACTGTGCGTGGGCCTAATGAAGTGAATGCCCTTCCACTGTATCGACCCCTCGAGCCTGTCAGAGCCCATTGGTGATGACCCATATCAGGGCAATGAGACGGACTGCTGCTCCTCTGGACCCAGCAGCGCCCCCTCTACAGTGTGACCTGCCCCATAATCCACTTAAGGAGATGGGTTATGCTAAGTGGCACTTCCAGGACTACAACATCGATATCCCCATTAGGGCCAGTGGGGGCCTTGCTCAAGCAGCCCGTCAATACAGATGGGACTGAGTCAGACGGTCAAAAAAGGAGACAGAGGACAGGAGGGAAGCATCTGGACTCCCTAGTACATATATATATATTTGTTTAATTAATGTTGTACAAGATTGCATTATAACTGGTCTGGAGAATATCATTAGGAGAATTTACATCATAACTGGATACTTTTCAAGATAAAGAGATTTGATACTAATGAACATTACTTTTTCCCATACTTGAACATCTTCCTCTGTCTGCATGTGGACTACTGCCTCTCTGTCTCTTGCTCTCTCTCTCTCTCTCTTTTGGTCTCTCTCCTTCTCTGTCTCTCTCCCCACCATTCCTTCTCCCTCTCTCTCCTCCCCAGGAGTCTTGCAAGTGTAACAAGTGAACTGTCTGAACATTAAAAGCAGGGCCCTTTCATTCTCCATGGTCTAACTCCTTCCCATTTTTGTTTGTATTAAATTAATCATTGCAGTCAAGCTGGATGTGTCCACTCTTATTTCCATCTCATTCTCTTCCCCCCCATTATCTTGTGAGTTCTATCTGTATGTATATCTTTATGTAGTTTGTATTCCAAAATGTTTTTTCAATGTTTCAGCTTTATAATTCTCCGATCCTCGGAAATAATAATGGCTTGTCGTTTGTACTTGTAACTCTCTTGTAACGCTCTCTGAAGAGCTCTTTTCAAAAACCTCTTTGATCCAGTGAAGTGTACCGTTTTAAAATAAATCGAAAGTTTACCTTTCACAGTCGCAGGTACAAAAAGTGTCTGAACTACTTTTTTTTTTTCTGGAGTGGATTGATAATTGGATCTTACGGAACACCGTATAATTAGCGGCTTCCTCCTATCAGGAAATCTGTGTCAATGAAACAGGCTCTCGCATTGATTCCCCTGCATTGATTCCCCCTCGCAGGGATGCAAGGGGTAATATTTCCCTCCTCCCACTATCCTCAGCTTTAATTGAAATGTAAAGGATGCCTCACTGGTGGCGCAGCAATGTTGTGCCTAATTTATTTTGTCAATCGCTGGTCCTCTCCATGGTTGGTCATTATCTTGTACTTCCAGCAGCGCCTTTGGTTCTATCTCAGCGTCAACGTGAAGGACATTTTAATATCCTAAAGGTGGCATACTCTGAATATATAAACACTCTGCCAAGAACTCGGCTTTAATTTTTGGGGAGGACGACGAAGATGTAAGGCATTTTTACAAGTGTGTATCGAAATGTTAAGTTTTCTTATGTGTGACTGTGCTTGGCCGATAATAACAATTAAAAAATAATCTCTGTGTGTGGTCTCTGCAGATTGTGGTTCAGGAGGATCGGGGTCAGGTATTGAGAGCTGCGAACAGGACAGGTGTCGTACATTCGGAGGATCGTGGGACGAGGACGCAGAGGACGACCGCTGTGTCTGTGACTTTGACTGCCATCGCGTGCCTCGCAACCCGGTAAGCTTTATCCTCCATAAGTTAGCCCTCCACAAACAACCACAAACCTGTATGTGGTTTTTACTGCAATAGAGGTGGTTTTCAGTTTCACACAAGCCTAGGTAATTCCTAGGTAATGAATGCATGACATCTGACATTTACATTCAAAGTCAATGTTTGTGCAATAACATTTTCAGATTGAAATTGAACTTGCAATGTTACGTGGTTTGAAAAGGAATGGTGTACTTAGAGTAACTTTGAAATTAAATCACACGCTCATACATTTCAGCATTCATGTGAGTATGACTACGATTCTCCTTAGGTGTGTGGCTCAAATGGGAAGACCTACAGCAACGAGTGTGAAATGAAGAAGGCTAGGTGTGAAAAGCAGGAGCACCTGCTGATCCAGAATCAGGGACCCTGTACAGGTGAGCAGCCTGCACACCCCACCATAACTGATCTAACATCAGCCAGAGTAATAACTCATCTCATACTTAATTCACCCAGCTTAGTACTTTGTCATAAAGCTACGGCTAAAAATCCTGCTGTTTCTTCTGAACACCACTTTGGTTGGTACAGTAGCCTATCGAACACAACGCCAAAGCTGGCTGGCGAGAGCTTCCCTCCCCCGATTGGATACCTACATAAGGTGCCTTCGGAAACTATTTAGACCCCTTGACTTTTTCCACATTCTGTTAGGTTACAGCCTTATTCTAAAATTGATTAAATCGTTTTTTTAACTCATCAATCTACATACAATACCCCATAATGACAAAGCAAAAACAGTTTTTAATTTTTTTTGCTCATTTATGAATATTTAAAAATATCATATTTACATAAGTATTCAGATCCTTTACTTTGTTGAAGGACCTTTGGCAGCGATTACAGCATCGAGTCTTCTTGGGTATGACGTTACAAGCTTGGCACACCTGTATTTGTGGAGTTTCTCCCATCTTCTCTGCCGATCCTCTCAAGCTCTGTCAGGTTGGACGAGGTGCATTGCCGCACAGCTATTTTCAGGTCTCTCCAGAGATGTTCGATCGGGTTCAAATCCGGGCTCTGGACATTCAGAGACTTGTCCCGAAGCCACTCCTGTCTTGGCTGTGTGCTTAGAGTTGTTGTCCTGTTGGAAGGTTAACCTTCGCCCCAGTCTGAGGCCCTGAGCACTCTGGAGCAGGTTTTCATCAACGATCTCTTTGTACTTTGGTTTTTTCTCTGACATGAACTGTCAACTGTGGGACCTTATATAGACAGGTGTGTGCCTTTCCAAATCATGTCCCATCAATTGAATTTACCACAGGTGGACGCCAATCAAGTTGTAGAAGCATCTCAAGGATGATCAATGGAAACAGGATGGACCTGAGCTCAATTTCAAGTCTCATAGCTAAGGGTCTGAACTTATGTAAATAAGGTATTTCTGTTTTTGTTTTTAATACATTTGCAAAAATGTCTAAAAACCTGTTTTCGCTTTGTCATTATGTAGATTGCAGAGGTCATTTTCTCTAGACTGTCACCACAGATGCCAGGCAAAAGTAGGGAAGCCTTGTTCTACGTCTTGCTCTACATTCTAAGTCCCTGCCTTGGCAGTGTAAACCATCATCTCTCTGTAGTAGGCCAGAGCGAAGCAAAGGGCAGATAAGATATTCTGTGTGATCACTGCAGCCTGTTTGATTCCCTGCGGCCCTAAAAAGAGCAAGGGAGCAAACGAAAGAGAGAGAGAGATGGAGAGAGCTCTCCGCCCCGGTTTCACACTCACACCCCTGTAAAGTCGTCCTTCCTAAGCTGGCCACTTTGGGGCGCTTTCTGTCACGCTTCTTCACCATCCGCAGAGAATCAATCCCTTTTTTCTTGTGGAGTGCTATTGGTGTACGCAAGCTCTTGGGCCCTCTTCTTTTCCCAAAAAGCTCAGATCAATTGGAATCTCATTGGGCCTTTCTTCATAAGCTATGCATGGAGGAACGTGTCTTTGACCACGGTTTGACCTCCAAGCCTTCAAACTCAAGGGAGCTCCTGACTTCTTTAACTTGACAAAGGGGGTTTTGAATTCAACACGACCTTGTGTTGTTGTTTTTTTACTCTCTTATGTGGTTTATAAACACCTCACCTGTTGTGTCTCTGGGAAAATGTTTCATCATGCCTGTCTGAGTTCTTTGATCTTTGACAGCTGTCTCAGAGAACTTTCAAGCTGTCCTATTTTGCATTTTCTATCAGAAAACTGGAATCACTGACCCAGTTTTCATGACGTCTAAAAGAGATCCTGCGGTATATACCATTGCTACATGTACAGGCATTCAACTCTCCCCTTGTAGAAACACAAAGGCTACATGCAGCACATAGCCGTGGCAGCAGCAGACCTTGAGATAGAGAGACAGAGTAATACTCGCACATCAGAGAGAGCTGTATTGTGCCAGACAATGGTCACTGTAGAGGGAAAACCAATCGGTTGAAGAACATATGAAATTAAAAGTTCTCTCTTGTCCTAATAGGCTCAGCACAGATAGTAGCGGGAGCGCTGAAAAGTGGCAAGTTAATGAACTGTGTCCAAAGCTCATCGCTGGAGTGGAAAAGCACTGGAAAGAGAGAGAGCAAGTCATCACCATTAGGCTTCGGCTCATATCCACATCAGTAACAGTGTGATTTATGGGCCGGTATCTACAGCCTCCAAACTCCAAATGAGGAACACAAGAGAGGAAGAAAGAAAGAGAGAGCGAGGGGGAGAGTTCTTCCTCCCAACTCTACCACTAGCGCCCATTTTGATCCAAGGCCTGAAGAGAGTTTAAGCAATAATATATTGCCTTGGCCATTGAACAACCCCCCCCCCCCCCCCTCCCTCCCTCTTTTCCTTCCATCCTTCCATACCTCTCTCGTTTCACTGATACACAGGTGCTCTGTTGGGGGAGATATTTGTTTGGGGTGTGTTGTATATAAGGTTTTCGAGCTGTCACGTCGCGGTGAAATCTGGCGCTCCCACAGACAAAACAACTACACACATACACTCACAGATTGGCCCAGTCCATCAAATTCAGCTGCAGACTCGTTTTTTTCTGCTTCTGCGAGCTTGTAGCGACGCTGTGTCGCGCTCTGCAATTTCACAGGAGAACAAATGAAGAGAATAGGCCTCCTAGGAAGAGGCAAATGTCAGCTGTTGCAAATCCACTAGGAACACTATTGTTTGTTTTCACTGCACTGGAGGTAATGGCATAATTCTCCCTCTGATTTTGAGCCATTGTCAGGACTGGGAAAATAGAATTGTTATCTGGAAGCCAGATGCCAGCTTCTTCACCCCTGGCCCGCCAGGCAAAACTCATTGTTCACTAGAAGTTGCATGTTGTTCAGAGATTGTGTCTTCTAATTCCTTTTAAAAGAGCCTTCTATCACTCTGAAAAGTTTTTTTTTCTCCTTTCTTGTCCGTTGTGTCCCCTCATCAGCGATTTCGGCCACCTCTCCGACACAGCTGACAGCGCAAGAACACTGCAGTCTGTCAGTCTATGGCTGTTGCCGTGACAACAAGACAGCGGCCCTTGGTGTGGGACTTGCCGGATGCCCCAGTAAGTGTGCCGACCCCTCACGTGGCATCCGACCTCTCACCTCTGACCCCTTGTATTATATCCATCACAATGGTATTAACTTATTGACCAGATGCTCACAATCAGCCTAGCATACAATTCTTTAAAAGGAAAACCTGCATATAAAGTGATATCTAAAGGTATGGACACAGATTCAAGTCTAGGTCAGGGCTGGGTTTCCAAAAAGTATCATAGCACTGAGATCACCTTTCTTTCGTACGTTTAGTTTCAATGGAAATAAGATGATCTAAGTGCTACGATAGGCTGATTGTGAGCATCTGGTCAATAAGTTAATACCATTGTGATGGATATAATACAAGGGGTCAGAGGTGAGCCTGGACCCGGTCTGCTGATGCTTTGATGTTGTAGCTGTACATAATGATCTAATTAATTCAGTCATTCAATCAGTCATGTCAATCAGTCATCAGTCATTGGTGTGTCCCCCAGGTACATGCCAGTGTAACCCGTACGGCTCCTACAAGGGGACTTGTGACCCGGGCAGCGGCCAGTGCTCCTGTAAGCCCGGCGTCGGGGGACAGAAGTGCGACCGCTGCGATCCAAGCTTCTGGAACTTCCGCGGCATCGTCACAGAGAACTTGAGCGGCTGCACACGTAAGAGAACCTCTTCATCTTGACTGTTTCTCCATCTCGTTTCTTCTCATCAATTGTCCTTACGTAGGAAACAGAAGAGTTATGGTCTTGTATAGCAGAGTTAGTAGACCATGACGCTTGCAACTCAAGGATCATAGGTTTCCCACTGGGGCCGGTAGTACGAAAATGTATGCATGCAATACTGTAAGCCGCTTTGGGTTAAAGTATCTGCTTGATGGCTTGTACTATATGGAGACATTGACTCGATTCCTTTGTGTGTGTGCGTGTGTGTGTGCGCATAATCCTTTTTGATGGTGACTACTAAGTCTTGTGAAAAGAGTACTTGGCAATACAGTACGAGATCCTCAGAGCTTTTCAGTCCGCAGCAGGAACTATCTATCTGTCTCCACTGTGGCCTTACCTGTGAGGTTTACACCTGAGGTATATATGAACTGGAGACAGCATCCAAGATGGCCGACCGTTGTTTTCAACGTAATCCACTCACGTTCGCATATACCATTTCGTGGTGGTTGCCATCTGCTTTACAGAGCCGATAACGGCTACACACTAGAACTCAGTGGAAGCAGCACGAGCAGCGACGACGTCATCCACAAACATCACAAATATTGGATGACTATAAAATTTTAATATCTTTGGCTGTGAGTGATGGAAGAACAATTGGCCTCGAAGACGATTACTTGAATTATTCAATGGATATTTTTGGCACAAAGGTGTCGTTTTAGGAATTTTAAAATGTGACTTTTCTATAAACCCTTTTCCAGTACACGAGTCACTGACGTCACGCACAGATGCGCGCTACTCTTGGTGGCAGTAAGAAAGCCATTGCCATCTGTGCCCATTCAACATTTAGATAGATTTATGTTTTTTAACTTCTAAACAAAATAACTTTTTGGGGTTCTCATACGCTTACAATTATGTTTTGATTCTTGCTTGAACACCCACTTAGATTGCATTTGGTTGTGATCTTTGCAAAATAATTATTTTGGATGCAGCAGTTAGTTGTTCACTAGAATGCTAACGCTCATTAATATAGGCTGTAGCAAAAGCTAGCCAAAGAGCCATTTTACTGGTTGAAGTTGAAGTGTTTTTTAAGTATAATGCAGTTGATTTGCGATGATGACACACACATTATATTAAGCAAAACGTTCATACGAGCCCTACCATCCAATTATAATCCAAAAGTAGTGTGAAATGCACTCATGCGGCAATGTTTGTAAACACAGAAAGGAGTCTATGGGGCCATCTATAAAAATTGTCCTTTTGGGCTTGTCTTCAGCTAAACTGCAGTACCAAAAGTGCCCTCTGAGCACATGGGAAAGCGTGCTTCCTGACTGCAACACTGGCCCCCTGAGGCTTACTCATGGACAAGCAAACAGTACACACATCAGTGCAGAGTTCAGCAGGAGGAAAAACATTGATTCCAGGAACATGATGGGTTTTGATGTTGTCCCTTGCGGGCTGGTGGCGCTCTGTGATCTTGTTGGCCCATCTACCCTCTCCCATCTTGCCCCAGGGTTGTCTGGCTGGCCTCGGCCTGAACTATCTCTGACCCCAGCCCCCGACAATGAAGCGCTGAGATTTACATCAAGCCAGGGGTCACTTCTGAGGTGGCCTGTATGTGTGTGTGTGTGTGTGTGTGTGTGTGTGTGTGTGTGTGTGTGTGTGTGTGTGTGTGTGTGTGTGTGTGTGTGTGTGTGTGTGTGTGTTTGAAAGAGAGTGTGTTAGTGTGTTGAAAGAGTGTGTGTGTATTCCTGAACTTAAAAGCATAATGGAGAATCTTGGAGAGTGTTAGGGATAGACTAGAGGGATCATCTTTCATTATGATGAACATATGGACTTTTATTCACTGTATTTTATGTATCCCATTCTCTCCATCCCTTTCTTCTCCCTATTCATATCTCCCTTTCTCTCTTTCTTTCTCTCTTTCTCACCCTCTGTATTCCAGCGTGTAACTGCGACGCGGTGGGCTCAGTGAGGGACGACTGCGAGCAAATGTCAGGCCTGTGCTCCTGCAAGACGGGAGTGAAGGGCATGAAGTGCAACGTGTGCCCCGACGGCAGCAAGATGGGTATGAGCGGGTGCGACACAGGTAAGGTGGAGCCCCCGCTTACTGACGCGTGCCACCTGCTGACTCGCCGCACCATCGATGAAGCGTGGCGAGCGTGGCAACCCCTCGGCTCTCGTCTAGTCCCTTTCACTCCTCTCGTCCAGGGGGCTGCCTGGCAGCAGCCTATTAATGAACTCAATGGTTTTTTGTCAAAGCCAAGTTTTTTTAGCAGCATCTAGAAGTAGCAGAAACGGTAGAAGCAACTGCAGTAAAATAGCTGTCGTTGTTCATGGTGTTTTAAGCACTTATATTTTGGCTATTTATCCAGTCATTTGTCATTGTAAAATAAGAATTTATTCTTAACTTTAGCCCACTATCAGCAGTTTTCCTCGCCCTCTTCCATTCTAATTTAGCCCAATGAATACACACATAACTCCAGTTGGTGGAGAGGGAAGGTGAGCCCCTGCTGTGTTGTCCTGGCACTGTCTCATTAAGACCCACCATCCGCTATCGACAGGAAGTCAAGTGCTTAATGAACTCAATAGTCCCAGCCCAGCAGTGGTGCTCTGTGGCGTACCGGCAGATGAAAAAAGGGGGGCGTGGTAATGGAACGGGTACATGAAAACCAAGAGGAGGTGCTCCGCACGGCTGTTATGTCAGCACAGAGAGCCCACACTTGGCGCCTCAGGGGCTCATGGGTAGGATTCTTGGCCCAAGCCCCTGCTGCTGCTGGTGATGCTGCTGCTGATGCAACCCAGTGGCGATATGTGTCAACGCTTCTAACAGGTTCCTTGGTGAAAGTACCAGAGATCAGTGCTGATTAGACGCCCGGCCAAAACAAGACAATGAGATCAAATCCTTCATTTTTTATTGCTTGAAAAGAGTCCACATATTTACTTTATATTAAAGACACATCATTAATAGAATCTGTATGGAAAGTATAACTGTTCATTCATCTGCATAACCTACCCATGTTTATATATGTGGAAGTAGTGCTGTGCATATCAAATATGATGACAATTATCAACTAGGATAAAAGGACAGTTAAGAGCGCCAAGCACACATGCTAATGTGAGCATCATGATTAGGACCAGGAATACCCAATTAGATGAACGGCCAGTGATGCCATAGCTGCCTATCTGTTGTCCCCATGAGTTGATTTCAACCCCTCATTCCCATCTCAGGTGCCGATGCCCCAACTTCATGTGATGAGCTGGACTGCAAGTTTGGCGCGTTGTGTGACGAGGTCAACGGTCAAGCCCACTGCGAATGTCCCTCTCCCGACTGTGACGAGAAGAACAAGACCAAGGTGGGCCTCTACATTCTCATATCCATGACCAATCAGTCCTCTTCTCCATGACCAATCAATCCTCTTCTCCATGACCAATCAATCCTCTTCTCCATGACCAATCAGTCCTCTTTTCCATGACCAATCAGGCCTCTTCTCCATGACCAATCAGGCCTCTTCTCCATGACCATTCAGGCCTCTTCTCCATGACCAATCAGGCCTCTTCTCCATGACCATTCAGGCCTCTTCTCCATGACCAATCAGTCCTCTTCTCCATGACCAATCAGTCCTCTTCTCCATGACCAATCAGTCCTCTTCTCTATGACCAATCAGTCCACTTCTCCATGACCAATCAGTCCTCTTCTCCATGACCAATCAGTCCTCTTCTCCATGACCAATCAGTCTTCTTCTCCATGACCAATCAGTCCTCTTCTCCATGACCAATCAGTCCTCTTCTCCATGACCAATCAGTCCTCTTCTCCATGACCAATCAGTCCTCTTCTCCATGACCAGTCAGTCCTCTTCTCCATGACCAATCAGTCCTCTTCTCTATGACCAATCAGCGCTCTTCTCCATGACCAATCAGTCCTCTTCTCCATGACCAATCAGTCCTCTTCTCTATGACCAATCAGTCCACTTCTCCATGACCAATCAGTCCTCTTCTCCATGACCAATCAGTCCTCTTCTCCATGACCAATCAGTCTTCTTCTCCATGACCAATCAGTCCTCTTCTCCATGACCAATCAGTCCTCTTCTCCATGACCAATCAGTCCTCTTCTCCATGACCAATCAGTCCTCTTCTCCATGACCAGTCAGTCCTCTTCTCCATGACCAATCAGTCCTCTTCTCTATGACTAATCAGTCCTCTTCTCCATGACCAATCAGTGCTCTTCTCCATGACCAATCAGCGCTCTTCTCCATGACCAATCAGCCCTCTTCTCCATGACCAATCAGTCCACTTCTCTATGACCAATCAGTCCTCTTCTCCATGACCAATCAGTTCATACTGTCAGTAGTCCTGTACAGAATCCGGACCCCAGCACCAGGTTGGTAGTAGGCAACGCGAAAGTTAACAAGTTGTGATCCTAGCTTCTTTTTGTTCTCTCTTCTTCCCGAGCAGGTGTGTGGCTCTGATGGGGTGACCTACGCTGACCAGTGCCAGCTGAGGACCATTGCCTGTAGGCAGGACAAGCACATCACAGTGGAACGCTTTGGCCAGTGTACAGGTGAGCCCCGTTTGTCCTCCATACATCATACTAGAGGATGTCCAACTCCTGTTGTCAGGCCCATATCAAAAGATAATGAGTAATGCCACAGGCATCGGAAAGACCAACTGTCCTCTCTCTCTCTATCTGGCTCCTTGTCAAAGACAAGGGACTAGAGGATATGGGTTGTGTCCACTTTGGGTTTGGTGCCATATTGCGTCACTGTCTCTTTCACTGGTTTCAGTTTGTCTGTGAATAGCCGGCATAGTTATACTTAGAAGTACATCAACTTTACTTTACACGTTACTGTAGTAACCCCTTATACGGTCGAACTGTTTTAAAAACACTTTTTGAGACTGATTTCACAAGATATCATCAAGTGTTTTTATTGTAGCGTGTGTGGGCATATAGTGTAGTGTGTGTGTGGGCTCTATATGACAATAATTAGCAGTAAAGCACAAGGTTTCTCTGTGGCCACCGGTTGTGGAAATAACAAACAGCTGGCTTGTCGTCACATACCTGTGAGCACACACGATGACAGCTGAGGCTCTTTACCCATTATCCTCCCTGCTTGGGATTGCGGTGTCACTGCGAGTGAAATCAACACCGTGGCTGACAGAGGAGCAAGGAAGAGGGAAAACAAAGCCTTGGGAGAGAAATTAGGTGCTCCCCTGTAGATAGAGATGCTGCTGTTTGGATGGAGCCTGAGCCACAGATTCCCCAGAAAGGAGTGACATTTCACTGTTTGATACCCTGCAACCCTGTGCGGATTAGGGAGGTTAGCTACCAAAACCTCTGTGGGGAATCCTTCGATCCCTGTCGCATCTTTTAGCTGGATGGAGTGCACCACTTCACTGAGTGGTATAGTGTGCACTGGGACAAGCGCCAAGGCCGTGGCTTTCATGTACGATGGACGTGTTGAGCCGAGCACCAACAAGCGTCACAGCAGGGCCCGCGAGGACAGCATGGCACTGGGAAGGCGCTGGCAGGCGGGCACAGGAAGGTTGGCCATGGGCCAGCGTCAGGTGCCTAGCATCTCGCACAGGAAAACGTTTGCTCACCTCATCGCTTGCGCCCACAGATCAGACGTGTGCAAAAAACAGCAATTCGATTAATTCTCTTCCTCCCTGCTGATCTTGGTGCGGTTTGTCAGGCCTAAAGTAGGTGCAATGCTTCAGGGGCTCCACCTCAATACCCTAACCAAGGCTTCTGAAATAGAGCTGTGGCAGACTCATACATGCAGGTACACAGGAGTAACAGTAATTTTCTCTATAAGAGGCCAACAGCATTTTGATAGGCCCGGAGCATCTGGTGATTAGAGATTCGTTACCGGTGAAATTCACTCCCGTCTCGTTCTCTGTTGCCTGGCGATGGAAAGGGAAAGAGGATACCTAGTCAACACAACTGGATGCATTCAACCAAAATGTGTCTTCCGCATTTAACCCAACCCCTCTTAATCGGTCCCCGGGGAGCAGTTGTTGTTGGGGATTAACTGCCTTGCTCAAGGGCAGAACGGCAGATTTTTCCACCTTGCCGGCTCAGGGATTCGAACCAGCAACCTTTCAGTTACTGAACCGCTAGGCTACCTGCCGCCCACATGAGACATGTAGTATGTAATTCCGTACCTCGTGTGTAGCCTTATTCGGAGGGAGAAAGAGTTGTAACTCTCTCTCTCTCTCTTGCTGAGCCTGAGGGGAAAGCCAGATGAACACGACGGGCCTCTGACTTGTCACAGCAGTTCTTTTCATTTCTTCCCTCGGATGCGGTCGCGCCATGGGTAGCAGGCTCCTCCGCCGCCCCCCTGTTGGGGGTTAGAGCGCAAGCTCATTTCACGTGTGACTGGGTGCAAATTAGCATTAGCAGTGCTCCACCCTCCTCCCGCCGCCGCCCCTCGTCTCCCGCTGATCTGATGCAGCTCTTAGTAAGAATTACAGAAATAACTTCAATGCTAACATCCAGCATAGAAGCACTACTGAGGGCCTATGCCATTCCTACAGAAACCATAGTCGAGCTACAAGCCTCCTTGGTCTGATGTAACTCTGCCGTCGTATTGTACGTCAGTGCTAATGGCTCCACACTGAAGCATGTTTTGCAGAAAGTACATCAAATGACTACTGCTGTTATCTGACCCATCTCTCAGGCACTTTTGAGTCTGCTCTATACTACACAGCATTACTGCTTCTGGCTATGTAGCCCATCTCAGAGCTAGATGAAGCAATCCAGGGGAAAACCGGTGAAAGCGTGAAAGGTACAAGCCATTAAAAGATGGTATTTGAACGAATGACAAACTTCTGGCACCGATCTTGTCCAGAAGTTGGCCAGTGGCCTGGTTCTCCCATATGGTGTCATCACCTCTACTTTTGCGGCAAATTGGCAGTGAACACAAGCATATGGCATCATCAGTTTTCTGCCTGAATGTTAGTCAGGGTTCTCTTGTCTTATACGCCTCTCCCTCAATCCTCCCTTTTTCCCAGATTAATTTGTATTTTTTTCTTTCTTTTCTCTCTCTCTCTCTCTCTCTTTCTTCTCTTTCTCTCTCTCTCTCTTTCTTCTCTTTCTCTCTCTCTCTCTCTCTCTCTCTCTCTCTCTTTCTTCTCTTTCTCTCTCCTCATACTTTCCCTCTTCTTAACTTGTTCGACCTATTTCCTCTGTCTCTCTGTTCCTGTCTCGGACTCTTTCGTGTTCTCTTTCTCCCCCTCCGCCCCTGTTTTTCTCCCTCTTCCATTTCCTCTCGACTTTCCAATATCAGATTCCTCCTCCCCACTGATCATGGCAGACACTGCAAACAATCTTAATAACCGCCTTTCAAAGATAACTACATAGCCCAGACAAGTGAAGATGACAATGATTTTTCTCCCGCCCGCCCGCCGATAAAACTGCCTGCAAATGGAGCGTTAAACCTGATTAAGGAAAGCTTCCACCGAACTGAATACACTGCCAGTTGTTCTTCCCATCTTTCTTTCTCTCGCTTTCTCTTTTTTTTCTTTTACCCACCCATCCTGGTGCATTTGCCGCCAACGGATGCCGTATCCCAGACACCCGCTCCCCTGGTGCCGCCAGACGCAAGGCTTGGCACATGAGTGACAGGTGTAGCCAAGAGGAAAAGCAAAATGTGCCACCGCCTCGCTCACGGCAATAGCAATCGCTGCTGCACTCTCAGGGCTAAGCTGACATACTGTATCTCTCCAGGCTGGCTCCTCTGCCTCCTCCTCTGGAGCCTAGCAGGGTGGAAGATAGCAGGGTGCCTGGCTGATAATATCCAGCGCTTCGTCAAGGTATCACATTTCACACTTCACAACGTAATTGCCGATCAAATAAGAGATTATTAGTGTGCAATTAAATCCTACTCATAATGTTAGCCGAATTCAAATGAGTTTTTTCTTTTCCCCCTCCACACACAATGGATGGGGTAGGAGCGTCAGTATCGTTATGCCTGGCTGGCTCGCTGTCATCCAAGCAGCTACACTTCATAGTGTCTCAATCCCCACCAGCTCTCGACTCACCTCTCCCCCTGGGGATGTTTTGTATCGGTTCTAGCCGAGAAATGTTTGTCTTTATACCAAAGCCTTGCATGGATAATGGTGGTCACAGCTCAAATTTTTAAAAAGTGGGTCTCTCTCTCTGCTGACGGCAGGGAAAGGGTTTCGGAGACTGTTTTTTTCGGATGGCGTGTGTGCGACTGTGTTGACAAGGCTGCCTGATGCGGCGGAGTTGACGGATGCTTGTGCGGCTGTGAGCCGAGTCTGTAGTCTTTGAAGCCAAAGCAAAACCCTGCTTTTTCTGCCCCATTTATATCAATCATTCATCACCAGAGGCCCTGGCTGTCTGTGATTAAAGCTCCACTACAGGAGGGCAACATGTGGATATGGATACATAATTCATACCCACAGACACCAACACTGGCACATATACCCACACACACACACACACACACACACACACACACACACACACACACACACACACACACACACACACACACACACACACACACACACACACACACACACACACACACACACACACACGCGCGCGCGCCAGTGCAACTGCAGTGCAGCTTAACCCTATATAGGCCACGTTATTCTTCTCTGTACACAAGCAGGATGCAGTGCATTTGAATTCAACAGTATGCGGTGGTGTGAAGGACTTAAGTAAAACTCAATATTAGGAAGGTGTTTTGTATACTCAGTGTATATTCCATATTGCAATGAGACTGGCCTGTGCTTCCTGTATGTCGATCAGTATTGGGTGCTCAGGTGCCTGAAATGACCTTAACACGCAAGACTGAACCATAAACGGTACAACATTTAAAAACATGGAGAGGGTGGGGGGTTGAAGGTGTACATGGGGGCTATAAGGCCAGAAAAAAACAAAGCATTTCCATCTTTGCTTACCCATTCATCCATTCCTTGCTTCCTCTCCTCCCCTTCCTTCCTTCCCCATGCAGAAAGCATCATAGAGCCGGCCGGCCGACCCACTCTTTACCCCCCCACCTCCCACGCCGCTGCCACCACCCCCTCCACCGCCCACGTCAGGCTCACGTCGCCGCACTACAGCACATCACTCTCTCCCTGGGACGATGATCAAACGGAGGGGCCCCCGGCCTCTTTCGTGGAAGCCTTGCCGCCCCCCATGGCCACGGAGAGCGCGCTCACCACCAACCGCCCCGTCACCACCCCCCGCCACTCACCTCACTCCACCACCCCCCGCGTGCCCAGCCACACCAGCCCTGGCTCCTCCTCTACCGCCTTTGAAGACTCAGGGAGCGGCGAGCCCAGCGGAGACGACCAGGTGGCGGAAGAGGAGGAGAATGAGGAGGAAGGTAGCGCCTTCGGCGTTCTGGAGGCGAGCGGAGAGGAGCCAGTTGGTAAATCAAAGCTCTTTCACTTCATTACCCATAATGCTGCTCTGCTCGAGGTCAGAGGTCAGAGTGGGAGGAAAGGGTTGAATATGGGCCTCTGACCTGACTCACGGTTTGATATGTCTCATTGCTACATCATAAAACATTTGAACAGGTCACTATCTGATATTATACAACCATCATAGAGGTGTGCATTTTCAAAGTGTGCTTTGCTTTCAGTTAGGACTAATCCAAATGTTAGGCAAAGAAATACCAGAATGCATTCTTAACCCAAGACTGTTGTTACGGTATCCTCCATTCAAATATAAAGCTATTATCACATTTGAAAAGTTTCTCTCACCACGTAACTGATTTAGTAGAATTGGAAAACAGAAACGCTGATGAGGTTATTGGCTTATGTCGGGGGATTGTTTCAAGCCTGAGTTGTTAGCTTGATAAGAATATCTCTTACCTTGTCATTGCTACATACTGATACGGAAACACGACTCTCTTTCTACACACTAAAATCCCTCTACTGCATTCTGGCCTTATAGCTAAACCACTCCACGATGCACCACACTTCAGAGACTGCTAGACGAACCCTTTACAATCAGTTTTTTTACCATTCCAAAGCTCTGTGACCCCTCAGTTGCCCAACAGCGTGCTGTGACACTCCTGAATTGATGGAACACAAGCCTCTGCACTTCCTCAGTCGCTTACCCCCCTTGCAGATTTATTCTCTTGTCAGCAGTGGACCGGAGTGCCCATGGCCTGTCTGCCAAGGAGACCTGGGTCTCCTGTCTGTGTGTGTGCATGCATGCGTGTGTGTGTCTAAGTCTATGTGTGTGTGATTGGGGGGAGGGTTTGCGGTGGGTGGATGTTTGTTAGCCAGTTCCATGGCTCTGGAAGTGAAGCAATACATAGTCTCTGAGCCGTAGCACCCCCCCCACCCCCCCCACCCCCACCCCCCACAACTTAATCGCCATGCCCATAAAGATGCCCCGTAGATTCTAACCTCCTCCATCCCTCCAACTCCTTTTCCACAGTCGTTTCTCCAGGAACGCAGCGGCTGTCCCGGCGGCTTCGGTTTTGCTCACGGGGGTGACGGCGAGAATCGTTGAAGAGACAGCCTGACGTCTTTACGACTTATTCAGTGAGCCGCGGTTCTTTGCTCGCCGATCATTTCTAATCTCGGGGTGACCGTAAAGCTGCTCCTCAGAGAACACTGAGCCCCGTAAGAGAGAAACGGTTGCAGGTCATTACCTCACGTACTGTGAGAGTAGCCACTTTACCCCGTTGGAGACAGCCAGGGTACTCCTAGATTTACAGCAATGTTCTCTGGGACAAAGACTTGGAGATAGCCATCGCCCAATCAGTAGAAAGTTAGCGATCGCCCAATCAGTGGAAGAGATTCGCTCTTTCTGTGGTTATTTACCTCCCCTCGTCACAAAGTACTTAGTGCCATTATTATAGTCTGCACACTATTATGTAGCCACTACAGGAGGGTTCACATTATGCAGATGAGCTCCAGATGCAGCTATTTGAGGCTGGGGTTAAGAGGGCGTGATGAATTGTTATGAACCGTTGTGAAGTGTTATTAAGCATTATGAATCGTCTCCTCCCCAGACCCCACAGCCGCGGCCACCACCATCCCCACGGCGGAAGATCGCTCGTCGTGTGACAACACTCCCTTCGGCTGCTGTCCCGACGGCAAGACGGCCTCCAGCAGCTCTGAGGGAGCCAATTGCCCCCGTAAGTAACCCCAAAACCTCCCTCCTCTTCCCCCCTCCTCCCGCTCCCCTCCCCGACCTCCCCACCCCCCTTCTTCAACTCCGTAAGGAGGCACACATTTTGAATATGAAACATTATGCTCATATTGAATCTGGAGCTGCATTGCTTCGTTCTCGCCACGCAAACAGCAACGTAAATAGTCACTACCGTCCATGAAGTGCATTATGTCAAACCACATTTGCAGCACGCCACATCACGAATGAGGAAACGCATCGTGAATATCCTTGTATGTCGGCTGTGGCAAGGCGCTAATGATGATGTCACACCCGCCCATCACCGATCGATCGATAGCTCATTCAGCCAAACTGTTACCAATAATAGAGCGTCTCGCGCCTTAATCAATATGCCGGACCTATTTCTCCTCCCGGGTTAGGCCTGTCACCCAGATATCACAGTCATTAGGATGAAAATGACAAGTCTGTGGCGACCAGCCAGGTGCGATATCTATCAGCAAAGCGTCTCGCTCTATTTTTCTCCTGTATTGACAAAGTGTCAGTGATCTCTCTGAGAGGAGCTAACCGCTAGTCGCTAACACCTATCGTCTGAAGCCTCAGATGGCAGCGTTTATCGGGCGATATGAAGTTATCAGAAGGTGTGGAGAAATTGTAGTGGTGCACCGTTGGACATAGTGATTGTGTTTTTTGTTCCGTTAACCGTACAAATCCCCACAGTACACCAACAAAAAAATGATGCATCCACGTAGTCGCAAGATTTTATTCGGGGTAGCCAAGATAAGCATCTGTGGGAGTGATTCTAATTACTAATACTTTGTTGCCACATCATTTAACCATCTGAAAAGTGTAGTACTGTATGTTATGCTAAGTTTTATATATTTGAATGAAGAAGTCATGTGCATGATTTCCCATGTAATACTACACTTCCAATGCAAGTTGCAAGAGGCGAGTTAAACTTCGACGAGGCCTTGTAACTTTCACAGTTCAAAGTGATCTGATAGTCATCCCTCTCTTCGTCCGTCACGGATCCTGCTCGTCTGATGTTTGTCTTCTCGATCTGATCTATCTCTCTCCTCCCGTCTTTTTTCTCCTTCCCATCCAAACCTCCCCATTTGCTCCTTGTCGATAGCCGCCCCGTTAGAATTGAACCGATGTGCGACCAAAACAAGTCCTTATCATTGTTATCATGCAATTCTAACCAGTCTATGTTAGTCACCGGTTTGGCGACATTAGGAGACAATTACGGCTATCTGTCACGATAATCATACAAGTGCTCTTCCCTTTTTCCCAGGCAAACTCCGAGCAAGGCACCATGATTGATTTGGGCAATTTGTTCGGCGAGCCACGGCATGAAACCTCAGCATCAGTGCCTCCTTCTCTCCTCCTTTCTGCTTTATTATACTCTTCTCTTTCACGTTGTCTTCAGTGTCGCTGGCACTGTGTTGGCGGAACAGAAGCGAGAGGCCATAGGGGGTTGATGGGTTTTGAACAGGGAATGGGGATGTTTAAGGGAAAATGGGGGAATGTCTTTGCCAAAGCCAGGGACTTTGAACAGTTTCTTCATTTTAACTCTGTGTGTTGTCTTGTCTGTCTAACTGATCTTTCTCTACTCAGTCCTCCGTGCCTCTGCCAACTTTTGGGACGAGTCTCGGTCTGGTAAACTCCAGTCCATTCCTCCACCCCTTCCCCTTCTCCTCCTCCTCCTCTTCCCTTCTTCTTTCACTCCTCCATATCCCACAATCCACACTTTCCACTTTCACCGCGGCCAGTCACAGGCTCCACCCCAACTCCCTACAGCCCCACCCACCCAACCAACCAACCAACCAATCAACAACGACCACACTAACCCTCCTTCCCACATATGCACACACACTCCATCACTAACCCCAGACTGGCACTACCCCAAACGGTTACTGTCTGAAGCTGAGGGCGGGTGGTTGGAGGCACCGCATGCCTCACAGGCACGGGAAGTAGTGTTTTTCTAACATGTGACACCATTTCCTGCCAGCCACCATGAGGTTCAGCGGCTTCCTGCACCTAGACCAGGTGGAGGGCCAGGAGGTGTTCTACACCCCTGAGATGGAGGATCCCAAGTCTGAGCTGTTTGGGGAGACGGCCAGGAGCATCGAGAGTGCTGTGAGTAGCAGCACTAGGAGCCATAGATAGGCTACATTCAGTGGTTCATCGTCAGTCTGTCGAGAAAGTGTACTTTGTCAAAGATAGGGCTGTGCGCGTGCATGTATGCTACTCGCCTCCAACAGCCATGCCAGCTGTTGAATTGGTATCACTGGCCCCCGCCGAGGCCTAATATACCGCCTCACAACACTGTGTGTCTGTGTGTGTGTGCATCGTACTCCTCGCAGGGGCCAGTTGTGGCATTAGATAGCGACACAATGCCCCCTCTAGCCCTCTGTGTGTGTCTGGTAGAGACTGTGTGTGTGTGTCTGGTAGAGACTGCGTGTGTGTGTGTGTGTGTGTGTGTGTGTGTGTGTGTGTGTGTGTGTGTGTGTGTGTGTGTGTGTGTGTGTGTGTGTGTGTGTGTGTGTGTGTGTGTGTGTCTGGTAGAGACTGTGTGTGGATATCACCTAAGGTGAAAACTAGAGAGGGGGAGAAGTGGCCATGTGTCTGGGTCAGTGTGCCGGTGGGGGGATTTTGAGAGGCCTGGCTTGTGTCTGGGCACACACACGCACACACACTGAATGTAGACACAGATTGGCTTTGCCACACTACCTGCAGTTCCATCCTCCACACAGCAGGGGCTCCCTGTGCAATAATTCCAGCATACTATTATGGATAATGGAATACAGTTTGGAAAGAAGTGGAGTGGGAGTGTTGTCTCTCGCCCCCGTACGAGCAATGTTAAGTGAACAGAGGAGGAAGAGAACAGCAGAACTAAGTGTACGCTTCAAGATCATTTGAAATGTGAGTTAGCAGCGATAAGCACTGATTCAAATTAGGTCAGGCACTTGGTACAGTACCGTATGTCTCCCTTAAGGTATCAACTTGAGTCGGTCGAGTGAGATACATTATGAATGTTATTCTCTGTTTAGTAGGGAAGCATGAAGCCATTTGGATGGTGTACAGTTCAGCTATTTCCTTCCTGACAATGATTTAGACCTCGTATGGGCACCGAAAGCACACACACACAGTGTGAATCGGAAGCTAAACCAATCAGCAGCCAGCGTGCATCATGCTTACCTGACATTTACAACTGTCTCTGTTCATGTAATTATTCCCCAGGCCCAATGGGGTTCTACACAGTTGTAGACCTATCCACTGACATAGGTGCATCCCAAATGGCACCCTACTCTCTATATAGTGCATTACTTTTGACCAGGGCCTATAGGGAATAGAGCCACATTTGGGATGTAGATATAGTCTTCCCCATTCTTCTGGAGAATGAGTTCACTGCACTCAAATTGAACGAGCCACTGCACAGAGCTTATTGCCTCGCTCATTGATCATTGCTGGGTATTTATTAGGCACAAAAGGAACAAACGGACCGAAACAGACTACCTGAACTTGTCCAATAAGAAATGCTTGATTTAGTTCTCCTTTGCAAAATGTATTGCTTTGGTGTGTACTAATCACTGTGTGTTTCTTCCTCCCTGGCTCAGCTGAACGAGTTGTTCCGGAAGTCAGAGGTGCAGAAGGACTTCATGAGTGTCCGCGTCCGCAGCCTGGCTCCCAGCAACTCCATCTTGGCCTTCGTCGAGGCCCACTTTGACTCAGGTAACACAGAACAGGACAGTTTTGGGGAAAATCATGGTAAAAAGAAGAGTTTGGTTCAGTGGCGAAGGTGCATAAAGGAATTCAGATATGACGTCATCTTTTCAGCACTATTCATTCATCTTTTCAGCACTATTCATTCATCTTTTCAGCACTATTCATTCATCTTTTCAGCACTATTCATTCATCTTTTCAGCACTATTCATTCATCTTTTCAGCACTATTCATTCATCTTTTCCACCACTATTCATTCTTAAACTAAGGCGCATGACATGGTTCTATGTGCCAATAATTCGGCACAATCAACTTTAAAACATTTTTTTTTAAATTGCTGCCGTCTTGGAGCTAAAATTGGGATGATGTATACTGTGCTAATGCACATACACAAATAATAATAACGGAGAGCACTGTACAATACAGCAAACTTTGCAAATGAGGCATTTGTGGTAAGTACATGGGGCTGCCATCATAATACACCTGGAAACTTCAAATCAAACATTTTCTGTAAGAAAGTATTGAGGAAAATTCCTTTTGGAATTTCAGTTTACTTCCTGAATTGACTGAATTCACATGGAGTTGACCCCAACCGTGATAAAAACACTTGTTTACTGTATGACAAATGTACTGTTATGGCTAATGGTACACATTCTTTAAAAAAGACTGTTTCTAAATCCCTTTTTCAATAATCACATAGTATGCCATCATATATAAATGTTAGTGACACTTTTGTTACTGGTTAGGCTGCGGTCTTTATGGAAAGTGTCAAAATGATCATTTCCCCTCAATAGTTATTTTTCCTTTGATACCAAATTAATCTCTCCCTCACTAACATAACTGCTACGCGTTACAACAACACTGAAAGTCATTACATTTTACAAAGCACCTTGGCTTTGTAATTTTAAACCTTGGCTTTGTTATTTTCCTATTTCTTTTATTCGGAGGGGGGATATATTTGTTATTGTCAGAGCCAAAAGGGACAAAACTAACAAAACGACATCAACAACAACCAAATCCTCAGAGTGAGCTTGGTGGCGTTGTATATTTGGAGCTGGCTTCATTTCAGCCCCCCCCCAGAGTACTGTTAGTGAGTACTGTTTTCACCAGATTTTATCAGATACAAATCTCGCCCTCCTCTTCTCTTTTTACGGGCTTCGCTCAGCGTCTTTTACATTCGCACAGGAGACGCTGCCATAAAGGCGCTCTGCTCTGGCCAGTTAAAACAGCCATCTGTGGAAAACATTATGAGAACGATTAATCTGAACCTCAGTGGAACCTTGTTGGACGGTTGGAGGACAACTGATCCCCTGGGTGTGTTGTTGTATCATAGCGACCTCGATCGCTCTCTTATAAATTCACTGTTATGAGCTAAGGAGAGGGGAGTTCATTTTCTATGTTTTAGGATATTGCTCTGCCTGCTTGTTCAGTCTTTCTCAAACCTTTCCTCTGGGACGAGACGTTTCACAGTTCTGTTTTAGCTTCATCTGATTCATTAATCAAGGGCTTGATGATTAGTTGACAACTTGAATCAGGTGTGTTCGCTCTGCGATAGATTAAATACATGGGAGCACATAGAGCAGCTGTCCTGGTTGAGTCTTGTTGTGAACGGCTTTGTCGCCCATGTTGTGCCACAGAGACCAGGTACACAGTGGAGGACATCGAGGGAGCCCTGCTCAAGCAGCTGAAGGCAGCCAAGGAGACGGCCATCATGGTGAAGAAGCCAGAGGAGGAGAACATTCGCTTCACCAACTACGGTAGGACAAGCACCTGCAGGATTGGCTTGCATTGTGTACTGTAATTGCAAATGCGAAGTGGTATAAGGAGATGAAATGTATAAAAATGATTAAATAAAATGAAGGCATGATTAGACGTTTTTTGGTCGTTGAATAAAAAAAGTCCAAGACTTACGCTCTCCTTGACATTTGCTGTCTCTCTGAATGTCTCTCTCTCTCCATCAGGCCTCTCCTCCCTCCCCTACTTCACCACAACCACCATTACAACGGCCCCAGCCACCACCCCCACCGCCAGCCCCTCCCCCTTCATCACAAGCCGTCCCCCGGGCACCACCCGCCGCCCTTACACCAGCCGCCGGACCACCACCGCCCCCTCGCCAGTGACCACCCCGGCCCCCACTACTACCATCACCCCCCTCCACAGGACCAGGCCTGTGCCCCACCACACCAAGGCCCAGCGGCCCTGCGACTCCCACCCCTGCCGCCACGGGGGCACCTGCGAGGACGACGGTGCCGACTTCACCTGCATCTGCCCCGCCGGGAGAGGGGGCGCCGTCTGCGAGAAACGTGAGTGTGGAGCCCCCCTCCTTCCTTCCTTTGACCCACACACAGACACACACGCAGACACACACGCAGACACTAGGTAGTTTCTCTTCAGAGTTTGGGTCAGTGACATTAATGATCTTTGAAAAGGAGTTGGAATGAAATGCATAAAGTTCAACACAATCCCATAAGAGAACATTAGGTTCCTATTGATGTCCTGAACTGACAGTGCTGAGCTAGAACTGACCCCCTACCGTGCATTAAAGACAAAACCCAAATCCATACAGCTTATATTAGATTCCAATCTATTTGACTCAATAGACATCCAGCATCTACCAAAGTCCCTACACCCGCTATCTAAATAACCAATGAGGTTAGCGACCACTGAGCACTTTACCAATCAACGCTAAAGTAAACTCATATCAAATCAGCGTCTGCTGCGCCGAGCCACAAAATCAAGCTTGGAGTGCCGTCGGAGCACTCTGAGCCTTTTTCCTTCGTTTCTCCCCTTTGGTGGTCTGATAAGGAACCACCTCACACAGCTGCATCTTAACATAATTGACCCTAATTTCTTTGATAGGGATTAGTTGGTAGAAATCAGTGTGTGTTTGAGTCGGAGTGCGTGTGAGTGGCTAAGTGACGGCTGCGGCACAACACCGTAGCCTCCCTTGGATCAATCAAATCATTAGATGAGAGGATTTCATCAACCACCATTCTCCCGAGACGGAGAGAGACGGCTCAGGAGTCTGTTGAGTTTGGCGAAAAGGATGATAATGATGATATAATAGTGTGTGTGTGTGTGTTACAAAAGTCTGATTATAAAGTCGAAAATACGTCATCATGCTGTCTTTTCCTACCTGACGATACACACCAGCACACATTCTGTTAGTCACGGGTTCTCTCCGTCCGTCTGTTTGTTGGGCCAGAATAGCTGAACTAGGCTCTTGTCTCCAACTGTTTAACATGTACAGACCATAGAGTTGGAAAGAGGGCCCACCCCTTATCTTTGCCATTGTCGCTTCTGCCACAGGCTTTGTGGTTAGCGTGTTTACCTCTATCCAACTCTATGGTACGAACATTACACCTTATACAGTATGTGACACCCTCCCATCGCCCCTGTTTTCTTAGTGATCAAGTACTTCATTCCGTCGTTCGGGGGTAAGTCCTACCTGGCCTTTGACACCATGAAGGCTTACCACACTGTCCGCATCGCCATGGAATTCAGGGCCGCCGAGATGACGGGCATCCTCCTCTTCAACGGCCAGGATGGCAAGAAGGACTTCCTGTCTCTCACCCTGGTCAACGGCAAGGTGGAGCTCAAGTGAGTTGACGGGAGGGGGGGATGAAACAGAAAGTAATAAACCAGGAAGAGGTTCAGTTAACTTCTTATGGCTGCATCCCGCTAACGGGATCGATATGACAATAGTGAAAGTGCAGGGCGCCAAATTCAAACAACAGAAATCTCATAATTAAAATTCCTCAAACATACATGTGTCTTATATCATTTTAAAGGTAATCTTGTTGTTAATCCCACCAAAGTGTCCGATTTCAAATATGCTTTTCAGCGAAAGCACTACAAACGATTATGTTAGGTCACCACCAAACCACAATAAGCACAGCCATTGTATTAATACATGAATCTCTCTCTCTATTTACACATGTGTATTAATACATGAATCTCTCTCTCTCTCTATTCAGAAATGTGTATTAATACATGAATCTCTCTCTCTATGCACACCTGTATTAATACATGAATCTCTCTCTATTCAGAAATGTGTATTAATACATGAATCTCTCTCTCTATTTACACATGTGTATTAATACATGAATCTCTCTCTATTCAGAAATGTGTATTAATACATGAATCTCTCTCTATTCACACATGTGTATTAATACATGAATCTCTCTCTATTCAGAAATGTGTATTAATACATGAATCTCTCTCTATTCACACATGTGTATTAATACATGAATTTCTCTCTATTCAGAAATGTGTATTAATACATGAATCTCTCTCTATTTACACATGTGTATTAATACATGAATCTCTCTATTCAGAAATGTGTATTAATACATGAATCTCTCTCTATTCACACATGTGTATTAATACATGAATCTCTCTCTATTCACACATGTGTATTAATACATGAATCTCTCTCTCTATTTACACATGTGTATTAATACATGAATCTCTCTCTCTCTAGTCACACATGTGTATTAATACATGAATCTCTCTCTATTCACACATGTGTATTAATACATGAATCTCTCTCTATTCACACATGTGTATTAATACATGAATCTCTCTCTCTATTTACACATGTGTATTAATACATGAATCTCTCTATTTACACATGTGTATTAATACATGAATCTCTCTCTCTCTATTCACACATGTGTATTAATACATTAATCTCTCTCTATTCACACATGTGTATTAATACATGAATCTCTCTCTATTTACACATGTGTATTAATACATGAATCTCTCTATTTACACATGTGTATTAATACATGAATCTCTCTCTCTCTATTCACACATGTGTATTAATACATGAATCTCTCTCTCTATTTACACATGTGTATTAATACATGAATCTCTCTCTCTATTTACACATGTGTATTAATACATGAATCTCTCTCTCTATTTACACATGTGTATTAATACATGAATCTCTCTCTCTATTTACACATGTGTATTAATACATTAATCTCTCTCTCTATGCACACCTGTATTAATACATGAATCTCTCTCTCTATTTACACATTTGTATTAATACATTAATCTCTCTCTCTCTCTATTCAGAAATGTGTATTAATACATTAATCTCTCTCTCTATGCACACCTGTATTAATACATGAATCTCTCTCTCTATTTACACATGTGTATTAATACATTAATCTCTCTCTCTATGCGCACCTGTATTAATACAATAATCTCTATTTACACGTGTTAATACATTAATCTCTATCTCTCTATTCACACGTCTCTTGGCAACTGTAAATCAAATCCTTCTTGAAAGAAAAGAGAATAGAACATTATGTTAATGTCAATGAGTATCGAGCTCTAAGGATCACAGTGACTTGCTTATAAAAAAAAATAAAGTTAAGAAATATAATACCATACATTCTCAACCAAGTTAGCTTTAGGTACAAATATGACAGTTAATCAGGTGTGTCTGTGCACCCATGAATCTCAAAACTGTTGCCTTTCTCCAGGTCTACCTTTGTAGGGTACCTTGTATGGGTTTCCCATATCCAGTTTCCCATATCAACATTAAGCCTATTACTGGACTAAAAAGCACTTTTTTCATTGCAGATTATCCATTGAGCATATACACTGAGTGTACAAAACATTATGAACACCTGCTCTTTCCATGACACAGACTAACCAGGTGAAGGCTATGATCCCTTATTGATCTCCCTTGTTAAATCCACTTCAATCAGTGTAGATGAAGGGGAGGAGACGAGTTAAAGAAAGATTTTTAAGCCTGGAGACAATTGAGACATGGATTGTGAATGTGTGCCATTCAGAGGGTGAATGTGCAAGACAAAATATTTAAGTGCCTTTGAACGGAGTATGGTAGTAGGTGCCAGGCGCACCGGTTTGTGTCAAGAACAGCATGGGCCAGCATCCCTGTCGAACACTTTCGACACCTTGTAGGGGAGGGGGGACATGCAACTCAATATTAGGAAGTTGTTCTTAATGTTTTGTACACTGTGTATAAAGCTAATGGTTTGCTTCCCACCCCCAGGTTCAACACAGGTTCGGGCACAGGCACCTTGGTCAGCAAGGTCCAGGTTAAGCAGGGTCGCTGGCACCAGCTGGTAGTGACAAGGAACCGGCGCAACGCCATGCTGAGCGTGGACAATGAGACCCACATCGACGGCGCCAGCCCCCCCGGCACCGACGGCCTCAACCTGGACACACACCTGTTCATCGGAGGGGTGCCCGAAGACATGATGACAGAGTAAGGCCTGACTTGAAGCATATACATAAGTAAATGTTATGTATGTATGGTTATATATTATTATACCATGGCATTGTTGAATAGTTGTTTCTTATTGGCTTAAAGGGTATTCTAGGGCGTGCATTATTTCCCTATAAAGCACGGTATATCGACACAGGAGAATTCAATGGCGATAATTCATTCTTACATGTTTTGTTTGAGCTGCTTTCTAAAGCAAAAGGCAAATTGAAACATTATTGGTACTGCTGAATGTGAATGTCATAATAGCATGCTAAGACTGTTTGGTTAGCTAAGACTGTTTGGTTAGCTAAGACTGTTTGGTTAGCTAAGACTGTTTGGTTAGCTAAGACTGTTTGGTTAGCTAAACTAGCAAGTCTGTTTGATTACCACGGCAACTACTGTAGCTATACAGTAAACTTCCTAGCTACTTCAGTGGATGTTGAACACATTTCCTACAGCAAATGGAACACATTTCTAGTGGCAAATGTGTTCAATTATAGCCATGGTATGATAATCAACTCAGGGCTCTATGCGTTCTCTGGAGAATAATGCAACTCTGTGGAAGGTTAGTTCCACTCCGCTAGCCCGTCGTGGAACACATCTTCCACGTCGTTAATTATTTTCCATAGAATGCATAGCCCCTCACTGATTATCCCTTATGTATTTGGAGAAAAGATGATTCATGGAGAAATAAGGTTTTAGTTGTTGAGTTATATGAAAACCGTTATGTCAGGAACTCTCCTGTACTCACATAGTGGTTTATTGAGAAGCACATACAATGAGCAGTATATGTTTTTTTTTTTTCTAGCACCTGTGTGTATTTTTCCTGTTTTTCACTGAGTTAAATAACTGTCGGATGGTTTCCATTCACACACTCTCTCTCCCCCTCCCTCTCCCTGCCTCCATCCACAGTGTGAAGGAGAGAACCTCCATTGGTACGGGTCTGGTGGGCTGTGTGCGCATACTGGACGTCAACAACCTGGTGTACAACCTGCAGGAGAAGAGTGGCAACGTGCTGTACGGCACCGGCGTGGGCGAGTGCGGCAACAATCCGTGCCAGCCTAACCCTTGCAAGAATGGCGCTCCATGCCAGGTCAAGGAGGCCGAGATGTTCCACTGCAAGTGCATCAACGGCTACTCCGGTGAGCCAAACCTTTTTCATTTCTAACAACGGACCTCCAGTTCACCTATATATCTGGGATCAGATAGGATTTGTTTTCTTTTAAATACTTTAGCTGCTCTTGATTGAGCTTGCCGGCTGGCAAAATGGAACCGAAAGCAACGGAATAGTCCCCAAAGTGCAATCCTCGCCCATCTTGCTTGCACTCCGGTCAGGCTCAAACAAACGCTCAAAAGTATACGAAGCCAATACTATTTCAACCCGTGTCTAGGGAATTCCCCGCAGCCAGGTTTGAGCTATTACGTCTTGTATAAGACTTTTAGGTGTGATGCAGTACAGAAACATTAAAGACTATAACCAAATCCCCTCGCCTGGTCTTAGCCCCCTCTCGCCTCTTTTAGAGTGGTCACAGTCCGCTAGGTCTAAGCTAAGTGTTGTTAAATGGTACTAGCCACCCTCCAGGCCTAGTGAAGCATGGCCCCTATAGCTTTTAAATTATTCTGCTGCTCTCTGCCTCCAGCAGCACACTCCACACACACAGACTAGGAACCAGTTTGAGAGGAGAAATTCGGGAGCTTTGTGGCTTAATGATTAGCCTATTTATGAACTTGGTAATGCTAAGACTGGGTATGTATGCAAAGAGGGAGAGACGAGAGGTAGAGAGAGTGTGTGTGAGAGGGAGAGTAACAGAGATGGGGGAGATAGAAATGGATAGAGGTAGTGTAATAGATGGCTATGGGAGAGAGCCTTTCTTCAGAACTCAGTGGGAGGGGTTCATTACAGCATTCTCCTCGCCTCAGACGGCTCTGGCTACGGAAATAATGATGGCTGAATTGGGATGTGTCCTGGCTAGTGTAGGGCAAAGCCATTTCAGCCATCCGAGAGCCATTCAAGCCACCTCTCCCACATCCAGGAACTAAGGCTCCATAAGCATAGCAGAAAGGCAGCAAGGGGTGCTTGGGTCTTTCCTTAATCTGCACATTTAATATTTCTAAATCCTATTAGAAAATGACCTCTTTTACTGAGGAAATCCATCGTCATCCTCTTCTCACACAGAATGGAGGCAAAATGGTCTGAAAAGATTGGGTTGTATTTATTAGGGCAAACCATAGTAAAGCGTTTCGTAATGGGAAATGAAAAAGAGTGTTTCTTATTGGATAAGTTCAGGTAGTTTCAGTCCATTTCTTCACGTTGGTGCCAAATGAATACAACCCTGTTTTTTATAAAAGAAGGTGGTTTGAAGATTCTCTGGTTTGAGTTCTAATTTGAGGTTGGATTTTTTTCTGGTGATGGCGAACTCCAGGTCCGACGTGCGCCGACACCCACAACCCATGCGAGCCCAACAGATGCCACCCCTCGTCCCAGTGCCAGGTGCAGCCGGAGGGAGGGTACAAGTGCGAGTGTCCCATGGGTCGTGAGGGACGCCACTGCGAAAAAGGTACTGCCACCATCTTTAAAATAAGTATAACCTAGCGTGTGCGTGTGTGCGAGTATGAGTGTATCTGATTTGACATTTTAATGTCATATCAGCCCTACTTGAACAACAAACATTTTATTTCAAAAAGGAAACACCAGAAGCGGAAAACAACAACATTTGCTTACGATAACACAACGTATGGTACAGCACATCATTTCGATGATCTGTTCTCCATGCTAGCATGGCCCCCCTCGCATATCATCCTGCCTCAGTGTTCCGGTCAGGATTCACGGTGGAAAATCTACCCAAATGTCCCTCTTTCCCCCCCCCCCCCCCCGTCTCTTTTTCTCTCCGTGTCGTGATGCTCCGTCTCTCCGTCCTGCATCCTGAGGGATATCAAATGCAGAGACGGGCCACCGCCTCCAGGGTCTCCGGTGCACCGAGGAGCGTCGCAAATGGCCAGTCGGGCTGTTAGCGCAATCGTCTCGGTTTCGGTTGTTTGCGAGCCTTTACCATAGCCCTTCTCCGTCTCTCTCCCGCCCACAGGTGTTGTGTTGAAATGCGTTCGCCTCTACTTAGCTCCACGGGGAAGCGGATTGAAGCATTGGGCCGCATCTTGGTATGAGATCCTAACACACCGGAGCTGCGTTTGAAGTTTAGCATTAGCGCTTTCAGCGATTATGTTTGCAACAGTTTTTTTGCTTTCTTTTTCCCCCCACCACATCCAACAAATTCTCATGGATGTTGTTCAGAATATTAAAGCTTTTAAAGACTGAATAAAAAATGAAGTTTGGTGTTCAAAAGTGAAGTCTATTTATTCGTACTTAGACATACAGGCATAGATAAATACGCGCAGTCTCGCTCATACATTCACACACACGCACACAAAGACGCACACTCCTAGCCCCACTGGGTCACAAGTCCCAGTTAGCAGGTGATTAAAATAAATTGGGGGGAACTGAAAATCACTGTGAGGGGAAGAGCGTCTCACACGCCGAGGGCTTCGATGAAATCAATGAGATGACTAATGGCATCAATTCTCTGCCTGTGGTGATTAATGAAGAAGTCACTCAGCCTGAGTGTCTGGCCAACACAGGTTTTGGATCAGATAAGAAGCCCTCTTTCAGCGGCTTATGTTAAGGGCTGTGCTGAGAACAGTTAAAGGGATACTTCAAGATTTTGGCAATGAGGCCCGTTATTTACTTCCCCAGAGTCGGATGAACTCGTGGATACCATTTTTATGTCTCTGTCTCCAGTATGAAGGAAGTTAGAGATAGCATGCTAGTAGATACCCATAGACTTCCAGTCATTGTGCTAATGTTAGTTAGCATTGGCTCGCGAAACTACCTATAACTTTCTTCGTACTGGACACAGACATAAAAATGTATCCTTTAAAGAAAGGATCCCTCAGATCAGATATGGAGAAAAATGATTCAGCGGCGAATGCTTTAAAGGCTTTACTGGGAACATTTAAAGACAGGTGGTGTGGCCAACCAAGTGAAGCCCTGGGTAGACATCATTGTATTGATAAGTATAAGAGTGCCCCTCCCTAGTATTTGTCTGCAGACCACCATTCAACCACACAGAGCTGCTGTCCTGGAACTCCATGTGAGATTTTCTGTTCAAACCGTCTATCGGTCTACTTTCCTTACCTCCCTTTACCTTGTCACTCACTAATCTTCCTTTAAATTTTCTTTTTTTTTTACGAAAAAATGTGATTGTTTCATATGATCGTGTCTTGCTTTTCGTGTATTGTGTAGTTGATGAGTGTGCTTGTTGTTTGTTGATGTGTTAATGCAGGGCTCATCTGCGAAGGAGACCGGGGTCTCACCATTAGTAAAGGTTCAATAAAATACAACAAGGATCTGATGTCACGCCCTTATCTGAGTACCTGGACATTTTCTTGCGACGAAGCCTATGTAGTGTGTGTGTGTGTGTGCATGCCTTTTGTACGTGTGTGTGTAGCTCATGGAACTGAAATCCTCTACCCCTCCACTCTGTAAACTGGCTGAGATCCAAGGTAGCTCTTTCCTTTCCTTATTATGACAGCCGGTTTGACAGTTTGTCTGCAGCGGTGCTCCTATTCTCCTCTCCTCTGTGAGCGTTGTTAGTCGTCTCCTGCGCAATGGCTAATTAGCTTTCTCCTCTCCGTCTGCCTCCCTTCCCCACCCTGACTCAGCGAGCTAATCCTGCCTAATTACCAATGAAAAGAGCCTTGCAGCCCCAAACTGTGTGTCGCACACAGTCTGGGTGGATGAAGACTAGGCAATCCTTGTTATCTAAAACGGACCCCCTGGGTGGGTAACACTGAGTTCACCCAATGTCCCCCTGACTTGCTGCATAAGCCATATTATTGCCGTACACATGCATAGTGCTGTCGTAAGGATGACATCGTGCCTGTTGTAATGCATTCCGTGTTCTAACATTTTTTTTTCAGTGTCGGAGAAGAAAGGGGCCTACATGCCGTTCTTTAGCGGAGACTCTTACCTGGAGCTGAAGGGATTGCACACCTACGGTCACGATCTCCAGTAAGTCAAACGCTCTTTTCACTACACAGACTCTAGGAATTACACACACGACAGCATGTGTCCACATGATCTACCGGAGTTGGTACTGAGGAGTTGTGAATTGATGTAATTGCAGATAGATACTTTAAGCTGTGCCTTGGGCAGAACAGTCCTATGGTGGATAGAGTAGAATAGAATTAAATGGAACAGAACAGATAATCGTCCTCCATAGAAACAGAATTCTATAGAAATATAAAGTACTTCATTACATTTTGTATGTTGTCGTCTATGGTGGGAATCCTTGTCAGTCTTGTGTAGGTCACACAAAGGAACACACAAGCACAGTTAGTCACATAGAGGCCATACAGTGTCTTGAGAAGGTATTCACACCCCTTGACCTTTTACACATTTAATAAAATAACGGTAGCGAGGCTATATACTCTGTTCTGGTACAGAGTCAATGTGCGGGGGCAGTGGTTAGTCGAGGTAATTGAGGTAATATGTACAGTTGAAGTCAGAAGTTTACATACACCTTAGCCAAATACATTTAAACTCCGTTTTTCACATTTCCTGACATTTAATCCCAGTAAAAAATCCCTGTTTTAGGTCAATTAGGATTACCACTTTATTTTAAGAATGTGAAATGTCAGAATAATAGTAAAGAGAATTATTTATTTCAGCTTTTTTTTTTCTTCATCACATTCTCAGTGGGTCAGAAGTTTACATACACTCAATTAGTATTTGGTAGCATTGCCTTTAAATTGTTTAACTTGGGTCAAACGTTTCAGGTAGCTTTCCACAAGCTTCCCACAATAAATTGGGTGAATTTTGGCCCATTCCTCCTGACAGAGCTGGTGTAACTGATTCAGATTTGTAGGCCTCCTTGCTCACACACGCTTTTTCAGTTCTGCCCACACATTTTCTATGGGATTGAGGTCAGGGCTTTGTGATGGCCACTCCAATACCTTGACTTTGTTGTCCTTAAGCCATTTTTCCACAACTTTGGAAGTATGCTTGGGGTCATTGTCCATTTGGAAGACCCATTTGCGACCAAGCTTTAACTTCCTGACTGATGTCTTGAGATGTTGCTTCAATCTATCCACATAATTTTCCTGCCTCATAATGCCATCTATTTTATGAAGTGCACCAGTCCCTCCTGAAGCAAAGCACCCCCACAACATGATGCTTCCACCCCTGTGCTTCACGGTTGGGATGGTGTTCTTCAGCTTGCAAGCCCCTCCCCACAACGATGGTCATTATGACCAAACAGTTCTATTTTTGTTTCATCAGACCAGAGGACATTTCTCCAAGAAGTACAATCTTTGTCCCCATGTGCCGTTGCAAACCGTAGTTTGGCTTTTTTATGGCGGTTTTGGAGCAGTGGCTTCTTCCTTGCTGAGCGGCCTTTCAGGTTATGTCGATATAGGACTTGTTTTACTGTGGATATAGATACTTTTGAACCTGTTTCCTCCAGCATCTTCACAAGGTCCTTTGCTGTTGTTCTGGGATTGATTTGCACTTTTCGCACCAAAGTACGTTCATCTCTAGGAGACAGAACGAGTCTCCTTCCTGAGCGGTATGACAGCTGCGTGGTCCCATGGTGTTTATACTTGCGTATTATTGTTTGTACAGATGAACGTGGTACATTCAGGTGTTTGGAAATTGCTCCCAAGGATGAACCAGATTTGTGGAGGTCTACAATTTTTTTTCTGAGGTCTTGGCTGATTTCTTTTGATTTTCCCATGATGTCAAGCAAAGAGGCACTGAGTTTGAAGGTAGGCCTTGAAATACATCCACAGGTACACCTCCAATTGACTCAAATTATGTCAATTAGCCTATCAGAAGCTTCTAAAGCCATGACATAATTTTTCGGGAATTTTCCAAGCTGTTTAAAGGCACAGTCAACTTAGCGTATGTACATTTCTGACCCACTGGAATTGTGATACGGTGAATTATATGTTAAATAATCTGTCAACAATTGTTGGAAAAATGACTTGTGTCATGCACAAAGTAGACTTGCCAAAACTATAGTTTGTTAACAAGACATTTGTGGAGTGGTTGAAAAACGAGTTTTAATGACTCCAACCTAAGTGTATGTAAACTTCTGACTTCAACTGGACATGTAGGTAGAAGTAAGGTGACTATGCATGGATAATAAACAGAGAGTAGCAGAAGCGTCAAAATGAGGGGTGGGGACAATGCAAATAGTCCGGGTAGCTATTTGATTAACTGTTCAGGAGTCTTATGGCTTGTGGGTAGAAGCTGTTAAGAAGCCTTTTGTCCTAGACTTGGCGCTCCGATACCGCTTGCCGTGCGGTAGCAGAGAGAACAGTCTATGACTAGGGTGGCTGGAGTCCATGGCAATAGGTTCAGGAGTAAAAAATTGCTTAACAAGTCACACAATAAGATGAATGGACTCACTCTTTGTGCAATAATAGTGTTTCATATGATTTTTGAAGGATTACCTCGTCTCTATACCACACACATACAATTATCTGAGGTCCCTCAGTCGAGCAGTGAATTTCAAACACAGATTCAACCACAAAGACCAGGGTGGTTTCCCAATGCCTCGCAAGAAGGGCACCTGGTAGATGGGTAAAAAAAGCAGGCACTGAATATCCCTTTGAGCATGGCGGAGTTATTAATTACACTTTGGATGATGTATCAATACACACAGTCACTACACTCAGTTGACAGAAAGGAAGGAAATGGTGACTTTAAAACAGTTACAGAGTTTAAAATAGCTGTGATAGGAGAAAATTGAGGATGGATCAATGACATTGTAGTTACTCCATAATACTTACCTGATTGAGAGAGTGAAAAGAAGGAAGACTGTACAGAATACAAATATTCCAAAACATGCATCCTCTTTGCAACAAAGCACTAAAGTAATACTGCAAAAACAAAAAGTTTTGTCCAGAATACAAAGTGTTATGTTTGGGGCAAATCCCCACATTACTGAGTACCACTTTTCATATTTTCAATAATAGTGGTGGCTGCATCATGTTATGAGTATGCTTGTAATCGTTAAGGACTGGGGAGTTTTTCAGGATATTAAAGAAACGGAATGGAGCTAAGCACAGGCAAAATCCTAGAGGAAATCCTGTTTCAATCTGCTTTCCACCAGACACTGGGAGATGAATTCACCTTTCAGCAGGACAATAACCTAAAACACAAGACCAAATCTACACTGGAGTTGCTTACCAAGAGGACAGTGAATGTTCCTGAGTGGCCAAGTTACAGTTTTGACTGAAGTCTGCTTGAAAATCTGTCAAGAATTGAAAATGGTTGTCTAGCAATGATCAACAACCAATTTGACAGAGCACAAATAATTTAAAATAATAATAGCCAAATATTGTACAATCTAGGATGTGCAAAGCTCTTAGAGACTCACAGGTGTAATCGATGCCAAACATGATTCTAACATGTATTGACTCAGGGGTGTGAATACTTATGTAAATTCGATTTTTCTGTATTTCATTTTCAATATATTTGCAGAAATTTCTAAAAACAAGTTTTCACTTTGTCATTATGGGGTATTCTGTGGAGATGGGTAAGATTATTATACTTTTTTTTTAAATTCAAGCTGTAACACAACAAAATGTGGAAGAAGAAGAAGGGGTGTGAATACTTTCTGAAGGCACTGTAGTGTCACATTATAAAAAGGTCAGATAGACAGAACAATTGAAAGACAGACAAGCACCGTAGACCAGTGGTTAATACCAAGTCTGGCCTCCGTTCAGTGCCGGTATTTGCTTTCTGTTTGTCTTTTGCCTGGCGTTTGTTTACCATTGTTGTTTGTGTTTTGTCTGCAGCCAAAAGGTCAGCATGACAGTGGTGCTCATGGCCAATGACTCCAACGGCATGATCTTCTACAGCGGCCAGAAGACGGACGGCAAAGGTGACTTCATCTCCCTCTCCCTCAACGACGGCATCCTGGAGTTCCGCTATGACCTGGGCAAGGGCCCCGCTGTCATCAGGTGGGCACCGCACTAGAACCCCATAGTGACTCTAGTCTAGAACCCCACAGTGATTTTACTCTGGGACCCCATAGTGACTCTAGTCTAGAATCCCATAGTACTCAAGTTTAAAATTGCATAGCGACTAATCTAGAGCCCCATGGTTACTCTAGTTTAGAACCCCATAGTGACTAGTAAGGAAAACCGTATCAACTCTAGTAAAGAACCCTATAATGACTTTTGAACCCCATAGTGACTGTAGAACATAGTCTGCACTCCTTGTTAGCTGGGTTATTTTGGTCTCTTTTGATTTTAGATTGTACTTGTGTGTGTTGTTTTGAGACGTCCCTAACCTCTTGACTCGTTTGTGTGTGTTCCTCTCATGCAGGAGTAAAGATAAGATCAAGATGGGCGTGTGGAACACAGTGAACCTGGAGCGGGCCAATCGAAAGGGAGAGATTAACATCAACGGAAAGGACCCAGTCAGAGGAGAGTCGCCGGTGAGACAGACAGAGAGAGTTAGCATGCTAGGCTTATCAGACGTCTTTATGATTAGCCTAGCTATTAGCATGCAAGGCAAACCGGCTATGAGTATGCTATCATACAAGGCAATATGCAGCCTTTGCTTGTGCTTAGCCTGCGCTAGTGGGGAGGATGGGCTCGTGGTAATGGCTGGAGCGGAATTAGTGGAATGGTATCAAATACATCAAACGCATGGAAGCCATTCCGCTGTTTGATGCCATTCCATTTGCTCCATTGCAGCCATTGTTATGAGCCGTCCTCCCCTCAGCAGCCTCCTGTGATATGCCCTTATCAAAGGATGCGTTCAACTTAATGCACTGTATTCTCCCAGAGTTCACTGGTGATGATACACCAGAGCTGACTCGGCAAAAACATTTCCCTAGTTGAGGACCTCGATAAGGGCATACACTCTACCAGGGTTGTGTTTGAAAACACATCTTCTGACAGCTCGTCAAGGTGAGAAATAGTATGCTCGAGACGTAGAGGCGTTATCTGGAAATGACTCCTCCCTTTTAAAAAAAATAATCATTTTTATCTGCCATATTTGACTCTGCTGACATGCCTAAACAGTAGTACAATCTTGTTCCTATTTGTTGCATTCACGAAACATAACCTCTACGGCCCGAGTGGTATACACCCGTTAGTATGACTTAACTGATACCTTTGAGCTCCGAGTGAAGCAAAGACTTTCAATGGCGTTCTTTGGAGATGCTGTATATAGATGGAAAGATGGAGAAAATAAATAATGATAGCCAAGCAATAAACCAGATACATGGGCCTAAGTGAGAGAAATCTAATAGCTAGATGTGTCCGCAAGTCATCCAATTAAATTAAACAGTGTAATTTGTGATTAGGAACATGTACACCCGCAGCACGCATGTCAACTCCAAAGCCGCCTCATGCGAGATGCTCTGCCGTCTCCTTTTCACTCTTCTTTTTTCTTCCTGTTCTTCGTATGGTAATTATGTTTCACTCCAGCAACATGGGCAGAAAATCATATTAAAAGAGTAGAACAGGGAGAAGGGAAAAGAGAGGGGGGGTGAGCGAAGGCTAGTGATGGAGGAGCTCTATGCGAAGAGGCTCCATGCAGGATTTAGCTGGCAGCTAATTCTCTCCTACTCCTGCGTTTACAATGACGAGGGGAGCCAGGGTGTCCCGCTGCACTCAGAGAGCGTCTTTGATATAGATATCTTACATAAAGTAATTATACCTGGGATGGTAGTTTCAGTATTGCAGGATATCTTTAAACAGAACATTTTTGCCACAAATCCATGCATGCTTTCTCACACAAACAGACAAAACACTGTCTGCAGTGGCTATATGGTGGATCTGAATTCTGTCTGAGCCGCAGTGGTTCTAGTCCAGCTGCAACTTCCTTATTAAGGTCAATTTCTCTTTTTCATTTATTTTGCGTGGCAGCCTTCTGACCTTCGGGCTTCACAGTTTGTGTTGTGCGGTCTTATGTTGGTTCTGTGTGTGTGTGTGTGTGTGTGTGTGTGTGTGTGTGTGTGTGTGTGTGTGTGTGTGTGTGTGTGTGTGTGTGTGTGTGTGTGTGTGTGTGTGTGTGTGTGTGTGTGTGTGTTGCATGACTCTCCGCACACCGACATCCGTTGTTCGCTCTCTCTTCTGATAACCTTTTTTCCCTCCTTTTCTCTTACTGTGTGCTGTCTGGAAACTAAGAAATCACGGAAGGTAATAAGTCCCATCCACCTTAGACATATTTCATTTCTCCACTTTCAGCTTCAATTTCATTTCGCCACTTCTCATTCCCATGCGCCACCATACGACAGTTATTAGACTATAGAACTGACAGGGGAAAAGGGTCTGTATTTAGTGCTATCATTTCATACACAGTACCGAAGTAGAGACATTTGTTAAAGAACTCGGTTTGGCTTTCACCTCAGTCCATCTGCTGCGTAGGCGGAGGGAGGGAGGAGGGGAGTCGGTTATCTTTCTGACCGCCATTGTTCCTCGCAACAATGAAACGTGTTCATTAGTCTCTCGTGGGCGGGGATTTCTCTCCTGCGCCGTGTAGCAGTCGAGAGCGAGAAGAAGAGCGAGAATAAAGTAAAGAGAGAGTGGGGTGCCAAGCCAAGCCGGGCTGTTCTTTTGTCATGTACTTTCTTTTGCGAAAGAGAAACAAAACTCTCCATATCATAAAGTCACTCGATCACTCACTCACTCGTTCACTCATAACCGCACACAACAGCACTGACAACGTCCATTCTATTAGACTGGCCTGTTAGCAGCGTCCAATTCACTCCTATTCAGAATCCAATATGACCATTCAAATTGATAGAAAGCATGTTTATTATATATTATTATAAAATTCAATATTAATGGATTGGATTTATATATCCATTTTTAAAATGCTTCAAGTTGTTTGCATTATAACGGGGAGAATCGCATGTCAACTTTAATCCTGAATCAAAATAGAGTTGATCCCAACTGTTACTCTTCACTTGCACATCCCTTTTAGCTAAAGTGTTAGGGATTATAGGAAACCGGGCCCATTTCGGCACTTTGTTATCCCCAGGCAGCCACAGGTGACCCACTCGACTGGGCTGGAGGTCTTGGCCCGGGTCTTCCTTTCTGTCAGAGCTCACTCCAGGCGCACCACACAGCAAAGCCCCACTGGCCTATACCCTCCACCCTCCAGCTCCCATCTCAAATAAAAGCAGGACCCCATGCCAGCTCTCTTCACACATAACCCATGTTTACTTGGCCCCTTTCATTATTTTTCCACCAATTACCTCGGCTTTTCCCTCTGGCAATTACTGCCCTACATAAACATAAAGATCCGTAATTCCTCCCTAAGAGTGGGCCTGTACTTCCTGCGCAGAAGGAATGCTGTCGTAATTGGAGGCAGCTCTCCTGCACCTTTCTGGATGGGGCAAGGGCCTGATTTCATGATCGTCTGCTGCGCAAATGAACGGCCAATTAAAGGCCGCGGCTGGCTCGGCGCCGGAAAGGTCGCCGGTATAGTCAGTCATTCATTAGAGAGACTTTCATATAAAAAAACACTTTCCATACCGTCTCTCCAGCCGCACCAGGCGACTCTCTTTGTAGCCCTTTTCTTGTGTTTTGTACTAGATAACGAATAATTGACTGTTCGGAGAGTGGCGCATAAATCAATTATGTTTTGTAATATATCAAGTTTATTGATGTGGAAAAGGAAGTAGTCTAGTTATAGCGAATTGTCCTGCACTATATCAAGGCTGTTTAATTAGGGTCCTGGAGGGCCGAATCACTTCTGGTTTTAGTTTCTACCTGGTAGTTAATTGCACTGACTTGGTGTCCCAGGTCTGAGTCATTCCCTGATTAGAAGGAGAGGATGAAAACCAGAAGTGCACTTTATAGCCCTGCACTATGTAGATACATCTTTCAAAGGAGAAATCTTTTTCACTGTTATTAGTCTCGTGCTATGGCTAAAAAATGAACAAAAAACAGACAACATGTCTCATTTGTGTTGGTCAGGTGTCTTTCTAGTCCCTGTTCACAGGAGGTTGGTGGCACCTTAATTGGGGAGGACGGGCACGTGGTAATGGCTGGAGCAGAATAGGTGGAAAGGTATCAACAACATCAAACACATGGTTTCCATGTATTTGATGCCATTCCATTCGCTCCGTTCCAGCCATTATCATGAGTCGTCCTCCCCTCAGCAGCCTCCATTGTACCTGCTATAGGGTTCTAGTGCCTATTATTAGAGTTTTGGTCTCTGGTAGGGTTCTAGTCCTTTGGTAGGGTTCTAGAAGGTTTCTAGACCCTGTTATATAGGGTTCTAACCCATTGTCTCTCTCCAGAACCAACACACCGCTCTCAACTTGAAGGAGTCTCTGTTCGTGGGTGGTGCTCCTGATTTCAGCCGGCTAGCAAGGGCAGCCTCGCTCAAAGATGGCTTCAAGGGGACCATTCAGAAGGTGAGTGTCCTGTCCCCACACACAATTCTCAGCAGATATGTTTAGCCACACACACTGTTCAGAAGGTTTGGCAAAAGTTTCTATCAATTCTGTAAATTATCAACAACTATCGATTACATTTAAAAAATAATAATAATAATTACAATAGGTATTTGACATAATTTAACTGTGACACAATGTTGAATCTACCTTATACATGGATAGCTATATTTGAACAGGATTTAGTGATGGACAAGAACATCAGCTGCCTACACTTGATGGCAGACCTTTACAGTGACTTTAACCATTGTAAGGTCGAAGGTCAGCTAGTTTATCAGTGCTGACGGTGGCTCCTTTTCTTTTGGCTTACTGTACTAATAATAGAATAGAACACATTTGATGTCCCTCCATGTTTCTCAGCTCAGATCTTTTCCCTGACAACTTTCCAGCTTGTTTGTTCTCCTCCGCAGCAAAAGGCTCGTCTTTGAGTGCCAAAAATGGCCTTCCAACAAAGGCAGGATGTTACTTAATGCTAGCTAGCGTCAACGTGTCATTAGCTCTTTCTCTTCGAAAACTTTCCTTTGAAAGCGCCAAGTTAATCAAAGCTCAGTCTAAAAGTATGTTTTAGCAGTTATTTGCTGAATTAATTAGTAAGTGACTTGTAAAGTTGTTATTCATGTGTCTCGAGTTTGAGACGAGGGGAGTTGTAATGTGTAATGTGTTGTATGCAGTATGTATGCTGCATTGACTTGTCATGGCTATTTAATTACAGTCCTCGAGGGCCATAGCCCTGCTGCTGTTTCCTTTTAATCAAGGACTGATTCAGACCTGGGACCTGAGGTAAATGAGGCTACACAGTGCACTATGACAGGTGCACCCCTCCCTCTCTATTCTCCCTGTCAGATCACCCTGATGGGCACGCCTATCCTCCGGCAAGAGAACGCGCTGCACTCCAGTGACGTGGCCATGTTCGAGGGCCACACCTGCAGCCGTGAGCCCTGCCACAACGGGGGTCGCTGCAACCCCCTGCTGGAGAGCTATGAGTGTGTGTGCCTCCTCGGCTTCACAGGCACACACTGTCAGAACAGTAAGCGAACAACGATCCTGAACTCAATGCAACGTTTTGTCAGTAATATCGATGTCATGCTAGTCTTAGTGTCCCCCTTTTGAAGGTTAGAGTTACCCCTCTGTTTCATCATTTTCACACGTACGCACACAGACATACATACATGCTACACACACACGTGCATACTACACACACATACACTTCACCATTCCCATTAAATTTGGCCGTATGCCCTAATGTCCCTTCAAACCATAAGCGCATGAACGCTCATCCCAGATCATCACCATCCATTGCCTGACTCCAATTAAAGGAGCCATGTTTTCCTATTGATTCATGTGATCACATTCAATGTTCGTCTTCCTCCTTGTCCTCTTCCTCGCAGCCATCTTCGAGAAGTCCGCCGGGGAAACGGAGTCCATCGCCTTTGACGGCCGGACATTCATTGAGTACCACAACGCCGTCACCAAGAGGTAAAGTAGAGGCCATCTTGTCCATCAATTCTAATGCTAATGGCCTCCGATGCTAATGCTAATTGGGTTGAGCGAAATTGCCTCTGATGTTAACACTAACCGGAAGTTGCGAAATGGCTAATGGCCTCCCCATTCATATTCCACTGCAGTAAGTGGTGGTGACAAGGTTGATTATTCCAGGCCCATTAGGGGCTTCGTAGTGAACCGGGCGTTAGCTAATAGTTCAACCACTTCCCCTGCACTGTCTCTGGTTTTGACTGAATTTCGGTAATTAGCGGCACGGCGAACAATTATGGCATCGCCCCGAGCACCCCCCTCGCTCGCTGTGCGCCGAGGCGGACTGAGCCGACACACACTTATACACACGCACACACACACACACCATGCCATACTATACCAGCATGGCATCATCATAGGCTTTTGTTAAAATGGTGTTCAATTTAATCTTCTTTTAGACTTACAGTATGTGTGACTGTGTCCTTCAAATTAGCAGTCCCAAAGTGTCTGTGGCAATTTTTAAACACACACCAGCTATAACAGGAATAGCCGGATGCTGTAGGTGTAAATGGTTTCTTTTCTGGGTGTGGAAGAGAGAAAAACGTTTCCTGCCTTCCAGGCGGCCACTTATACATTTGGTCCTCTACCATCCTTCTACGTCTTCCATGCTGGCACACCCGCCTGCAGGTTGGCACGCATTAAATGTTTGTGATGATGAACCTGAAAAGACATGGAACATAAGGCTGCCCATCCAGATCCTTCACAAGTGTTCGCACAACATTCCAAGGTGTGAAAATGGGAGAAACCGACAGTTAATTTGTGGTCTTATGAGCACACACACAGAGCACATGTGCATGCACGCACGCACACACACAGACGCACACTCGCGCACACACACACACAGGGCGAATCGTGAGAGAGAATTTTAAGATCTGTCTTTATCCTCTGTCTGTTGTCCTCGTTAAGGCTGTCAGATGTCTGTGCTGCCGTCCATCTGTCCGTCTGTCTTCTTCTGTCTCTTGTCTGTCCATCTCATATGAGTGTTCCTTGTCTGTCCTTCTGCTGCACTCAAGCCAACTGACCAATGAGATTCCGGAGTAAGTACGCTCAAAGGAGTCCCCAACATTCCCAGGTTTAGTCAAAGCCAGACTAACCTAACTAATACAAAGCCAGACTAACCTAACTAATACAAAGCCAGACTAATACATTACGATAGTTGACACAAAGTGACAGATTATATCTTTATGTTCCTTCTATGTCATCTTCATCATCTTACTCTATGCAGATAGCTATCATGTGTATTATATTTAAATAGGCCTACAGGATTTTACCTTCAAACTCCATGCCCATAATTGGATTAGATTTTTTTTCTCATTCCAAATTCCTCATCACACTCCAGTCTAAATGAAAGCATGACTGCATGAATCCACAGAAAGCAGGTGCTATACTGTATGCATGGTTGTAACTACATTCGCCACAACCAGAAATAGATCCACACACCTTATATTGGATGGTATTAACTGTCATGTTGAAATGAATGAGACCCCTTCTTAACTGCAAGATTATGGACCAAAATGTTCCCCTTCCTCAATTTTGCTGCGAGTCCCGCATCGATTATTTAACTGACTCCTCTTGGGAGACTGACTCCTCTTGGGTAACAATTTGATCTTAGTTTGTTATTAGTTTCCTCTTCTCTGTTCTTAGCTTGGTAAGTAACCTCCTGAAAGAACAACGGAAAGCAGGGGAAGTTGGATTTAGGTTGAGTTATGCCAAGCAGATTCACCAGATAATTCGATATACAGATTCAAGCCGCTGTCATTTCCGCTTAATCCAATTTCCAACTGCAATTATGAATAATTATCGAGTCGGCGGCGGAGGAGAAAAAGGACGACTGACGTGTTAATCAAAGAGTTATTTCCTCTTTGAAAAATTATTTAAAAGAAAGACCTCAGATTGAGGCCGAGAGGGCATCGATATCCGTTAGGGCGATGATCATGGTCCTTCCAGCTGGACTGGCCAGAGCTTTATTAGTTGTCACTTCCTGTAAGGGTGAGGGGCGCGATTAGCGGCCAATCTAGGCCAAACTAGAGCTTGCCGGCACTCTCTCTCCGAGCGAGTGGCATCGATTCAACATTATCTGGTGTTAGAACAGGGATTAATGAGTGAATTAACAAATGAATGAATGAATTCCTCAGAGGAACGTTATTACAACGTGATTACAACACACAGACCACCGCTGTCACCCTGGGCTAACGTTGCTGTTACTATTTACAGCAGCCAAGATCAGTCTTCATTGGCTGATGCCTCCTCTTTTGAAACCTTGGGTCGATTCTCTCACGCATCATTATTGGAGCGACCAATGATATAGGGCTCCGTCTCTGGTAATACGATATTTGACGCCATTTTTGTTGATTACCCAATTTTTCTAATTTGGTGCTTCCTTCACTCAAGAAGGCTACACACACACACACAACACTGTCATCGGACTCAGTAATAGTAGTAGTAGTGGAAAATGTTATTATCCCGAAGGGAAAATTGGTTTTGCAGTAAAATTATTTTTAAAATCATTACATTGTTGCCCAACTCTCCCCTTAAGACACGTCTTGGGCATTGACTTGGAGTCTGAGTGGTGGTGTGGTCGTCCTCCTCTGAGGACCTCATTATGTTGCTGTTGCTTCTGAACCGTGATCGCAATGGATCTGCAGTACTGTATCTCTGATCACAGTAAAGCTCCTAGTACTTCGTAGTATATCCATACTACCATATTACTTGGAATGTAGTAATGCATTGGGCATGCATTTTAAGCAGTATGCTAGTATGGTCATGAGAACGTAGTCACCCTGCTTTCCCAGCTCTCGAGCAAATAACTTGCTCAGTTCGCCACGTCTCCTTGTCTACGAAGCTCCTCTCTATGCTGGGGTGACGATGCGTCACCCTGTAAGGGTCCTCGTGGGTCCTCTTCCCGCCCCCCTTCTTGCGCTTATCGCATGCCCTTACATTCTCTCCCCTGCTCCCTTAAAGTCCAGAGTCACTGGAGAACCCGTCAGAGCAAAGGTGAGTGTCCCCTGCAGCCTGGAGCCTGTAACCAGCGCTGTCCAACCAACCGCTAGCATGCTGCCTCCCCATCCATCCCCACCCACCTGACACAACCACCCGCAGGTTGCAGCCTAACCTCTCACAGACCAAGTAAACAGTATTGGAGAATGACCCATAGAAACAGTATTGGAGAGCCACACTATTCAATACTTTAGGCCCCCATAGAGAGAAGTGTTAAAGGGCCACACTAATCTGTACACTGGGCCCCATAGAGAAAGCATTGGAGGGCCACACTACTCTATAAACTGGGCCACTTATAGAGACAGTATTCTATGGCCCCACTTATTTATTTTTTATTCTGGATCCCCATTAGCTGTTGCAATGGCACCCAGGGTCTATTAAGACAGAGTAGCTCAGTGGTACCAATAATCTACAGCACTAGCAGCCAAAACAGCATCCAGCCTCGCTATGCAATGTTCTCCGTACAAGCCTAGCAATGCTCTATTTACTACAGCCATCTAGAGGCGATGGGGTGCATAGCATTCTAAGCCTTTTTTTAAATTTACTTCAATCAATGAGTAATAAAATACGCATTATTAGTCCAGTAAGTAAGCCACCTTGATAGCATTTAAAATACCTGCCTTGTTTCACATGCTATCCTTAAATGAATTTCAAACTTTGTCCCTGCAGGGTCCAATGCATAATAAGTCTAGTATAGTATATCCTTATTTTGATGACCGTGGCCTTATTATTCCTGACAATCCATCTTGGTGAGGTTTTATTGAACCTTGTCCCTAGGCTATTGCCATAGAAGTTTGATGTGTAACACTATGGCTTTGCCAGAAATTATTTCCTATATTTTATTTAACTAGGCAAGTCAGTTAAGAACAAATTCTTATTTACAATGACTGCCTAGGAACAGTGGGTTAACTGCCTTGTTCAGGGGCAGAATGACAGATTTTTTGTTACCTTGTCATCTCAGGGATTAGCATCCTTTCGGTTACTGGTCCAACGTTCTAACCACTAGGCTACCTGCAGCCCCTTATAGTGCACTACTTTTGACCACGGTCCATATAGGGCTCTGTTCAAAAGTAGTGCACTATATAGGGAATATGGTGCCATTTCGGACACAGCTTATGATTTATTTGGGGCCCCTGGGTACTGTGAGGGTTAGACCTAGGGAAAGGAGTCCAAATATTGTATGTGTTTTTCTACTGACCGTTTGTGTCCAGTGGGTCTCTATGACCATTCATTCATTAGTCACTCTGTTTTGTTTGGGCTCCAGTGAATTGTCTTTTTAGAATGGAACGGTTTCCCTTGGAAGTCTTAAACCCAAATGTGGTTGCGGTGTATTAAGAGACGCATCCAATTCCACTTTGCACTCCTTCCTCTCTGCTGGGTCGAATACTGTACATGTGTCAAACCCCTGTTGGCCATACCTGAGCAGAAACCAAATTAGAGACCTTAATTAAACAATCAGTCCAATCTCTTCACTCCTGTTAGCTCATTGGCAGTAGCCCCGTTTTTGGCCGGCCTGATGACAGAATCAAATCCAACTTTATTTAAAGTGGATCGATTTAGGCGTAGTCTGCTGTCATTTTCTCTTTACCTCTCCTCATGTCCTGTGTATAACCCCCTGTGCTCCCATGAGCCTCTCTGTCTGTTTGCTGTGCTGACTCGTTTCGTGTACGTGTCATGTCTGTCTCGTGTGATCTGTGTCTTGTGTTCCCGTGTCGTTCTGTTCTGTGTTGTGTTGTGTTGTGTGCTCTCTATCCTCTGTGTGCTTTGCCTGTGTTTGTCTCCGTTTTTTGTTTAAGATCCTTTTGAAAACTGTGAAAGTAGTTGAGCCTAGTCGGCATCACAATACATTACAGCGATACCGATTGGTGACACACACACAGGGGGAACAGTGGAGAACAAAGGAGCTATTTTAAAAAATAGCATCCCTTCAGGAGTGTTTGTGTTTGAGGTCTGTACCAAATGGAGCTGTGTGTGTGTGTGTGTGTGTGTGTGTGTGTGTGTGGGTGTGGGTGTGGGTGTGGGTGTGTGTGTGTGTGTGTGCGCATGTGTGCGTACATGAACGTGTTCCTGTGTGTGTGTGTGCGAGTGCATGAACGTGTGTGTGTGTGCAAACCACCCCACTCCAGTCAGGCTTTGAGCAGCGGCCCCACTCTCCCAGAGCAGACACAGCTGTGACAGTGACACAGAGCACTCCTCCATAGGACAAGCCAGGATGTCCCCGGGTCTCCACCCCTGTCCCCAGCTCCCTGACGCCCCCGTAGCACTGGCAGTCCAGAGACTATGATCAAACAGCACTTCAGACAGCTAGCTCCAACCCCCCCCCCCCCACAACAACCACCACCTCACAGGAAGAAAAGAGGAGAGCTCCTGCACAGTTAGCCCAGGAGAGAGAGATAGAGGGAAAGAGAGCTGGCGATACCCAGGGTGTAGTGAAAACATCATAACTGATCCAATATAGTCTTTACCTAATCTTCCTTTCACTGTCATTGTCTCCTCTGCACCATAGGCAGCGGCAGGTTAAAGGACCTTACAGGTTTCCCACCATGACCCTGTCAAGTGCTTTCAGATCAGTAGTCATGAAGGAATCTAGACAAGGAATTAGGAAGCCAGTAGTGTATCAGGACAGAGCCATCACCGGCCACTACCATTTTGGATGCACCCTGTCACTGTCAACCCTGAGTCACCTCAGCCAGTATGCAAACGTGCAAATGTCACGATCACCTAACTTCCTCTTCACTTCACTAACATAAGCCATTGTAACTCCTCCCCCTCCCCCGCAGTGAGAAAGCCCTGCTGGTGAACAAGTTTGAACTGAGCATTAAGACCGAGGCCACTCAGGGCCTGGTGCTGTGGAGTGGTAAGGGCGTGGAGCGATCTGACTACATCGCCCTGGCAGTGGTGGACGGCCGTGTGCAGATGACCTACGACCTGGGCTCCAAGCCTGTGGTGCTGCGCTCGACGGTCCGCGTCAACACCAACCGCTGGATCCGCATCAAGGCCAGCAGGTAAGAGGGTTTTGAACGTGACCACATGGTACACCGGTGGTTCCATGAACGTTCTTGTTGTTGAAGTGTAGGATAGCCTGTATTGGTAAAATGTTGTATTAGGGTCAAATCCACACTTGACTTGAAAAGTTAACATTTGACTTAAGTGTAAGTTCTAGGATACACCCCTAAATGAATATTCATGTTAGTAATAATTTAGTTGTAGAAAATGATCAAAGAGTGGAACAAAGTTTGTGAAATGTTACAGAGTGTTACAAACCATACACAGCATACAGAGTGTATGGTTTTCATATTCGCCTTCCAATTTCAGTCTGCTTGTAAGCAAACCGACAAGCTAGCTTTTGGTTAGCTTTTATGCCACAGCATTTAAAAGACAAATCGTTTTTTCATTAATCCACTGTTAATACCGTCCCAAAAATTAATTTTTCCTTTAAGTCTGAGGTCATGTGTTATGAATGTTATTACTTTGTCTGACATTTCTTCTGCTCGAAACACACTGAGTGCTACCTACCCGCATCGTCCTATGACATAAGTGCTTACTTACCACATAGTGGAGATTTGATTCCTTTGAATCCATGGAAGTTGGTCTCTGTAATTGACAGACTGCTAAGTGACTGCATGTGTCTGAAATGGCACCCTATTCACTATAAAGCACACTACTTTTCTGGTCAAAACTTTTTTAGGGAATAGGGTGCCATTTTGGACACAAGTTCTCTCTCCCATTCCCTCAATCAACTGCTAAGCACACAATCATCAGAGCAGTGAAGACTTGATTACTCTCATTGAAGTCTTGATGTCTGCTACATGCCAGTTGAAGTGGAATTTAAAATGATGTAGCAGACAGGCTGTAAACAAATGTTCTCCTTCTGTTTCTCTCTCTCCCCCTGCCTATATCTATCCCTTCTCTCTCTCCCCCTGCCTATATCTATCCCTTCTCTCTCTCCCCCTGCCTATATCTATCCCTTCTCTCTCTCCCCCTGCCTATATCTATCCCTTCTCTCTCTCCCCCTGCCTATATCTATCCTTTCTCTCTCTCCCCCTGCCTATATCTATCCCTTCTCTCTCTCCCCCTGCCTATATCTATCCCTTCTCTCTCTCCCCCTGCCTATATCTATCCCTTCTCTCTCTCCCCCTGCCTATATCTATCCCCTCTCTCCCTCTACCTCCCCCTTCTCTCTCTCCCCCTGCCTATATCTATCCCTTCTCTCGCTCTACCTCCCCCTTCTCTCTCTCTCCCTGCCTATATCTATCCCCTCTCTCCCTCTACCTCCCCCTTCTCTCTCTCCCCCTGCCTATATATATCCCCTCTCTCCCTCTACCTCCCCCTTCTCTCTCCCCCCTGCCTATATCTATCCCCTCTCTCCCTCTATCTCCCCCTTCTCTCTCTCTCCCTGCCTATATCTATCCCTTCTCTCGCTCTACCTCCCCCTTCTCTCTCTCTCCCTGCCTATATCTATCCCCTCTCTCCCTCTACCTCCCCCTTCTCTCTCTCCCCCTGCCTATATCTATCCCCTCTCTCCCTCTACCTCCCCCTTCTCTCTCTCCCCCTGCCTATATCTATCCCCTCTCTCCCTCTATCTCCCCCTTCTCTCTCTCTCCCTGCCTATATCTATCCCTTCTCTCACTCTACCTCCCACTTCTCTCTCTCCCCCTGCCTATATCTATCCCCTCTCTCCCTCTCTCTCCCCCTGCCTATATCTATCCCCTCTCTCCCTCTACCTCCCCCTTCTCTCTCTCTCCCTGCCTATATCTATCCCTTCTCTCACTCTACCTCCCCCTTCTCTCTCTCTCCCTGCCTATATCTATCCCCTCTCTCCCTCTACCTCCCCCTTCTCTCTCTCCCCCTGCCTATATCTATCCCCTCTCTCCCTCTACCTCCCCCTTCTCTCTCTCCCCCTGCCTATATCTATCCCCTCTCTCCCTCTACCTCCCCCTTCTCTCTCTCCCCCTGCCTATATCTATCCCCTCTCTCCCTCTACCTCCCCCTTCTCTCTCTCTCCCTGCCTATATCTATCCCCTCTCTCCCTCTACCTCCCCCTTCTCTCTCTCCCCCTGCCTATATCTATCCCTTCTCTCGCTCTACCTCCCCCTTCTCTCTCTCCCCCTGCCTATATCTATCCCTTCTCTCGCTCTACCTCCCCCTTCTCTCTCTCTCCCTGCCTATATCTATCCCCTCTCTCCCTCTACCTCCCCCTTCTCTCTCTCCCCCTGCCTATATCTATCCCCTCTCGCTCTACCTCCCCCTTCTCTCTCTCCCCCTGCCTATATCTATCCCCTCTCGGTCTACCTCCCCCTTCTCTCACTCCCCTCCTCCATCTCCCCTATCTCTTTCCTCTCTATCTCCCACCTCTCTCTTCCTCCTCCACCTCTCTTAGAGCACTTAGGGACGGCTCTCTCCAGGTGGGCAACGAGGCGGCGGTCACGGGGTCGTCGCCCCTGGCAGCCACTCAGCTGGACACAGACGGAGCCCTCTGGTTGGGTAGGTGCACTAATGAGCTTGCGTCTTGGGGTTTACACACGCAGACAGACAGAAACACAGACACGCTCCTCTGGTTTGGTTAGTTCTGAATATATAAATGTATCAAATAGGTCAGACAATAAAATGTTGTTTTTAGTGAGGAAATGCTTACCAGAGCACGTCTAGCATTCCTCTGACAGTGTATAGGACATGGAGTAGTGGCCGAGGTACCGCCGGGCACCACATAACCTAATCCAGCTCACATAGTACATCTCCAGCTGGAACGATGGTAAAGTGTGGCAGAAATGAGGAATGCACTCTGCATTGCAATGGATGACGGAGAGCTCACTGGGCATGAAAACAATTGGTCTGAAATGTGACATAGATGATTGTCCCCCTCTATTCAGGTGTTGATTTGTGATATTAAACGGTCTGACTAAACTCAAAAGTTCTCCGCTCTCGGGAATTTGAAACGACCAAAGTCGTTCCGTTATATTTTTGAGTTCCATTTGGCCTGAACTTCGCTCAGAGAAATGGCTTCTGAAAGAGCACCCGCTGTGTCTATATGGAACATTCTGAGGAAATAGAAAAAAAATACTTTCAAATGCATGTGGTCGTGCAGTGTGGTGGGAAGGTGTATGTTTGAGCGAGGAGAGCCATGACACACATACACACACTATCTCTCTCGCTCGCTCTCTCTCTCTCTCACACAAACACACACACACACACACACACACACACACGCACAGGCTAATGACACACCACACAAGTGCACTGCTGTGGCTCCAAACAGGTGCTGAGCACACCCTGCGGCTAGAATACATTATCCTTTCAGCAGGCCGTACATCAAGCGGCTGCTCTGTTAAATCCCCCTCTTTCACCGCTCATCATTAATTAATCTGTAACTCGCATGAAATTAGCCCTGTCGATCCCCGATTCAGAGGCACGCAATCCGATTAGAGGGGACAGAGAGAAGAGAGGGGAAGGTGGGAAAGAGCTCGACGGAGAGGCAAACTCGCGGCGCGGCGGATTAAACGAGGAGCAGGAGAGCAGGTAGAAGGAGGGAATGAGAGAGAGAGAGAGGGAGAGAGTAATACAGGTGACCTATCAGAAGGACGACTCCCCTTGAAAATGAAAGCGAGGTAAGTTCCAGTGATTGTGCTAGAGCACTCCTCCAGAGAGAACCACCTGTTTGATGTCCCTGTTCACCAGAGCTACATGTGTCTTTCTCTCTTCATCTACTGCCAGTGTCAACATCACAAATCCTCACATCACACAGCAGTCAGTTACCCTTTGTGGCATGAAACAAGTTCGCTTGTAGGGAGATGCAAGGGATGTGACCTGTGTGTGTGTGTGTGTGTGTGTGTGTGTGTGTGTGTGTGTGTGTGTGTGTGTGTGTGTGTGTGTGTGTGTGTGTGTGTGTGTGTGTGTGTGTGTGTGTGTGTGTGTGTGTGTGTGTGTGTGTGTGTGTGTGTGTGTGTGTGTGTGTGTGTGTGTGTGTGTGTGTTTGTCTCTCCGTGCACTTCAGACACTGTGGGTCTCCTCTTTTCATGAGTTCTAAATCCCCCCCGCCCCTCTTATTCTCACAGGTGGCTTGGAGGAGTTGGCTGTAGCCCGGAGACTGCCTAAGGCCTACAGCACAGGCTTTGTGGGCTGTGTAAAGGATGTTGCGGTGGACGGCGTGGAGCTCCACCTGGTGGAGGACGCCCTGAACAGCCCCAAAATATTACACTGTTCCGCCTCTGGCACGGCAGCCACGGCCAAAAAATAGCCTTGCTAAAATCACTCCCTCCATAAACGCCATGTCTACTGCTGTAATTATTTTATATTTTTGTATACTTTTCATTGCTTTTTATATTGAAAATAAAAAGAATACGTTGTTTTAATTTTTTTTTTTTTTATATATATTTTTTGGTTTTCTGCGCCTCCTGTTCATTCATTATCCCCGCCCTGAAACGCAGGTGTACAAACCGTACATATACGCATACTTTTGTGTGACGTCGCGAGACAAGTGTAAGCTGTATTCATTGTGTTGTTTTGTTGTTTTAAAACAAACATGAACAAAACCTCTCCCTCGCTCATTACTTGAACACTGGTGAATCACATTGGTGCTCTCTATTATTTCCTTATCTTGATGCCATATCATTCACTACCACACAACACAGCCTATAGAAATACATACATACAAACATTCCCCTGTGAGATACATACTGCTGTTTCCTTGGTCATGGTCATTAGAGCACACTGTTACAAAACGTTTTTAAAACATTTTGCAACGGAAAATGAAAACGGGCATGTTTTATTGGGCGTGTCTGTTTCCTTCCGTTTGGTGCCTAATGAACAGGACAATGGTATCCTAGAACCCTCTGCTTGCTACCAGTAGGGCTGCTCAGAATGAACTTCTGAAACCGCTTAATCAAACTCCTCAAACAGCGCAAATGCTCTACATTGCCTCTCAATCAACGACTTGAGTTTTGAAATACTCCGCTATTCGCAAACCCCCAGAGCTGAACAAAGACAAAGTGCCCTGCATTCAAGAACAACACACATATCATCATTCCACAACATGCATCAATCAAGAAATGTAATAATAATTTAATTAAATAAATGTAATAAATATAGACTATATAAATACCTGAGACTGTGAATATGTAAGATTGGTTCTCTTCTCAAGAATTGTGAATCTCATGTATTGTGCTTTCTATTTTACAATCAGGATGACCATTAGTTGCATGCAGTTTCTGCAGTGTTGGTTTTGTTTTGTTTTGGTTTCACTGTGTTGCCGGCCAAGTTACCTGTTGCGAACACGCGTTGTGTTTTACAAAACGGTTCAACTATCTGATTTCACTGAGCTAGGATAACTATTTAATTTTGGTGGGGTCCTTTTTTGAGCACTTGTTTTTCTATTGGAGTTTGTTTTGCTGGACTTGGAATGGCTCAAAAGGACAGGTTGTTGTTGTTACCGCAACTTGCCTGGTGGGAGTGCTGTAAGCTCAGGCTGAAGAGAGGACCGACCAAGAGGAAGAGGCGAGATACTGTATCATACCATAGGAGGCAATAGGACCCTCAAATGCTCAGTCATGGAATGTTCAGTAGTCAACGAAATTCTTCAGTCTTTCAAACTTCAAAGTCAATTTTTTTATCAAATTGGAACGAAGACTGGGTTATACTTTCTCTTGCATTACGAGTGATCCATCTCTTGCTGTTGGAAAAGTGATAATGTGATGAGTTGGGACATTTGGCAGCAAAATGAGGGAAAAAATAGCAAACATAATCGCAATTACTAATAAACGTACTTATGCATGGGTTTGTATTGTCGAGATGAATTCTGTAACATCCAAAAACTCATAATGCAATGCAAAAACTAAACTGCAATGACTGACATAAACCCACTCTGGTTTGATATATAAGATACTTGGCAATATTATAAGAGAAAACAAATGCTTGTTCAAGGTTGAGTATCAGTGGTATTGTACTAGTTTGTTTAAGTTCTTCATTATTTTCCCCTCGCGATACAAAAATGGCCATTTTGTACAGCCCTGAAATTTGTAAGTGAAAATTTTGCAATGTGTAAAACTGTAGAGGTTATGTTTTTAGTGCTATACACTGGAAATAAGTCTGACTTGTCTGTTCACGACACACAATAATGATGTTCCTATGTCAATGAGGAGGGGAAGAGCATCGGAGTATATGGCTTTTGAGTGTAATCAAGGACTAGTGTCCATTCCAAGACCAGGAACCCTGGGTGTGGGTACACCACTGTATTTACATGTTGTATTACTGTTGAATTTGACCTATTCCAGTAGTACATGAACAGTGGGTTCCTGTGTTAGTGGCACTCAGAAGACAAGTGGCGCAGGCTCAAGAGTGAGACGACACGATCTAATGTCGGGGTGGTCAAAACTGTCTATGAATTGCCTTAAAACAGGTCAGCGGCCTACAGGTTGACAAAGTCATTATCCATACTGTTCTGTGCTCTTACTTTGGCCAGCATACTAGCCTCATCATCTTCATGTAAATTAATACATAATAATTATATTAATAATTCTCATACAAATCCTCAGAGGGACGCACAAATGGTCGACCTCTGGCTTTACATAAAATATACTATTTACTGTTTGAATCTATTTTCTGTTCCTTATTTATGTCTTCATGTGGATTCCGTCTGGCCTCTGTAAACTACTGTTTGATTGAGACACTCCTGAAGGGCAGTGCACCGAGTAAGAGTGGCATGACCTGATCATTACTAACTTTATTACCTTTGTCTTGTGTTCCTACCACCATGAAATAAAGTGTCAAACAAACAGACCTGACTCTGTCACCTGTCTCCGTGGAATGAATCCCATTCCAGTTGAATGAAATGACATAATGACTACTTAACACCTTCGTAAGCAATGCATAACGGCATTACCTAAACACTGATCGATTCCTACTGTTCACAGTAAGTCAATAAGGACAAAATGTGTTTACTCGTGCGTATTAAAGTGTTAAGCGTTCTCCACAAACTTTAGGTAGTTTCTCTTGGATGGTTTAATTATATAAAGTATACAAGTTTCTGTGCAGAATTAATTTATACACATACACAATTCAACTATAGTGAAATAAGTATTTACTCAGGACACACATTCCAACATACTACACGCAGACAATTTACTCATTGATTATAGGTTCTTGCAAGTATACCCTCAGATAATCATGGGTTCAAGACAACTAATATAGAGATGGAATGTTAATGTGATGCCATTCTCATTCAACTCAAAGCCTCCAGCCAGCCAGTGCTAAGAACATTTCAAGATTAGTTCTTTTTAAACATGCTGGGGAATACAGTTTTAAAGTAACTGCCCAGGGCAGTTTAATTATTTTAAAAAACATTTTCTGTAATGGAATGGTGTGGGCGTACCCCAACAACAGAATGGTGTGTTGGCGTATACGGTCATTAAAAATATTCACGCAAGTAGACCGCTGATTGGCCAGCTCATTCTCCTTTAGACCGCTGATTGGCCAGCTCATCCTTCTCAGGGAGATGACATCATGTTCTATGAGGAAATAGCAAGCATTTTTAAATGGTCTGTTTGAGATACAAGTTTGAGGTTGATTTTTTTAATAGTTTATTAGTTTAATAATTTATGCTCTGACCACTTGAGTCATTCCATGTCATTTCAGCAAGCCATGACAGCCACTATCTTAGATTGTTCTAAAAAAAATTCTGTAGTTAGAAACAGATAAGATTGGCATTCCTGAAACATTATTTCATTGACATTTTATTTTATCTCCGAAAAATTAAGCTAATGGATATTAATTTATACGATTCAGTAAATATATACCCAACATCCAATTTGGACCAAACTTCTTTCTACCAATGAGTAAGACATAAGGAATCACGAACAATTTCATCAAGCCACCTACAGATACCTCACACCACATGCCAATCCCACCCCAACAGCCAGTATATAGTATCAGTTCACTATGTTTGACAAGTAGTATGAAGCTGTGGCTTGGAGTATTGCTTCTCCATACTCATTGGTCGGAAGAATTTTGGTCCAAATCAGATGTTGGGCACTATATTTATTGAATATGATCTGAATCCTAAAAATTAAAATGGCCAATTTGGGTGCAATCAATTAGCTTAATTTCTCAGAGATCAAATTATATTTCAACCAAATAATGTTTCAGAAATACTTATCGTATATGTTACTAACTACAGAAACAATTTCAGAACATTTTGGGATGGTGAGTGTCGAAATCCTCTTTCTTGTACTTTTTTAGATAGAACGACCCACATACGAGTATAGGACGAGTCAACATTATTTGGATACAAGTTAACTAAATGTGAACTTTTAACAGTGAGATTTTCACTGGGCAGTTACTTTCAATTATATTTTTTACAAAGGTCAAAGTGGATTTATGAATTATGCAACAATGCCAGGCCTTTTCCAACTGAAAGGTCATCAGCAGATCTTCAGAGCAGCAGAGGAGAGGCGGCTAGCCTGGAGAAAAACGGCATCCATGAGCTTTTCTCATGACTTATATCTGCAAAAATACAAACGCACTGGGTTTGATTTCTGCGGCCCAACGTGAAATAATGATGAAGTGATCGGAGCTTGGATGAGAGGGCTCTTTTCTTTTGGGAAGTGGGGTTACTAGCTAGGCCCTGGTTGGCTGCAATAAAGGCTCTATTTTTCTGTCCATAACAAGGCCCTAGCTGTCCTGCTCCATAGGATTCGATGTGAGTCCCCTTTGTTTCTCTTCCTGGGATTTTATTTTGGACCAGAGGACTCTTAAGTCTTCGGGCGAAAATGTCAAAAGGTCAGCCTGGAACCAATCACCTCGGGACAGAGAGGGAACAGAGAGTGAGAGGACACTAAACAGGGTCTTCTTTTTCGGTTTTGGCCTGGTTCTAGGGAACCGTTTTATGCTGCTGAACACTGAGCTTGAGTCGGCATACACAGTCATCCCATCCCAAGTTGTGTCCAAATCGCTTTTCATGCAATAGTTTGCTCTCCTTTTTAACTAGTTTGTTGTCCTTTTTAGAGGTTGTGTTCCAATCCCTTTTCATGGACTAGTTTTCTGTCCTTTTTATAGGTTGTGTCCCAATCGTTGTTCACACTCTCCTACAGTGCATTTGGAAAGTGTCCAGACCCCTTGACTTCATCCACATTTTGTTACGTTACAGCCTTAATCTAAAATGGATTAAATCGTTTTTTCCCCCTCATCAATCTCCTCACAATACCCCATAATGACAATGCAAAAACAGGTTTTTGGAAATTTTAGCAAATGTATTAAAAATTAATTAAGTATTGAGACCCTTTGCTGCTCCATAGCGCTCAGAACCTCAGACTGGGGCGAAGGTTCACCTTCCAACAGGACAACGATGGCAATGGTAAGGTTTGCCAACAGGACAACGATGGCAATGGCAAGGTTATTATATTAAACGACAACTGAAATAAAAATAAAACTAATTTGGAAAAACAATTTAGTAAACTGAAGAAAAAATAATAAAATTGACCTATACTGAAACTATTATGTTTGACTGCAAAATGAACAAAAATAAAAAACAAATTGTTACGTTTTAGTTTTTTCTTTCTAAACTTTGGTCAAAAATCGAATGGGTAAATACTTTCGGGTAAATACTGCCAGTAGATGCCGATGTTTCAAATAGGCCTACGTTGTGCATCACTAACTATCCCTAGCTAACAGGGAATAAATCAGAGGGCGAGTCCAGAGCGTGACTGGGCCAAGCTAGAACAGCTTGAGAAGTTGCTGGAACCATTCGCAATGCACACCAACCAACTTCAAAATGACAGCAAGTCACTGTCTGATGTGGTGCCGTGCCTTCTCAACCTTGACGCACACATACAGTCAACTACTGTTGCAAAACAGATTGCACAGGTCCTCCTGAAGTCACTGTATGAGTGCTTCACATCCACACTGGATCCTCTGGCAGCCAACTTCGATCCAACCCCTGCAGCTGATTGCCTGATGGACCAAAGTGTATCTCTGGCACTTCGCTCAACAGAGATCGAGCCATTGATGAGGGAAGCAGAGTATTTTGTACTTCAGCAAATCAGAGAGTACAGCCATGGAGCAGCAGGGCCCCAGGAAGATGCCAGGACGATGAATCCAGCAAGCATCTCGACCACAATGCTTCAGAAATATAGCATCCTCGCATCAAAGTTTATGTCTGAGGTCGCTATCCAGCCGGAAGGTCAACCTTGGCAAGGCAATAAGTGCCCTTTGTGAGCTGCGACAATACCTGGAAGAGGTACAGGGGGGCATGTTTACCGAGTCACCTCTTCAGTTCTGGCAGGCAAGGATGGCTTTTTATCCAAAGCTGTGGCACTGGATCTGGTTTCTGCCCCTGCATCCCAAGCGTTAGTGGAGAGAATATTATCTGTCTGTGGACAACTGTCATCAGTCTTGAGAAACCAAACGACCACCTCTCTGGAACGCAGTCTTCTTGAAGATAAACCAGAGAATCTTGTTTTGTTGAACAGAAACACACACACACACAAGTTGGGTGTGAACTGATAGATTTGTGAAGATGGGTTGTAATTGCTTATGTTTTTGCTGGTGTTGCAGCCCTGTTTGTGATACACGTTTAATATTACATAAACATAACATGTCGAATGTGCCATGACTTCATTGTTTTTTTCCTTTCTCTTTCTGTCAGATAAAGGTTGATAAAGGTAGTTGATTCTTCTTACATATTTATGTTTTTTATCATTACGTAAATGCTTAAAATTTCACAAAAAGTGACATCAGCTGATGAAGATTATCTCATAGAACAAAACGTATAAGAACCTAAGCCTGTATTTACCACAGACCTTATTTTCAGCGTTTATCGAAAAACCCTATAAAAACTCATTTTCCCATAGGCTTTGCTCTACGAGCTATGGCGGAGTTTGTGCCTACAAAAACATGTAATTACTAGTCGAGTTAATATGTACCATTTAACAGACACTTTTATCCAAAGCAATGTATAGTCATGTGTATACATCTTACATATGGGTGGCATTGGCATTGCAAGCACCATGCTCATTCCAACTTAGCCATACAGGACCACATTACAGTTGCACTACAGTGGCCCGGCAGGTCAAACTTTATCAGTGCAAAGCAAATCCATAGAGAAAAAGTCCTGTGGCCTCAGATATTGCATAACCCCATACCCCGGCAGATTAACTTCTGCTGATAACCACACAGCTTGATGACGTCAATACTGCAGCCATGGAAGCACCTCTGTTCTGACCCATTGCCTTGATAGTGATTTGCACAGCATCTATGGGACATACAGTATAGACAGGTGTGTGCCTTTCCAAATCATGTCCAATCAATTGAATTGACCACAGGTGAACTCCAATCAAGTTATAGAAACATCGCAAGGATGATCAATGGAAACAGGATGCACCTGAGCTCAATTTTCAATCACATAGCAAAGGGTCTGAATAAATAAATACGTTTTTTCAGTTTTTTAAATTTTTTATACATTTGCAAAAATGTCTAAAAACCGGTTTTCGCTTTGTCATTTTGGGGTATTGTGTGTAGATTGCTGAGGATATATATATATATATATATATATAAAATCAATTTTAGAATATGGCTGTAACGTAACAACATGTGAAAAAAAAGTCAAGGGGTCTGAATACTTTCCGAAGGCACTGTACATAAATACACAAACGATTACATTTAATCTGCTCAAACCCATCCCTAGTGGCTGCATTATTGTTTGACACGTGGCCTTAATTTGCAGCTAACCAATTAGTTTTTCTCGGTCGCCCATGCTATTTCAATGTTTCAATAATAAATCATTAGATTCTCACATTGATTTGCAGGTTATTACTATACGTTTTTCAAGGCTACTCTCTCTCCCTCTCTCTCTGCAACCTACAATTTGCGTTCATGGGAAGATGACGTGAACGGAGGCAAGATTATTTAAATAGATTTGCCATTATCCTCCTTTGCGAGACAATAGCGGAGCAAAACATTTCATAATGACGTCCATTAATTGCATTGCTGCTATAAATAACAGGGAGTTCGCGGATGACTATTTTCTAATCAAGACATGTGTAATCATGTAGACCTATTTTAATACGAAAATTGGCAGTAGCCTATGTAGCATACCGAACGTTCATTCAGTTACCCTCTCATGAACTGCACTGATGTGTGATGGAGTTGTGATCTAGAACTGGATTCAACTTGCATTGCCCTCCCTTTTGGTTTTAGAGGCTGTGTACTAAAATGGAATTAAATTATATAGCCTACTAGCAAATGTTTGATAGGCCTACAAGCATGCTCCTTTCCAGTCTATTCTTCATGGTTGTCTGCGATTCCACCTGTAAGCAATCTGACATGAACCAAGTTGCTATGGACACCGTACTAAAGAATAAGCCATGGGTGCAACTTTCACTGGGGAGGGGGGGGGGGGGGGGGGCATTTTTGTCCCCCCCCAATTTTATGATTGCACTGTGATAGACAATGCAGCTCCGGTGTGCTTTTGGACAATGCGAAAGACCACACAGACTACACAGGACATGCAGACAAGCTGTGTGAAGGCAAAGCTTCTGAAAGGCTGGCTTACAGGACCAGCGCAGTAGAGATGAACAGAGGTAGCTGCTGTCTGTGTTGTGCTTTTTCTCTGAGTTGTAAAAGCAAGCAGAGCAGAAACTGGCTACTCTTTAGTTGACTGATCTAGCTGGCAAGGTAACTGCTGTTTTACAGAAGAAGACAATTACTCCCAGCTAGTAGTGTAACTAGCTAATAATTCATCCCCTCTCAACTGAAGGATCTACTAGCAACTACAGTAGTTAATTAACTAGCTGCCAGCTCAGCTAGCCATTTTCATTTTTCTAGGCAAGTCAGTTAAGAACACATTCTTAATTACAATGACAGACTAGGAATAGTGGGTTGACTGCCTTGTTCATGGGCAGAACAACAGATTTTTACCTTGTCAACTCGGGGATTTGATCCAGCAACCTTTTGGTTACTGTCCCAACGCTCTAACCACTAGGCTACCTTTTCAGTGCAATGTGAGTTTTTATTAGTCAGTATAGCAATGTATTGATCTGTCATTTTCTGTAGCTAATGCCCTACCTTTCACACTGACACGGTATAAACAGCTCTACAGGCTTCACTGTCATGGTGCACAGTCAGTACACAACACTATGCTCATCATGTCTTCACAGGATCAGATGGTGACAGGTGTCCCTGCAGGATCAGACAGTCAGGGAAGACCAGTCTATGGAGCTCAGGTGAAATTTCCAGTGTAGTATAACAATCAGTGAATGGATACAAAGTTCCGTATTGAATTGATGGGTAGGCTACAGTCTGGGATCTGGGAATCATGGTCATTTGATTCATTGATTCAAAAGTCAAGGGGTCTGAATACTTTCCGAAGGCACTGTACATACGCACACAAACGACTACATTTAATCTGCCCAGACCCACATGCTCAAACCCATCCCTAGTGGCTGCATTATTGTTTGACACATGGCCTTCTTGTAGCCTACCAATTCGATTTTCTCGGTCGCCCATGCTATTTCAACATTTCAATAATAAATCATTAGATTTTCACATTGTGTTAATGATGGCGGATTGCTTGATTTCCAGGTTTTTACTATACGTTTTTTTCAAGGCTACACACTCCCCCTCTCTCTCTGCAACCTACAACAGTCTGGGATCTGGGAATAATGGTAATTTCAATTATTGATCCATTGATTGTATTTTTGGATAATATAATGTATAAATGTAGACCAAGGTATTTCTTTGTCATGCCTCATCTGAGCAGGATCAGATGGTGACAGGGGTCTCATCAGGGTCAGGCAGCCAGGGAAGACCAGTCTGTGATGGAGCTGAGGTGAATTTTTGCAGACACAACACTATATTTTCTCTGTGCTGCAAACACTGGACAAGCAACAAGCTTCAAAGATTCAAACTATTTTAAGGCAGTCTGACAAACCTCTAAAGTTGATTTCCAAACTGTATCAAGGGTTGACAGAGACTTTTCCCGATGTCACACACCATGTAAAACAAAAATGTGAGGTAGACCTAGGAAACGCTATTTATGATGGTGAATGGATACAGACATAAATTACTGCAGTTGAATTCCATAGAATGTACTGTACTATATGCCAGTGAAACTGAATTACATGCACACAGAAATGTAATTCCCCTGCTGGAGGTGTAAAACACCAAAGGGGACATATTTGCATGTGTTATGTTCTTGTGAAGGCTGGCTGAATTCTGGCAAAGAGTATGTTCTTTTTTCTCAGCATGTCTACAGATTATCTCCTCTCCCTGTTTTTGTTTTCTTGAAAATGTTGATACTGGAGAATGTTATCAGAAGAAACTGTGTAACCTATCATTTATACCCTCGAAGAAATGCATTGCCATAAATTGGAAGGTTGGCTATCCTCCCACAATGGATGGAAGAAATGTCAAATTATATATCAATAGATTAAGGGTATACTGTGCAACTTTCATAAGGTCTGTCTGCCTTATATGGAATACAGTACGACAAACAGAGTCTGTATTGAAAACATGCCCACGTCAGAGGAGATACATATTTAGGTAGTCCCTAGCTGCTGGGCTGCTCAGTCCTGGTCCTGGGGCTCTGTCGTACTGTTGGTTGACACTCTGGGCTTGGCCTAACACACCCAAAACCAATAATGTATGTTTCACTAAGATCCTAAAGCTGAGTGGGGTGTGTTGGGTTGGGGCGCTGCAGGGCCGTGGACCCCTAGGGGCAGGACGCGGTGACCCAGCTAGATTGTGTGCAAGTAAAAAGAGCTCTACAGTAGTATTAGGCCTATGATATGAATTATATGGAGGGTGTACTGTTTCTGTGTGTTAATTTGTAGGTGTATGTGTGTTTTTATAAAACTTTTGTTTTCCAAACCTTTCCTTGACATATAAAAAGATGGAGTTGAGTTATTGACTAGACTGGTGGGGGTTGGGCGTGCAGGTAACTCAGGCTGGCTAGGCAGTCTGGCTGAAATATGATATAGAGGATGTCTTAATAAAGACAATGAAAAGTATTTGTACTTTATTTGTAAGAGTTGTTCATTTGTTACGCTATTGATTAAAGGTGCAACACAATATAATATTGATTATTGAATTATCAATGATCTAGTTCAGTCCTATCAATCACTTAAACATATTTAATAATGATCTCTTACCTAGCTTGATGACTGGGCATTTTTGCTGACTTTATGTTGCTCTAAATAGAGAAGGCTAGAAGGGCCATGGATGCCCCCCAAAATGGGAGGAACCCCAGACCCCCCATCAAGTTATGCCCCCCCACTTCTAAAACTAAAGTTGCGCCCATGGAATAAGCTACACACTTTCAGTCTATGTTTTAGCTGCAGGGACCGCGTGGTACAATGAATATGACTGTGGGCTTTGGAGGCGGGGTGTGCTGCGATAATTTGTCTTTGGAGTTGAACATTGTTCAATAAACGCCCTCCTGAGTGCACGCTGTCCAACAGCGACACGGCGAAGACGTAAAGGGAACGCTCACTTTATTCGACTTTCCCTTCTCATTCGAAGACAGCTTTCTAAGACTGCTATGACGTCTCGCAGGTAAGACGGGCTTTATCGAAAACCATGTAACGAACCGGGAATAGTCCTTTCACCCATTATAAACAGCGTTTCATGACTTATTACAGGACATGTGTGGGACCTTCCGCTTACGAGCAAAAGTACTATGCATTTTTCCGACCCTTTAAAACGCTCAAAGCCCACAATGGTTGCTTCAATTAGGGATATTTTTCGCTTTGTCGGCATCTTGTAGCCTATTTGTGTGACAAAAGTTATTTAATGTGAGTTCAGAGTTGCAATAAAACTGTTATTGGCAATTAGGTGGAATACGCTATTACTTTCGTCTGATCATTTTACGCTTGTAAGCTATGGGACATCGCAAAACGAATGTGCCGTTGAATAATAGATTGATATAAAAGCGACTATTCATTGGGTGGATGGGTCTTATTTGCTAGATCCCCAGTGCTCGCTCTCTCTCTTCTCTCTCTCTCTGCTGTGTAGGAAATGAGCAGAAGTTGGCCTTTGATATCAAGGTGCATGGTTTGGCTTTTGCAGAGTGCTCTGTATTTGTAGTTGGAATGCAACAAAGTTGTTCAATTATTAACTGAAATGTGTCCCCTCATATCTTATTAATGTCAGTAAATAAGACATTTTTAAATGGACCCAGTGGGCACGCACTGGTTGATCAACGTTGGAATAGATGTTGAGTTGATTTCTGTGTCCAGTGGGTAGTGTCAGTCGCCTCATAAGAAAATGCAAAAAATAATCTGAATGTAGCCACCACAGATCTGATTCTCAGACTTGCTTTCAATGAGAATGACAGATCTATAACTCACATTTCTATGTGAATTTGGTCAGGTTGCCAGAGATCTGTATAATGATGAGATGCTCATGTCTCATGCCTTAATAATGGGAGTCGTTATCCCAAAGGCAGGAAGGCAGGCGACAAGCTTAGGTCCAAAATAAACTCATAGAAACGCATTGGGGAAAAAAAATTGGACAGATTCTGGCAAGAGTGAAAACTCTCGCTTCTCTTCCTCTCAGGGGTCGTCCCAAAAAGCTGCCTACTGGGCCTTTAACTGTAGCACAACCACTTAAGTGCCACAACTGCAGGATGTATTTGAGTTTAGCAAAGGCTGTTCGCTGCAATATCAATCAAGACATTTTTGTTACATTTTCTGTACAAGGTCAAACCACCATATTATGCTTTTTGAGGGAAGTGTGTAACTTTACTCATATCTACTTCTGTGTGGTTATGCCGAACCGAGAGCCCTATCTCTACCCAACATCTGTCCACCCTAAGCAGATCCTTAATTATTAAGCAGGTGAGGATTTGTTGTATGTGAAGCAATGAGAGTGTCAAATTTAGTCAAGATAAACATGAATTGCTATTTTGATATTTGAGGCTTATTCGAATAGAAGTGAAATTCGAGACTGTATATGCATATTCATGAGGCTAGCATATCATCTCACTCTGCATTGAATACATGCGATTGACGTCAACACCCCTCATCAAATATTCCCAAAATGATTCAATTAACGGGGTGTATCCACCAATCCAAAGAGAGGAATAGGCAGGAGCTTGAAAGCCCACCGTTCTGCTCTGTGGACAGCGAATCCCATTGTTAGGGCGGAGACATTATATGCGTATCTCAGGTAATGCCTTTGTTGACATCTAGTCTAAAGGTGGGCAGTTGCATATACCTGCAAGCCGAATTTTCCCACAGTACACAAAATAACATTCATAAACATCAAATATTTGACAAAATACGAAACAAACCATGAGGTTTGTGTTTGTAACCAGTTGTACCGTAATATAATAACTGTAAAAAAGTAGAGGTATAGGGCTATTTTGGATTGATACAGATGAAGGTGTCCGGAAGTTGGTTTGAGATTTGCCCACAAATGTTGTCTTGGGAAGTATTTTCCAATGTTCTGCAGAGTCTGTGGACGAAGAGATGTTTATTATGAAGAGTATGGACTCAAAATGCACCATGTCAGCAATCCCAAGGGTTGACAGTGTACATAGACACCCCTATAAGAGTACGCTCTGAGTGAGAGAGATGCATCACAGCAAAGTTTCCAAAAGCGGGATTGCCACGGTATGGTAGAAGTAAAGCTGTGCAAACAAATGAATGGATGTTAGATAACAACAATGTCATTTAGCAATGCAGTCCTGGTGAGAACATACAAAGGCTTATGTTTCTGTCCTTTGAGAACAAAGTGGTGCAATTTATGGCACAGTGGCACAGTTAGGCAAAAATAACAGCTTTGCATCATTAATACTGCATGGATGTGGCGTTAGCTTCGGTGCATTTATTCTGGCAGTTGATATAGGCAGAGGGGCTTCCTCATCTAAGTAATGGTAGGGGAAACACTAGTAGTATTGAATTGGAGTTAGTTGGTTATAGGTTGTCACGATACAGTATCATATTATTTTGATACTGGTATTTCCCATGTCAAAAAAAAGGAAAACATTAGGCAGACGAACCTTTATAGTCCTTTATAGCTTGGAAAATAAGCAATGGGACTGAGTAACATTAGTTTTTCTCAAGAAATGAAGTCTGCTTCATGTTTCGTTTTCCTTTCCATTATATTTCTGGAAATCATAATGCTGGTATTGTGATAACGTAGTTGGTTAGTGGGTGTTTTTCCATCCTTTGTCATCAGTTCTGTTTAGTGTGCGGCTCAGTACTTCCTGCTCCTGTGAGCCACAGGATAACAGTTTCTGACACATTCATCTGAACAATAGCCTGGGTGCCATCTTGGAAAGACCGAACTTACCATTTAGCAGTCAAAACTTTTGAGTCTCAGTTTTCACTTCAGATCAACCAATAGTTATCGTGTTCCTCCTCTATTACCTTTGGTTATGAAATGCAAAGTAGTTCATAACCATTAGTGACATTGAGTTCAATGAACGGTATCATTTTCAGTAAAGCACATCCCAAACGTTCTGAAACTGGTGCTGTATATTTTATTTTATCTTTATTTTATCAGGGAGTCATACTGAGACCAATGTCTCTTTTTTACAGATGAGCCCTGATCTATAGAAAATACACATATGAAAATATACAGTGTACAGAAAAAACAGTGTACAGAACATTAGGAACACCTTCCTAATATTACGTTGCACCCGCTTTTGCCCTAAACAGCCTCAATCCGTCGGGGCATGGACTCTATAAAGGTGTCGAAAGTGTTCCACAGGGATGCTGGCCCATGTTGACTCCAGTGCTTCCCACAGTTGTGTCAAGTTGGCTGGATGTCCTTTGGGTGGTGGACCATTCTTGATACACACAGGAAACTGTTGGGTGTGAAAAACCCAGCAGCGTTGCAGTGCCTGGTACCTACCATATCCTGTTCAAATGCACTTAAGTATTTTGTCTTGCCCATTCACCTTCTGAATGGCACACATGCAAAGTCCTTGTCTTAATTGTCTCAAGGCTTAAAAATCCTTCTTTAACATGTATCTCGCCTTCATCTACAATGATTGAAGTGGATTTAACAGGTGACATCAATAAGGGATCATAGCGTTCACCTGTATTCACCTGGTCAGTATATGTCATGGAAGGAGCAGGTGTTCATAATGTTTTGCACACAGTATAAATACAAAATGCAAGCAGAAAGAAAAACAAACACATTCTTCAGTAATGAGGTGCTCAATCAGCTTTCTGAATTGGATGGTGTTTTATTGCAGTTTTAGTTTTTGGTTTTTCATTGTCAATCTTTAAAAACTGAAGCCAGACTGCAACATTTTAGTAGTCTAGCTTGGAACTGTGGCATGTGTATACACTTTCCCTCTGCTGCGTGCTGTAAACGGGAGACACGAAAGCAGCGCAATTGAAGTTGAATTCACCGATACGAGCGCATCAGGCTGTAATTTCAGAAAGTAGATGACTCAACTATTGACTCATTTATACTTGCTTGTGTGTCCTATTAAGCCCGCGGGCCTTGTGTTTGATATGTGTGCTAGCCTATTAGCCACGTTATGACTGGCTTTTGATTTGGTTTATTGGGATCCCCATTAGCTGATGCCAGTGGCGACAGCTAGTATTACTGGGGTCTGACATATAACGATAAATTAATTACAGACAAATGATTTTACCATTTACATACATTTAAAAACATTAACATGTAGCGTGTGTGTGTGTGTAACAGTATAACTTTAATCCGTCCCCTCGCCCCGAACCAGGCGCGAACCAGGGACCTTCTGCACACATCAACAACAGTCACCCACGAAGCATCGTTACCCATCGCTCCACAAAAGCCGCGGCCCTTGCAGAGCAAGGGGAACCACTACTTCAAGGTCTCAGAGCAAGTGACGTCACCGATTAAAAGGGTATTAGCGCGCACCACCGCTAACTAGCTAGCCATTTCACATCCGTTACATGTGCATCTATCAGTTATACATACATGTCAGTACACACAGATGTACATGTACTAATAGTTGATTGTATTGACATTTCCAGCCTTAGTTAAAATTGTCCGTTTTTTTTTGTTCAATATGATTGAAACTCAAACAGTATATCCTGAATGGGTGGAGGCAGCAAACAATGTACCAGGCCAGCTGTGATTTACAACCTGATAGCAATACTGTTTTAACTACCAAAAAATGTATTGGTGAATTATATTAATCATGCATTGAACTGCATCCATCTATTATACCAACAGTGCCTTACTGTACGTCATGGAACTTTGAGTCAAATAGAACCTATTTTTAAAACCTATAAAGTTGGTTTTGAAGCATTAACTGGGAATTAGATTTTTTTTCACTGATATTACGATTGTATGTTTCATATCTGCAAAGTAGTTAAAAAGCTGTCAATTCCACTTTTAAGGAAGGCATCTAGCACATCACAGGAAGTAAATTGTTGAAATAAAAACAAAGATTCACTAGAAGGTGACGGGTTAACCGTCAAGTCAGCTAGAGGCTGGCAGAGGGAAGAGCAGCCGATTGACTGACCAGGGTCAATTAAACCACATTTTTTTCTCAAATAAAAAGCCTGCCGAGATAAAATGCAGATTGGCATAAGTGATGCGTTTATTCTTCTCAGTTATGATGCCAGAGTCAGTCAGAACTTTCTTAGCCAGGGTAGAAGAGGAGTTTGTACGCTTCAGTGTGTTTACTGTTTTTTAAGGATCACCAGCAGAGTCAGAGATGGAGCTTAAAAAGAGCTTGGTTTTGCTTTCTTAATCGAGATCGTATGGCTGCACGATTTGGACAAAATATCTAATTGCGATAATATGACCAGATATTGAAATTGCGATTATGAATTGAGATTTTCAAGCACTTGGGGAAAACCTGGTTATTCCATCAGACAAGTGACAGGTTAGATAACGTCGCTGCTAAAATGAGATCATATGAATGAATAGATACTGTGCTAACTGAATACAAAACCAATTGTAACAACATATGCTAATAGATAGGATTATTACACCTGCATATTAACGAAACAAACATACATTTTTAACTCGATCATCAAAATATCGTGTGCTATAAGAGCAGCACTTAGGTTATTAATGTTATTAATTAATTAAGTTAATTATTTAGTCCGGCACCATAGGCTGCAGATGGAATTATTATAATAAAAATGTAAGTCAAAGTGCCTTAACATGTAACACGTAGCCTACCAATTGCAAAGGTGCAGCCTGTGTCCAAAACATTGGAGTCTGGTCCAGTCTGGCCCACATTTGCGGCGTTATCGTTATTCACACTTGCTGCTCCGCATTCAGGCCCCAGGCTGCTAAAGCGTCTCTCAACCCCAGACTGTTGTTTTCTCTCATGTGATCTCCAGTGAAGTAGCCTATGGTGTTTGCAAGCACCAACAATTCAGTTGAAACTTCTCATCCATAAAGTGTACTTTCAAACTAATGTAGGGCTTGGTTGTTCTACTAGACCAAAGGTAATAATCAACGTGTGAGTTTCAACTTCTCGCTTAATTTAGTTATACAGTGTTGGGATGACATTCTGGGAGAAATGTCTTCAGAAAGTATTCTCACCGCTGGACTTTTTCCACATTTTGTTGTGTTACAGCCTGAATTTTAGATTGATTAAAATTGAGGTTGTGTGTCACTGACCTACACACAATACTCAATGTCAAAGTGGAATTATGCTTTATGTTTTTTGTGTGTTTTTTTTACTAATTAATAAAAAATGAAAAGCTGAAATGTCAATAAGTATTCAACTCCTTTGTTATGGCAAGCCTAAATAAGTTCAGGAGTAGAAATGTGCTTAACAAGTCACATAATACATTGCATGGACTCACTCTGTGTGGAATAATAGTGTTTAACATGATTTTGTAACCCACAAATAAAATGATCTGTAAGCCCCTCAGTTGAGCAGTGAATTTCAAACACAGAGTTAACCTCAAAGACCAGGGAGGTTTTCCAATGCCTCGCAAAGAAGGGCACTTACTGGTAGATGGGTTAAAAAAAGCAGACATTGAATATCCATTTGAGCATGGTGAAGTTATTAATTACACTTTGGATGTTACACCCAGTCACAACAAAGATACAGGCGTCCTTCCTAACTCAGTTGCCGGAGAGGAAGGAAACCGCTCAGGGATTTCAACATGAGGCCAATGGTGACTTTAAAACAGTTACATAGTTTAATGGCTGTGATAGGAGAAAACTGAGGATGGATCAACAACATTGTAGTTACTCCACAATACTAACCTAATTGACAACAATACTAACCAAATTGACGGAGTGAAAGAAGGAAGCCTGTACAGAATATAAATATTCCAAAACATGCACCCTGCAGTAAAACTGCAAAAAATATGGCAAAGAAATTAACTTTATGTCCTGAATACAAAGCGTTATGTTTTGGTCAAATCCAACACAACACATCACTGAGTACCACTCTTCATATTTTTAAGCATCGTGTATGCTTGTCATCGGCAAGGACTACGGAGTTTTTGGGATAAAAGGAAACAGAATAGAGCTAAGCACAGGTAAAATCCTAGCGGAAAACCTGGTTCAGTCTGCTTTCCAACAGATACTGGGAGACAAATTCACAAATCCTTTCAGCAGGACAATAACCTAAAACTCAAGGCCAAATATACACTGGAGTTGCTTACCAAGACGACATTGTATGTTCCTGAGTGGCCGAGTTACAGGTTTGACTTAAATCGGCTCGAAAATCAATGGCAAGATTTGAAAATGGCTGCATAGCAATGATCTACAACCAACTTGACAGAGCTTGAAGAATTTAAAGAATAATGTGCAAATATTGTACAATACAGGTGCAAAGCTCTTAGAGACTTACCCAGAAAGACTTAAAGCTGTAATCGCTGCCAAATGTGCTTCTAACTTTGACTCAGGAGGTTGAATGCTCTTTCCATGACATAGCAGTGTTTCCCAAACTCGGTCCTGGAGACCCACAGCTGTGTAGTGCTAGGCCAAAAAACTAAACGTGCACCCATCGGGGTCCCCAGGACCGAGTTTGGGAAACACTGAATAGACTGTCCAGGTGAATCCAGTTGAAAGCTATGATCCCTTATTGATGTCACCTGTTAAATCCTCTTCAATCAGTGTAGATGAAGGGAGGAGACAGGTTAAAGAAGGATTTTTAAGCATTGAGACAATTGAGACATGGATTTTGTGTGTGCGCCATTCAGAGTGTGAATGGGCAAGACAGGGTATGGTAGTAGGTGCCAGGCGCACCAGTTTGTGTCAAGAATCAAATCAAATCAAGTTTTATTAGTTACATGCGCCGAATACAACAGGTGTAGACCTTACAGTGAAATGCTTACTTACGAGCTCCTAACCGACAGTGCAGGTTAAAAAAATACTGCAGCGCTGCTGGATTTCAAATCAAATTTGACAGTTTCCCGTGTGTATCAAGAATGGTCCACCACCCAAAGGACATCCAGCCAACTTGACACAACTGTGGGAAGCATTGGAGTCAACACGGGCTAGCATCCTTGTGGAACGCTTTCGACACCGTGTAGAGTCCATGCCCCGATGAATTGAGGCTGTTCTGAGGGCATTTTAATCCCACCTTGTAACGCAACAAAATGTGGAAAAAGTCAAGGGGTGCAAATACTTTCTGAAAGCACTGTATGTGTGAGATGGAATCTTTAATCTCCTGTCCAGCTTGTTTGTGATCTTCTTGAAGCCATCTTTGCTGACAGCCAAGGACATGATTCTTATTGACACTATGTGATAGATCGGTGATAGCCCCTGGGATTTCAATGTTTTTTCGTAGAGTGTTACACTTGAAAACACATTGGCAATCAATGTCTGTTTAACGCAGGTGGCTGGCTATGGCTGAGGGTGTTTGCTGCTGTCTTTTTTCACCATGCAATTGTCATAAAGTAAGGGCTGGTTCTTCTTCCAATGGTTCAATATATGTGTCAGGTTGCCTCTTGTTGTTGCCACAACTCTGAGGCACTTTTTGCATAACACTTGCATTTGGTTGACATCAGTTTGCCTGTAGCCGAAATACTGCCATACCGCCGAATATGCGCCCTTCTTTTGCACCAAATTGACGTTCTCGTTAGCACTAGCAGTACTCATGTTTCCGACACTCTGTGAAGCCCTTTCTCTTGTCGCCAGGAATTCACGATAAGAGCTGCTATAATTACCAATGCAATCAAATCCTTTAATCTTCCCTCCTGCTGTGTTTGATTTAGGTTATCACATTTTGATATCATTTCCAGCACCTGTTTGATGCATGAACACAGCACTCTCAAATGTATGTGCTAGTTTGTCGTTTCGTTGGTTGGTTTGGTTGGAAATGTGTTTCTTCTGTTATTTGTAGCTGTATGATTCAAAATTTATGCAGTTTTTCTATGCAGCTTTAGACTTATTACATGAGTGGGTGTGGTAAAAAAAGGCAACAGGTTTAGGTCAGAGAAAAAAGGAAGTCACTGTTACTGGCTAATGACTACCTAATACCATTTAAAGGGGCAGCTCACAACTGCCCGAAACAAAGTTTGAAATATGAAAAACTATCCCTTTAAATGTGTACATTTCTAACTTCATAATATTGCTCCAATTGGAACTACAATAACATACATTTTAACAACCAGGGGCTAAAGTTGCATTTTTAAGAGGGAGCAGTCTAGGCGTTCTATGGTTATTTTTAACTGTCAGTTTTTCATATCTGCTTTCTTCTAAATTATGACTGATCAACCTGTTTGCTTCAAGAAATGTGCAATGCTGGTTATCAAGGCATGGGCCGTGACAATGTACACTCTCAGACAATGTATAACGGTCAGGTTATATTAAAACACCAATGCTACACTCCTTGTCTGGCCATAGTTGAACCTGTAACTCCATGTCACCAGAGTAGCATGATTTGCGCTCTCTTAAAACTGTGTGTGCATAGCCTGTGCTAGCTTGCTCATGCAAGTTAAATGGATTGTCCTTTAATTTAGTGTAAAAGCCCTCTTTTCCCCTGATTTTCAATATCAGTGCACGCAATCAGGCAGATTAGTTAGCCATCCCCTGAAAACAGATGGGGGTTAGTCCATAATATCCCTCAAATACTTATATGGCTATCATGCGCAACATGAAAGCGCTACGTTAACTGCTAGCTTCTAGACGCTAGCTGTCTACATAGTGATGTGAGGCATCTATCCGCTGAGGGTGGGTTTGCACTGCATGTACTGTAAATACCCCAAGATCATCAGCTGTTCTAAAAATACCAGCAGCATGACCAAAATCCACACCCCAGGGCTTGTCTGTGACCGATATAGCCCTAACGGGGCTTTCATGCAGCATTCGGGGCACTAAGTATATCACCTTTTTGTCACCAGGCCTAGCCAGGACTTTAAATAGCCACGGCTGTATTGAACTTGAGACATTATGTAAGAGGATAGAGAGCCTGGCGTGCTGGATGCACGTGGGGCCTCTGTTTTCCCTGTCTGTCTGAGCATGCTAGCGCTCTGCTCTGTGCTATGTTTGCCCGCTGAGCCATGGCTCTGACTGTGTTGCTCTCCCGTCCTCTCTTTCCCTTCTTCTACCCTTCTCTCTCGCTCTACCTCATGCTCTCTCGCTCTGTATGTCGTATTTTATGCAAGTCTCTCAATGACAGTTGTATTTCTCTCTCCTCTCTCTCTCTCTCTCTCTCTTTCTCTTTCTCTCTCTCTCTTTCTCTTTCTCTTTCTCTCTCTCGCTCTCTTTCTCTCTCCCTCCCAGTGCTCAATGCATAATACAAGGCAGTGAAGCGCCTGGTAGTTGTCAAGGAAAACCTATTCTTGGAAAGCCCTGAGTCACTCCTGCAGTCATGTTCTGTGGAGATAACTATGATACTTGTAGCATGAGGACACCACAGAAAGGGCATACTTCATGTCTTTTTATATTTCTAATTGTATTTTTAACTTGTGTAATTTATAGTACAGTAAGTGAAGTTGTCTAAATGGGTAAACAAAACGAGAAACAAGATTTTCCACTTTGGTGGCGCACATCTGTACAATTTGATCTATTTCCCGAAAGCGATTTCTCAGTGAGAGATGGGGCAAGCATGGATACTACCAGTTAATCATTCAACTCTGCATACAGAAAAAGTGAAAGGACAAACACATTTGCCCCAGACTTACACAACAACCAACCAAATCATAGTTTGACAAAAAAATCCCATTCTGGTTTTCAGCGAAAAGGTACTCCGAAGGGCTGTCCACTCATACCACATCACATTGGTTTATTGTATGAATACCATTGTAACATTTTAGCTAAAACATTCAGGTATAATGCTTTATAACTTGTTATAAACATGTATTAGCCTTTATAATTTCGTAGAACAATGCTTATAATGTCTCTTTATGCACCAATGCCAATGAAAGGCAATAGAGGAGCCTGCAGGCTCTTGAGGGTGAACTTGTTAACCATTAGCGTCTTCATGGCAGACTGAATAGGACCCCTGGGACTGGATCAAGCTTAAGCACGGGGTTTAAAATGGGAAACTCTTAATAAACTGGCCTGGCCTCAAGGTGTCATGTCTGGGCACAGGCTGCTAGTGATGTGAGCTTTCTGGGGAAAGTCTACTGGTTTCTTGACTTCAGTGTGACCTATAATTATAATGTATATTCTTTATTTATTGGTTGAAGGAGATGGCATGGCTGAGCATTGAATGCTGCTCAAATGTAAAATGTTTGGTTTTGTCCTTGTCCTTGTCAGCGTCATGTCTATCTCTATTCATCCACTATGTCATGCAGTAGTAATTCTCCATAGTGATTATTCCTCTCAAATGGAAGTATTCATATACAGTGCCTTCGGAAAGTATTCAGACCCCTAGACTTTTCCCACATTTTGTTACGTTACAGCCTTAACCTAAAATGGATTAAAAAAATTATAATCAGCAGTCTACGCACAATGCCCCATAATGACATAGCAAAAGCAGGTTTTTAGAATTTTTGCAAATGTATTAAAATAAAAAACAGAAATACCTTATTTACATAAGTATTCAGGCCCTTTGCTATGAGACTCGAAATTGAGCTCAGGTGCATCCTGTTTCCGTTGATCCTCCTTGAGACTTTTCTATAACATGATTGGAGTCCACCTGTGGTAAATTCAATTGATTGGACATGATTTGGAAAGGCACACACCTGTCTATATAAGATCCCACAGTTGACAGTGCATGTCAGAGAAAAACCAAGCCATGAGGTCGAAGGAATTGTTCGTAGAGCTCCGAAACAGGATTGTGTCGAGGCACAGATCTGGGGAAGGGTACCAACACATTTCTGTAGCATTGAAGGTCCCCAAGAACACAGTGGCCTCCATCATTCTTAAATGGAAGAAGTTTGGAACCACCAAGACTCTTCCTAGAGCTGGCCGCCCGGGCCAAATTGAGCAATCGGGAGAAGGGCCTTCGTCAGGGAGGTGACCAAGAACCGATGGTCACTCTGACAGAGCTCTGGAGTTCCTCTGTGGAGATGGGAGAACCTTCCAGAAGGACAACCATCTCTGCAGCACTCCGCCAATCAGGCCCTTGTGGTAGAGTGGCCAGAAGGAAGCCACTCCTCAGTAAAAGGCACATGACAGCCTGCTTGGAGTTTGCCGAAAGGCACCTAAAGACTCTCAGGCCATGAGAAACAAGATTCTCTGGTCTGATGAAACCAAGATTGAACTCCTTGGGCTGAATGCCAAGTGTCACGTCTGGAGGAAACCTGGCACCATCCATACCGTGAAGCATGGTGGTGGCAGCATCATGCTGTGGGGATGTTTTTCAGCGGCAGGGACTGGGAGACTAGTCAGGATTGAGGCAAAGATGAACTGAACATAGTACAGAGAGGTCCTTGATGAAAACCTACTCCAGAGTGCTCAGGACCTTAGAATGGGGCAAAGGTTCACCTTCCAACAGGACAACGACCCTAAGCACACAGCCAAGACAACGCAGGAGTGGCTTCGGGACAAGTCTCAATGTCCTTGGGTAGCCCAGCCAGAGCCCGGACTTGAAGCCGATCGAATATCTCTGAAGAGACCTGGAAATAGCTGTGCAGCAACGCTCCCATCCAACATGGTAGAGCTTGAGAGGATCTGCAGAAAAGAATGGGATAAACTCCCCAAATACAGGTGTGCCAAGCTTGTAGCGCCATACCCAAGAAGACTCGAGACTGTAATCCCTAGTACTGAGTAAAGGGTCTGAATACTGAATATTTTAAATTTACATGTTTATAAATTAGCCAACATTTCTTAACCTGTTTTTGCTTTGACATTATGGGGTATTGTGTGTAGATTTATGAGGACATTTAAAAAATATATTTTTTTTTTTTTAGAATAAGGCTGTAAACCTAACAAAATGTGGAAAAAGTCAAGGGGTCTGAATACTTTCCGAAAGCACTGTATCTTGCCATTCTCAAAAGAATGCAATCATTGGCATGTCTAATTTTAGTGCTTTCATCTTCTATCCGATTTGATAAATTTCTAGATCATTTCAAGATATTCTCCATTTGTTTCACTGTTCCATTTTTTTCCTGAATGTTTAATTTGTGGTGAAAATGCATTTCATATTGTGTTGCAATGTAATTTAAGCATTTCATCAGGCATCAGCATCATTTGGAAATGCCAGAACTAACTCGTGTAGGCCAGCTACTGTATCCACCAGTACTACTGTATCCACCAGTACTGTATGTCCACCATTATCTCCCACATAACAGCAACATCGACTCCAATATGCCAGTAGAGAGCATAGAGACTTTACATAGTTTTCTATGTTATACATCCTTACTAGGCAAGGAGGTCAGTAATGTTCTACTGTGCATGTAGACTAGACCTATCAATATGCCTTGCTTTGGGAACTGGCAACCACAAGGAAGGAAGGCTGAATTAGGAGTCGGGGTCTTCAGTTGGAGTGGAGACGGTGCCGTGTCATGTAGGTCCCCAGAGGGACGGCCTGATAGCCGCTCAGATGGTCCTATCAGGGCCCTTTGCACTCATCCAAATCCCAGATTAAACGCCCCCGCCTCTCTTGCTTCAACCCGCAGAGGCAGCACTCCTACAAGTCCCTGCCCTCCCCCCTCGTTCCTCCCTCCCTTCCCCTCCTTGTGTAACCGTGCCGGGCTGGATTACTAAGATCTGAGGCAACTGAACCGGGGGGCTCTGACAAGCTCCGACCAGAATGGTTAGGTAGGGGGAGAAAACTCTCATTCACTTCCTGACATTCATTAACAGCCTATTTTTTTCCCCACCCACATGCATTGGGTCTTACCAGTAGATTGCTGCTGTTATGTTGCTAGTGCAACGCACTTGCTCAAGTTGGTCTCATGCTTCAATGCTTGACAGTCCATAACCTTGTGTGCATTTTGGAGGGTCTGGTTGGAGTGGACTGAGTGGGTGTGCTTATTTGTGGATGTGTGGTCCGTGTTAGAGCTTTCTGAGGGAAGTGAGCCTGCTAACTGTTAAGTGTTTGGGGATAGACCTGGGCAGTGTGGTCCCTCTCAGAGTAGGTCAGGCCAGAGAGAGAGAGAGAGAGAGAGAGAGAGAGAGAGAGAGAGAGAGAGAGAGAGAGAGAGAGAGAGAGAGAGAGAGAGAGAGAGAGAGAGAGAGAGAGAGAGAGAGAGAGAGAGAGAGAGAGAGAGAGAGAGAGAGAGAGAGAGAGAGAGAGAGAGAGAGAGAGAGAGAGAGAGAGAGAGAGAGAGAGAGAGAGAGAGAGAGAGAGAGAGAGAGAGAGAGAGAGAGAGAGAGAGAGAGAGAGAGAGAGAGAGAGAGAGAGAGAGAGAGAGAGAGAGAGAGAGAGAGAGAGAGAGAGAGAGAGAGAGAGAGAGAGAGAGAGAGAGAGAGAGAGAGAGAGAGAGAGAGAGAGAGAGAGAGAGAGAGGGGAGGATTAGTGCAGTAATTGGTGAGAAGTGCTCTTTGTTCTATTGAGGGGTCAGGGGTCAAACAGGGGGTGACCTCCTGCCTGATCCTCATTAGCAGGCAGGCGAGTGTATGTGTGCGTGTGTGTTTAAGTGCATTGGGGTGGGGGTTGCAGACTAGATGGACTAAAGCCCAAAACAGAAAAGGATACTGACCGCTCTCTCTTGCCCGTTGACCTGCAATGGACACAAAGCGTCGGCCACTTTGTCGGGCATTTGTTTCAATATCAAAACAAACAAAATAAAGCTCTCTGAACATTGTTGCATGTGTTTTGGAATGGGTGGCCAGTGATAAACTGGTCCTGAATAACTCTAAAACTAAAAGCATTGTATTTGGTACAAATCATTCCCTATGTTCTAGGGATATTAATGGTGTGGCTGTTGAACTAGTTGAGGAGACTAAATTACTTGACGTTACCTTAGATTGCAAACTGTCATGGTCAAAACATATAGATTCAATGGTTGTAAATATGGGGAGAGGTCTGTCTGTAATAAAGAGATGCTCTGCTTTTTTGACAGCAACCTCCAAAAAGCAAGTTCTGCAGCTCTAGTTTTGTCTTAACTTGATTATTGTCCAGTCGTGTGGTCAAGTGCTGCAAGGAAAGACCTAGTTAAGCTGCAGCCGACCCAGAACAGAGCGGCACGTCTTGCTCTTCATTGTAATCAGAGGGCTGATATAAATACTATGCAGTCTCTCTTGGCTAAGAGTTGAGGAGAGACTGACTGCATCACTTCTTTTTATAAGAAACAATGTGTTGAAAATCCCAAATTGTTTGCATAGTCAACTTACACACAACTCTGACACACACACTTACCCCACCTGACATGCCATCAGGGGTCTTTTCACAGTCTCCAAATCCAGAACAAATTCAAGAAAGCATACAGTATTATATAGAGCTATTTTTGCATGGAATTCCGTTCCATCTCAAATTGCTCAAATAAACAACAAACCTGGTTTAAAAAAACAGATAGCAACACTTCACGGCACAACGCCTCTCCCCTATTTGACCTAGATAGTTTGTGTGTATGTATTTATATGTAGGCTACGTGTGTCTTTAAAACATTTTTTTTATGTAGTTCTGTACTTGAGCTGTTCTTGTCTATTAATGTTCTGTATTATGTCATGTTTCATGTTTTGTGTGGACCCCAGGAAGAGTAGCTGCTGCTTTTGCAACAGCTAATGGGGGATCCTAATAAAATACAAAAAAATACAAAAAATGTGATTCACTCCAAAAAACTGTTGTATAAATTGTGCAGAAAAGATACCAGTAATGTTGCAATGTTGGTTGTTAGTTATTACAGAGCAATGGTGATTTTCGCAGGGTCAACAAGTGTGTATCTTTTCTGCTTGAACGGGTTCAGAGACTACATGGTCTGAGTGGGCTGCCATTGTTTCATCAGTTGAAATGAGTGACAGCAATGCTGGGCTGACTTAGAAAGCTGCTTGTCTGGGATTACTATAGTAACACATGGCATTTTTTTCTGATTGGTAGACATTTTTTCCCCATGACCCAGTAAAAAATGCCAGATTAATAACAGAATGAAGTCTAGTCTGGACCCCAGTCAACACCATACAACCCAAGTGGTCTACTCTACTCTACGGGTGTATTCAAGATGGCAGCACCCCAGAATACCATATACTGTATGTCCCAGTGGTGGTCGTGCCGTTTTAAGATGAGGGATGACACATTTATTCATGAGCATGGCCTTATTTCTATTACAGCATATTGGGTGACTGTCATTCATATTCCATTCACGCAGTTCAATGTAACATTGATAGGTTTAGGCTACTACATGATTCTCACATTTTCCCTATACCCATCGTGAGGTTGCTACAACCCAGCCTATGAATGAAAGTTTACAACGTAGGTGCATACAGGTCGAGAGAGAAATTTGAGGTGACGGCCTTGCACACTCTTGCCTGCATCTAGCAGATCTAGGGTGAAATCATTAGGCCAACAGTTGCAAACGAGAGTTTCCATTGGACAAATTCAGGTATGTTTATCCCCGTTCCGTTTGCTTCCGTTTAAGAAGTGTTTTTCAACGGAATCGGCTGAATGAATACACCCCTGATCACGAGTAAACACAGTTCACTTTCACAGCAGCCACATTGCATTCCTTCTCGCATCAACTTATTTATATAACCCTTTTAGGCCTCACTCCTCCCTATCTGAGATATCTACTGCAGCCCTCATCCTCCACATACAACACCCATTCTGCCAGTCACATTCTGTTAAAGGTCCAGAAAGCACACACATCCCTGGGTCACTTGTCTTTTCAGTTCGCTGCAGCTAACGACTGGAATGAGCTGCAACAAACACTCAAACTCTCTTCATTCAAAGACTCAATCATGGACACTCTTACTGACAGTTGTGGCTGCTTTGCGTGATGTATTGTTGTCTCTACCTTCTTGCCCTTTGTGCTGTTATCTGTGCCCAATAGTGTTTGTTTCATGTTTTGTGCTGCTACCATGTTGTTACTACCATATTGTTGTCATGTTGTGTTGCTACCATGCTGTGTTGTCATGTTGCTGCCTTACTATGTTGTTGTCTTAGGTCTCTATTTTATGTAGTGTTGTGTTGTCTCTCTTTTCATGATGTGTGTTTTTGTCCTATATTTATTTTTATTTTCTTATTTTTAATCTCAGGCCCCATCCCCGCAGGAGGCCTTTTGCCTTTTGGTAGGCCGTCATTGTAAATAAGAATTTGTTCTTAACTGACTTGCCTAGTTAAATAAATAAAATGTATGCACTCTCCTCCTCTCGCCTTTTCCCTTCGCTTGTGGACTTCAATGCACAACACATCAGCTGTATGTGACCAGGCAAAAAAAACAAAAAACTTTCCAAGCCAAACCATATTATAACCGCTACACACGGCCTACATTGTTGTCACAATATTAGCTAAAGTAACGTCATAATCAGCATAGCTAATAGAACTAACGCATTAGTAAACTTGCTACAATCATGCAGTAATGTTAGTGTACCGTCAGTAAGCAGTTTAGCAGTTACACCGGTGTGCACCCGGTGGCAATACATTTGTAAAACCAAAAGCTTACCTTGACTTTGAAGAGTTCCAGTGTTGTGTTGGATAGTCATAGCCAGCTAGCTCACATAGTATCCCTCTGTTTGAGCAGGGCGTTTGAGTAGGCTAAAGTAGCTAGCTCCATTTGCTAGCTAAGTAAGTGAAAGTGAAAGTGAAAAATAAATAATGAAACCTCTGTCTTTGTCTTTCTCTTGCATCTCCTTCATTTTGGAAGAAATTAATTTGTTCAAAACTATTCAACTATTGTCTTTCCCTCTCTTTGAGTCAACTACTCACCACATGTTATGCACTGCAGTGCTACCTAGCTGCAGCTTATGCTTTCAGTACTAGATTAATTATCTGATCCTTTGATTGAGTAGACAACATATCAGTTCATGCTTCAAGAGCTTTGATAGATTGGAGGATGTCCTCCGGATGTTGTCATAAATTACTGTCTAAGTCTATGGAAGGGGGTGAGAACTATGAGCCTCCTAGGTTTTGTATTGAAGTCAATGTACCTAGAAGAGGACAGAAGCTAGCTGTCCTCCGGCTACACCATGGTGCTACCCTACAGAGTGCTGTTGAGGCTACTGTAGACCTTCATTGTAAAACCGTGTGTTTTAATCCATTATTTGGTGAACATATGAATAATTTAGTTTTATCTTAAAAGGATAACTTTTTCAATGTTTTGCCAAGAGTGTGCAATGCTGTCTTCAAGGCAAAGGGTGTCTACTTAAAAAAATCGCAAATATAAAATATGTTTTGTTTAACACTTTTTTTGGTGACTACATGATTCCATATGTGTTATTTCGTCGTTTTGAGGTCTTCACTATTATTCTACAATGTAGAAAATAGTGAAAATGAAGAAAAACCCATGAATGAGTAGGTGTGTTCAAACTTTTGACTGGTACTGTACATAGAATGTTGCACATACTCATAGTGCAAGTAACAACTGGTGGGCAGCAGTGTGATCAGGAGGATGTGGAGCTTGTTGTTTATTTAGATTTACCTCGTCTTTTTTATTACCACATTATGTAATAGTGTAATTATAATACTATACATAATTATGAAATTACTGGTTGTACAGCAGAAATCTAATAGACATACAAATGTGCGCTACAGTATTTACATTTCATTTTTATTTTCCTCTTCCTCTCCCTGTATTGAACAATAGTTCCCTCTTCTGCACAGCTAAGCCACATAGCCTTCTGTAGAATAGTACAAAACTGATTTGTTGAATGTTAAAGGTACTGTCATACAAAGTGGAGTATTATAGAAGACATAACAGTTTTATGTAGCTATGTCCAACCTCTGCCGTATGGTATTCTCTGTAGAGTGCATAGTTAGGTTTTGCAAAGCCTGGCGCCATACTCGCATTGTATCGTAGGATAATCTTGAAGACTGGCACATAAGGCTATACTGCTTAGTAGAGATGAGCTTGATTCTTGCCCGCTATGATTGAAACAAGGAACTGTAACGCCTTTTTATGTTACGTTTTCACACATATTGGGTCGTATTCATTTGTGCACACTGTAGCAAAACATTTTAACAAAGGAAAACAAAAACAAGTGTATCTTATTCGACAAATCCATGTAGTCCTTCCCTGTTTCAGTGTGTTTTCTTCCATTTGGTGCCTGGTAAATATGACCCTGCTATTTGGTTTGGTTTGTCTTGAGGTCATGGCAGTCATGGAACATTGAGGCCTGTGGTAATGCACAGGATGGAAAGTGTTTGGTGTGCCTCCAACCTTGACAGAAACATTGATTTTGGCTCTGAGAATGGGATTTATAGTTATTATAGCTTGGTAGACAGAGCATGGTGCTGCTGAAATTTCAAACAGAGAAAAAGTTGACTGTTAGAAATGTCAAACGTGCTCAACAACTCACAGAAAAAGATTGAATACAAAAAAAGAATAAAACACCACATTGCTGTCATCTTGCTACTACAGCAATACAATGTATTGTACTAATAACAGTCATGCACTTGTAATTCCTCTTATCTCCCACTGACGGCCTGTTTTTGAACCAGGTGGATCATAGTGATCCCTATTCTACAGTACATCAGGTGTGTTTCTGAGTCTCCGCACGCAAAAAAAATCTACTTTGGCAAATGATCCCTTCATTGCTATATATCCCAGTCCATTGTTAATGCCACAGCATGGGCATTTGATGATATCAGAGAGAGCCTTGTTCATTCCCCCCCTGCCATGTATTTGTGTCTAATCCCTTGGTGAATGCCAGTGGTAATCGGTCATGATTTGCTGCTGCTGTTTGAAAAGTTCCTCAGTAATCTCCTGGGCTTGGAATGAGAAAAGCATGGTGCCTGGGTGGATGAGGGGGTCAGGTGCAATCTGGGCCAGTGTCAGTCCCCAGATGTCTGCAGCTTCCTGTGGCTTTGGCCCCGTCTGTTCCCTCTTCCCTCAGCTCCACTACTGTCTACTGTTGACATCTCTCTCTCTCTCTCTCTCTCTCTCTCTTTCTCTCTTTTTCTCCCTCTGTCTCTCTCTTTTTCTCGCATGTGGGTCTGCTTTGTGAATGACAAGCTGTCAATAAAGCGTGATTCATCCTGATCTGAGTGTAATTCCACCGGAGGTTCGGAGCGAAGGCACAGGACAACGATCCGCCGTTCCAAGGACTGGGTTTACTCGTTTGACGTTGTAGGGACTTTATCGATTTAGATGTTTACCCAGCGGTTGAGCTCAAGCTCCCCACGAGTCCGGTTAAATTGGATCCATAGTTTTGCCATCAAACAGAAATATGAAAGGATGTGTGTTTCACGGCTACTTGAAGGCTGTACGAAAGTCTCACAAGGCTTGTAAGTAGATCTAGTGTTAACATGTCTGTTGATGTCCTTATCTTATGAATACAGTCCCTTAAGAGAAAAAAAACATTGTTCTTTTTTCTGCCACTGGTCATGTTTTTTTTGTCCTAAATATGAACATGAAAATACCCAAATACTCACTACTGTGCCAGGGCATAGAAATGTGATCTGGTGAAGATTGTATGTGGAGTTTAATAAAATGATCTCTTGTTGTTGCGCTCGCTGCATGTATCACTGTCCATACTTCTTTGGGAAGCGTGGGGGAAGGAAAGCAATATTTTGCTGTGGAAATGAATGGGCTATGTGACTCACTGTTTCTCTAAATGTTAGTGTCAAAATCTATTCTTTTCCCACTCGTGTTGAATCACTAGCATTTCCCAAAATCCCCCTCTTATCGCTGATATTTTGTATTAAGTCATCTTCAAAAGTCCCCTGCGGTGTTTTTCTTAACACATTGTAAACAGAGTTCTGAAAGTATTGCTGTATTTACACCACCACTACATTCACTGTAGCTACGACCTGATTCTTCACACTTCTCCTAAAGTGTGCACTTGCACACTCACAGTCATCGATTTAACAATGTTCGGAATCTACCCCCACCCAAAACTTATTACGTACCTATACAATGCTTGTAAATCCATGACGGGGAATGTTCAAATGCATACTTTAAGGAAAGTGTGGAGAACCAGATATTGTGCTGTTGCTCGCTAAATGGTTTGGATTCTGAAGCAACTGATCGAGATGTGCAGTTGTAGGAAAGGGTGGTATTGGTAAAGCAGTGAACTAGGTCTTGAGGTTTGGCTTTTGCTGTTTTAAGGCGTAACAGACTATTGACAGTGTCACAACACCAGTAGGTGTGTTCTTAATATTCATAGGCTATTGTTGTTTTGACAGCTCATCTTAGTTTGTTTCCTGTCATTTATTGACCTGGCAGGACTAAGGACGAGGGCCTTTGTGAGGATTCTGTGCACTGATTGGATTAAATTGAACAAATATGTTTTTGAGTGTATGAGTTTGTTTAAGCATCAACAATGGGTGCAACCTGTCTCGTGGCCACAGCAGACGAAGAAGCTACAGATTGCACCTTTAAGTCTGATACCAGAACATTGCACTATATTCATCTAAGAGCGTATCCAACCATATTCAACACAATGTTTTGTGGAAATTCTCAACCCGCGCTTGTGCATCTACAAAATGGACCATGAGCTTTCTTTTCCATTCACAACATCATTGCAATGGGCTCAATCAACGTTAGCTGTCGTTTTAATGTCATGTAGGCCTTATTCATTGTGCTTAATGCAAATGGGTTCACAGTTCTGCACTTTCACAAGGCTTGAAAAGCCACAATAGTGAATTCATTGGCCATAGCAACCACTTGTGGAAAGGGGCCTTGCGACGCTAATAAGTAATAGATTAGCCTCACAGTAGTGATAGCAGGGGTCTCCAACAGTTTGATTGTGAGCTACCAGTAGCTCTCAGCCCACCTACTGTATGAGTAGCTTGCCAAATAATTCAGAAAGTGCATGTATTTTTCACACGCTCCACCGCAATCTGTCATAAACAAATCTCACAAGTATCAGACACCGCAAGCTCCCAGATACTATATAATTAAATCCACATTGACATTGTCCCACCCCTGGTTAGACACAATTGTCTTTAAAAGCCAAACGTAACACAATATCTGCCAATTCATTTCTAGGAATATTGCCTCTGTATGTCTGTGTGGTGTGCGCCTCTCTTTATCGTTCACTTCGTGTAGCCAGTTAGCGATAACTGTCTTCTGAGTAGACAAAGACTTTCCCCAAAACCTTCACGATTAAATGTTAACTGCAAAGTAGGTATACCTGGCAGAATTACACTGAGTGTACAAAACATCAAGAACAGCTGCTATTTCCATGACGTAGACTGACCAGGTGAATCCAGGTGAAAGCTATGATCCCTTATTGATGTCACTTGTTAAATCCACTTCAATCAGTGTAGATGAAGGGGAGGAGACAGGTTAAATAAGGATTTTTAAGCCTTGGGACAATTGCAACATGGATTGTGTACGTGTGCCATTCAGAGGGTGAATGGGCAAGACAAAATATTAAGTGCCTTTGAACGGGGTATGGTAGTAGGTGCCAGGCACACCGGTTTGTCAAAAACTTGACACAACTGTGGGAAGCATTGGAGTCAACATGGGTCAGCATCCCTGTGGAACGCTTTTGACAATTTATAGAGTCAATGCCCCAACGAATTGAGGCTGTTCTGAGGGAAAAGGTGTTCTTAATGTTTTGTACTCTCAGTGTATATCAGGATTCTTTCTACAGTATCAACTGGGTGGGCTTTTGTTTTGTAAACTCTGTCATGACATATGGAGGAGCAAAAACATTGCTAGACCAGCACGTTCTTCGCTCCTAAAATTCTCAATTAAAGGGGTATTACACTCAAATCTTTTACCCTCAAGAATGGTCTTCTAAAGTGATTTAAGCATTGACATGGACTTAGAACATCAATTGTCATTGTTTCTCTACTAATAATTGTAATTTGTAAAAAAGAAAAAAAAAATGTTAAAAGATTTTTTTCTTAAAAAGGGAAAATAACAGAAAGCTACATTCGGGAAAATACAAGTGCTTATTTGAAAGCTAGGAAGAAATGAATGAGTTGCTCGTGACATGTTTCATAAGTAAAAGTAGCTCTCATTAGTGATGTGCGAGTTGACTCATAACCCGCAGTCCGCACGGTTATATCCGCGGGGCGGGTTTAGGGTCAAGAAATATTGTGTAGATGAAGGGCGGGTGGGTGGCGGTCAGGTTGAAAAATAAGATTTTTTCATGACGTTAATCTGCCGTTAGTGCGTAGCCTAAGCCTAAACGTTAGGGCTAACTGTAGCGCACCAATACACATCAATTGCCAAATGCTTTTGGAAACTTGGGCAGAAAAAGTTAACGTTGATCCACTGAGGCAAAATTAACAATGGAGATTAATTCAAGAAGAGAAAAGCTGCAAAATGGAGAGTTGAAAATATATAGAAGGGAGGAACAGAACAGTAGTCTAATGTTTGGGAAAGATGTGGTGAAAGAGGATGATGGCAGTGTTATTGTTATGTTTGTGAGGTGCTATACAAATTAGACAGTTACACGATGGGGACTTCTAGGTGGGTTGTTTTTGTCTTTTAAAATGAATTATGCAATAATTATGTGTAAATATTCAAATAATAACCATCATATCGAAGTAAACTTAGAGTCACGCGATGACATGTGTGGTCCTCCCACTACGACTCGCCAGTGAAAGCATGCAGTTTATTAGGCAACAGATTAAATAAATGATGAACTTCACAGGGTGGTGAAAGTGTAAGGTGATGAGGTTAATGCTCCTTTCCAACAAATATTGAGGGTCTTATTCTGGTGACATGATGATCGATTGTTGGCTGCCGTTTAACAAATAAAAATAACCTCATTCTTTTGTACATTAGTGTGCTCTAGCCAACAGTGCACAGTGGGCACGCTCGCTATATAACACAACATTTTTTGTGAGAAAACCATCAGTAGGGTTGAAAATGCCACGGTACATAGGAATTTAACTGCAAAAGGTATTTTTATGTGCACTATGTCATCACACACAGTCTTTTATCTGCAACAAGTCCATTTGATGGAAACATCACTGGTGGGAAAATGCACATATTGTTTTTATGCGATTTTTGAATATTTGCAGGAAAATCTGTCACCAATTGGATGGAAACCTAGCTAGTGACCGTAGGTCTATAACATCTCACATAGTCTAATATAATATTAACTCCTGCAGAATTAAGTATTTCTTGCAGTAAAATTATACACCAAATGTCAATTTTGACTCGGGAACGGGAGAGGAGAAATATGTTTTATTTCTTTCAGCATCATAAGAGAATGAATGTGCGGTTAGGGACTGTCTGGAAAGGTGCTGTCTTTATCAGCACCATAAAAGATGATAGTATTTCAACCACATAAAATATGCATCCAAGCCAAACTGAAATTTTCACAAAAACATGTTGGGTCATTGAAACAGCTTTTCATTTCATTCAAACCGGTCTAACTGATGCCATTTGGAAATGTTGCACGGAAAATCTTTATAGCATTTTCTCCTCGGTTCATAAACATCGTTGCTGCACGACATTATTCTTGTGAGTGTAACGGATGTGAAATGGCTAGCTAGTTAGCGGGTACGCGCTAGTAGCGTTTCAATCAGTTACGTCACTTGCTCTGAAACCTAGAAGTAGGGTTGCACCTTGCTCTGCAAGGGCCGCGGCTTTTGTGGAGCGATGGGTAACGACGCTTCGTGGGTGTCAGTTGTTGATGTGTGCAGAGGGTCCCTGGTTCGCGCCCGGGTCGGGGCGAGGGGACGTACTAAAGTTGTACTGTTACATTGATGCTGTTGACCCGGATCACTGGTTGCTGCGGAAAAGGAGGAGGTTGAAAGGGGGGTGAGTGTAACGGATGTGAAATGGCTAGCTAGTTAGCGGGTACGCGCTAGTAGCGTTTCAATCAGTTACGTCACTTGCTCTGAAACCTAGAAGTAGGGTTGCACCTTGCTCTGCAAGGGCCGCGGCTTTTGTGGAGCGATGGGTAACGACGCTTCGTGGGTGTCAGTTGTTGATGTGTGCAGAGGGTCCCTGGTTCGCGCCCGTGTCGGGGCGAGGGGATGTACTAAAGTTATACTGTTACATGAGCAAGGGTTGATTTAGTCTTCTAGGGCAACAAGTAATGACAGAAAAGAAGCTGTATGTATCTAATGATAGTCAAGTTGACTAACAAATAGCCTACCAAATTGCAGTGGTGGAAAAAGTACCCAGTTGTCATAAAGTCAAGATACCGTAATAGAAAATTACTCAAAAAAGTGAAAGTCATCCAGTAAAATACTACTTGAGAAAAAGTCTACAAGTATTTGGTTTTAAATATACTTAAGTATCAAAAGTAAATGTAATTGCTAAAATATACTTAAATATCAAAAGTAAAAGTATAAATAATTTCATATTCCTTATATTAAGCAAACCAGTCTGTACCATTTTCTTGTTATTTAAATGTACGGATAGCCAGGGGCACTCTCCAACACGCAGACATAATTTTCAAACGAAGCATGTGTGTTTAGTGAGCTCGCCAGATCAGAGACAGTAGAGATGACCAGGGATGTTCTCTTGATAAGTGCTTGTATTGAACCATTTTCCTGTCCTGCTAAGAATTCAAAATGTAACAAGTACTTTTGGGTGTCAGGGAAAATGTATGGAGTAAAAAGTACATTATTTTCTATAGGAATGTAGTGAAGTAAAAATTGACAAAAATATAAATAGTAAAGTACAGATACCCCAAAAAACGACTTAAGTAGTACTTTAGAGTAATTTTACTTAAGTACTTTACACCACTGCCAAATGGCTGGAAATGATAAGCAGAAACACGCTAACATCTAAAAAGGCCTGTCAAAAAATGAATTCCACTATCTCTGACTGTAGAGTGCATTTTCTACATTTATGGGTTAGGATCGGGTGCGTGCTTAAGATTTTCACTTCATCACATATAGTCGTGCGGTTGCAGATGGGTTATCAGCAAATGCGTCCGGGTGCGAACAAACACATGACACTAGCTCTCATGCTAGAAAAGGTTGGAGACCCCTGAGTTAGAGGTTTGAACCCGTTGAACGAACTGAACCATGAGACGCAACTCCAAACAACTGACTCACTGACACGCTTCCTGCTTTACTACTTTAGCATACTAACAATTATGAAAAACACACTTCACGAAGAGGAAAAAGCATTATTCCATGTTGCATTTCTTTGCATAACCACACAACTTGTATTTCTCAGACATCTATAGATCTTTTGCTATGAAGAGGAGTCACAATCCCCTTTTAGTATTGATTTTTTATATTTTTATGACAGAACAGTAGGGATATATGTAGGGGGAGATAGTGATAGAAGGGCACAGACCAGAGCCGGACTTTTCAATTACGCTAGTGTGTATTTCTCTATATTATTTTAGGTTGGTGGACAATGTAACATCCACATTTGTAATGGATGATAGTGGACGATAGGGTTTATCAAAATGTATGCTGGATGGAGTAAATGTTATCTTTTACTCTCTACTTGGTTATATAACACAGGAAGTAAACATTTGCCAGTTATATTAAGTTCTGTAAATATTGGTGTTCTGCTTTCCAAAAGTTTATATCTCACTTTTTATGTGTATCTAACTACTGTCACCAAACGGACCCAGCTAGCACATTTGGTTCTATGGAAGTTGTGGGTTTCCCATTGGTTCTGGGACCAAAGGCATACGTTTCCTGACCTGTAAAAGGTTACGTTTAAAAAAAAAGTTTTGCATGTTCTGAGAATGTAAATGTTTAGGTTGCAGGGAGGTTCTAACAGTTTTCCTGGGAGGTTTTATTAACGTTCTGAGAATGGAAATGGTAGGTTATTTGAAGGTAATTAACTAACGTTCTGTATACACCTGGAAGTCCCTTAGGGATGTATAGAGAAACACTGGTGACTCTGTATTTGGCTTTTGTGTTCAAAACTATTCTCTCTCTTTCTCTCTCTCACTCTCTCTGCGTTCTTCAAGGTGGTTCCACCCCAACATCACCGGCATCGAGGCAGAGCAGCTCCTGTTGACGCGGGGGGTCCACGGCAGTTTCCTAGCCCGGCCGAGCAAGAGCAACCCGGGGGATTTTACTCTCTCTGTCAGGTAGCAGCGTCCATGTTACCAGCATGTCACATTTTGGTTCCCAGAATGTTGTGGGAAAGTTATTTGTTCAATAACCAAAGGAGAACAGCATTGTTCTCTCCTAGCGCTTTAGCCTAGCACTTTAGCCTAACGCTAGCCGCCTATGCACCACAACATTGTCGCTGATGTCAACTTCAGCATTCAGAGAAAACCAAACTCGGGTGTATTGTCTCCTGGGGACGGCTGAGCAATTTTAATGAAGGCAAGAGTCAAGCCGCATGTCATCTGTGCACAGTTGGCCAAGCTGAAATGGGAAATAATCGCTCCTCATTTAGCAAGCTAGCGAGCGAATGAGAGCCTTGCCTTTGGGTGAACAGTCGCAGCTTGTGGGAATCCGAGCTTGAAATATGCCTTCTTTGTTGCTCTCCCGAGTTTCTAGGAAACGGAGAACGTTTGTTTCCCCCCTCGGTTGAAAAAAAAGTATGAAACTGGTATAAGATAACCTTTCACAAGAATTCACATATGATTTAAATCACTTTTTGACTGTACCCCTTTCTAATTTGAACGAAACCTTACCATACATAAGGTAACCATACGTGTTTGCCCAATGTAGAAGTGGTCAGAAAGTGACTTTTGGACCTGAAATCATAACCCTGGCAGACCTGTTGTAAGCTTTCAAATGATATCAAACTCAACCGTTTATTGTTTTCAGTGATTAAGACATGGATGTATTTCGGTAGGGTGGGGTATGCAAAATGGGTCAACTTTGAGCACCTCTATCTCTTGATTCCGGTCCAAAAAGTCACTTTCTGACCACTTTTTCCATGGGCAAACATGTATGGAAAGTTTTGTTTAAATTAAAAGGGATGCTGTCAAAACAAAAAGTGATTGAATTCAAATGGATTTACCCTTACATCACCGTCAGACTTAGGCCTGTATCATAGTGGAACCTTCCAGATCTCTGACAGCTCACTCGCTCTTCCCTGTTCCACTGATCCCTTTCACTGCGGACACTCATCCAGACCTCCAGATGGCCTCTCCAATCTGTCCCGAGATGTTAGTGCCACATGTCACTTCTCAACGTGACACCACACCACAACGTCCCCACTACTATGTACTTCTTCCACTCAGACAAACGCACGTTATAGAGTTGGCTTTGGAAGTCTGTAATTGTTGTTTAGAAGTGTGCGTAGGGGTATAGGGAGTGTGTGTGTGTGCGTGAGCGAGAGAGAGAGTGTGTGAGAGTGTGTTTCTAAGCGTGTGCAGGATGGGAGTGTCCATAATTATGTGGCAGCAACGGCAAATTGACTTCAGAGCAAAGCGCTCATAAAAGGATATTTAATATTTATCCCTTTCATACACAGACCAAAATCCCACTAATTTAACATGCTTGCATTTTATACCAGCTTTTTTGGTTATCTGAAAGGGGTAGGGGGTAAAAGGCATAGAAAATAAAAGCCACCTTAAGACCTAGTCATGATTCCTGCATTTTCACAGACCCTGTAACCAAAATACAGGTATGGGTCTGTGTGAATGGTTCTCTGCTTTTCTGCAGGTAAATTCATTAGAACTTCCCTAATTTGAACTGCAAACAGCTGCCATGGTTTAACAACAATCCCCACCCCTCCCAATTTACCAGTTACCCACTGGTATGTATAAAAGGGGTGTAGCTGTAAAGAAGGGGCTGTTTGAAAGGAGGTCATATAAACTTACCACAGCTTCTGTCTGAAATTGGTATTTCTGAACACTTCTACCATGAGCAAGCATGTATGGAAGGTTTCATTCAACTCAAAAGGAGTGCAGTCAGAAAGTGATTGAATTCATATAGAACGACCTTTACGCCACAACAGCCCTTTGAGGAATATGACCTCTTTTGACCTCCATGTTTGAAATCATCAAGTCTAACCCTGTCCCATGACATTACATTTCACTGAATTATGAACAGTTATAGTAGAACAGTTCTGTATTTGGAGAGCTGAATAGAAAAGAGAAGTGTGGCGTTCTGGTAAACAGCAGGCCTCTGTGACTTCCTGCAGCGCGAGGAGAGAGAGAGTGGCTCTGCTTTGGCAACGGAAGCTTTTAAGAGGCTCATGAGTTGGAAAAAGCTCCTGGAAAAGGTCCAGAGTCGTCCTTTAGCGCACCGCTCTTTAGCAGAGAGAGAGAGAGAGAGAGACGGGGAGAGAGCAGTTAGGCTGGCAGCAGCAGTGAGTAGGGAGTGTGGCAGGCCAGGCAGTAGCTCTTAATAACATTAAGGCCGGGGGTCCATGTCGAGGTCTGACCTGGCTGATGCCTGTGGTTATGTGGTGACTTTGGGCTGCCTAACTGCGTGTGTGCGTGTGTGTGTGTGGTATAATTGAGAATTGGCAGCCTTATTTTGTGTCTGCACTGTTTTGCTATTGAAAGTAGGCTCTGCACCGACATCAATGGATAAGATTACATTTTCGAACACATTTATTTGCTTGAGAGATTACACCAAAAATAAATTATATCAAAATATCCTGTTTGATAGTGAAAAAAGCAATACTTATTTGTCATGCCCTGACCTTAGTTATCTTTGTTTTCTTTATTATTTGGTTAGGTCAGGGTGTGACAAGGGTGGTTTGTTTAGTTTTTGTATTGTCTAGGGGTTTTTGTATGTCTAGTGGTTTTTCTAGTCTAGGTGTTTATATGTCTATGGTTGCCTAGATTGGTTCTCAATCAGAGGCAGCTGTTTATCGTTGTCTCTGATTGGGGACCATATTTAGGTAGCCATATTCCTTGGGTATTTTGTGGGTTGTTATTCTATGTTTAGTTGCCTGTTCTGCACTAGCCATATAGCTTCATGTTCGTTTTGTTGTTTTGTTAGTTTGTTTAGTGTTTATTTCGTTTATTAAAGAGGAATGTATTCTAATCACGCTGCACCTTGGTCTCATCGTTATGACGATCGTGACATTATTAAGTCATCATGAACGGATGAAAGTCCTTTTAAATGAACTGATGAGAACCAGGTCCTTTTAAGCACAGTTCTTTGCACTTTGTTTTCTTTGTGACTATTCAGGGATGCCTTACCCTGTGACCAAGCTAACTGTCTCTTACTTGTGTAATCGTATCTCACACACTCTCATATCACACACACACTCTCACAAACTCTCATACCACGCACACTCTCATATCCCACACCCACTCACACACTCACATCACACACACTCTCACACTCTCATATCTCACACACTCTCATATCACACACACCCTCATATCTCACACACTCATATCACTCACACACTCACACTCTCATTTCTCACACACTCATATCACCCACCCACTCTCACACTCTCATAACTCTCATATCTCACACACTCACACACTCTCATATCACACACACACTCACACACTTGCATATAACACACTCTCTCAATCGTGTATATACTCACACACAATCACATATCACAGACACTCTCCTCTCTCACTCTCTCACACACTCTCACAGACACACTCAATGAGAGAGTAATTAACAAGTTATTAGTAGTGTCTACTTACCAGTGTGTTATTTAACCTCCACGGGATGGGTGGTTGCTAACGTGCGCTAATGTGACTAGAATGACGTTGTATACAACAGCCGGGTCATAGACACAAATTTCCTGTACATAGACATGTCTTATATGGGCAGAAAGCTTAAATTCTTGTTAATCTAACTGCGGTGTCCAATTAATAGTAGCTATTACAGTGAAAAATTAACATGCTATTGTTTGAGGAGAATGCACAACAACAAAAAACGTTTATCACTGCAACTGGTTTGATACATTCACCTCTGTAGGAAAATAATGTACTTACATTCAGTAATTTTCCTTTGATTTGTCATCCTGAGGGTCCCAGAGATAAAATGTTGCATAGTTTTGTTTGATAAAATCTATTTTTATGTTCAAATGTAGGAACTGGGGGCTACAGTTTGACCCCACTGCTGTCTTTGGCTCCCCACCCACCCCGCCCGGCCATGTAGATTTGTGAAAGTTAGTGAATAAGATAATGATCCAACATGTATGACATTCTTGGGAGTGTGTAAACATTTTTATCTCCAAAGGATTTTTGTATGTTCTCTATAGTTATGTACATTGAAAATGTATCAATTGACCAATTCGGCACAATTGGGCAAACTCCTGGCAGACATGATACAAAATATTGTGTAATGTAATTCTTCACTGGATCAGTCTGAAACTTTGCACACATACTGCTGCCATCTGGTGGCCAAAATCTAAATGACACCTAGACTCATATCTGAAAGTATGGCCTTTCTCTTGCATTTCAAAGATGATGGGGGAAAACCCCCAAAAAGAACGCATGTTTTTTTGTTTGTATTATCCTTTACCAGATCTAATATGTTATATTCTCCTACATTAATTTTACATTTCCACAAACTTCAGTGTTTCCTTTCAAATGGTATCAAGAATATGCATATCCTTGCTTCAGGTCCTGAGCTACAGGCAGTTAGATTTGGGTATGTCATTTTAGGCGAAAACTGAAAAAAGGTTACGATCCTTAAGAGGTTTTAAGCATTAAGACCCGAGGGGGTGTGGTATATGGCAAATATACCACGGCTAAGGGCTGTTCTTATGCATGACGCAACGCACAGCCCTTAGCCATGGTATATTGGCCATATATAACAACCCCCGAGATGCCTTATTGCTACATAAACTGGTTACCAACATAATTGGAGCAGTAAAAATAAATGATTTGTCATACCCGTGGTATACGATCTGATATACCACGGCTGTCAGCCAATCAGCATTCAGGGCTCAACCCACCCAGTTTATAATAGATGTTAGATGAGGGAAATCCAGCTCGTCTCTCTCTCGTCGTAATGGACGTCCTGGGACTCCACTGGGCTGTGTTGTCTCATTCTCCCTGCTTTTCCCTTTGCTTATCTCTCCCTTCTTTCCTGGCCCGGCCTGGGGCTGGATGGCAGGGGGAGGCCGGGGCTGGTAGTGGGGGATGGGGAAGGTTAAACATTGTGATGTTAACTGTTCCAGTAGGGTCCGGAGTCAGAGACCCTTCTAGAGTAATGTGTATTTAAGTAGGCTGGTTTCCATTGACCCAGGTTAATTTGACAAAAGTAATGTCACAAAAAAAATCTTTGCGATGTGTAATGTAAAAACGGCTGATATAGAAGACATTTTTTAAAGATCGACAAAAATGTTATCCTTTCGAAAGGGGTGGATTTTTATTTTATCTAACTTTCTTTTATTGCGACAAATGAGGATGGAAACTGTGTTTATCAAATAAGTGATGAGTGCCGAAAATGTTTGCAGGTACACGGGGCACATGATCACGTACAGCACCAGTCAAAAGTTTGGACACACCTCATTTCAGGGTTTTTCTTTAGTTTTACTATTTTCTACATTGTAGAATAATAGTGAAGACATCAGAACTATGAAATAACACATGGAATCATGTAGTAATCAAAAAAGTGTTCAACAAATCAAAATATATTTTATATTTAAGATGCTTCAAAGTAGCCACCCTTTGCCAGTCCATCATTACTTTAAGTCAATCCGGAAAATTTAAATAACTTTGAAAGTTTCTTCAAGTGTAGTCGGGGGGAAAAAATCAGCCGCTATGATGAAACTGGCTCTCATGAGGACCGCCACAGGAAAGGAAGACCCAGAGTTACCTCTGCTGCAGAGGATAAGTTCATTAGAGTTAACTGCACCTCAGATTGCAGCCCAAATAAATGCTTCACAGAGTTCAAGTAGCAGACACATCTCAACATCAACTGTTCAGAGGAGACTCCGTGAATCAGGCCTTCATGGTCGAATTGCTGCAAAGAAACCACTACTAAGGGACACCAATAATACAAAGAGACTTGCTTGGTCCAAGAAACACGAGCAATGGACATTAAACCGGTGGAAATCTGTCCTTTGGTCTGATGAGTCCAAATGTGCGATTTTTGGTTCCAACCGCAGTGTCTTTTTGAGATGCAGAGTAGGTGAACAGATGATGTCCGCATGTCTAATTCCCACCGTGAAGCATGGAGGAGGAGGTGTGATGGTGTGGGGGTGCTTTGCTGGTGACACTGTCTGTAATTTATTTAGAATTCAAGGCACACTTAACCAGCATGGCTACCACAGCATTCTGCAAAGATAAGCCATCTCATCTGGTTTGTGCTTAGTCCCACTATCATTTGTTTTTCAACAGGACAATGACCCAACACACCTCCAGGCTGTGTAAGGGCTATTTGACCAAGAAGGGTGATGGAGTGCTCCATCAGATGACCTGGCCTCCACAATCCCCCGACCTCAACCCAATTGAGATGGTTTGGGATGAGTTGGACCGCAAAGTGAAGGAAAAGCAGCCAACAAGTGCTCAGTATATGTGGGAACTCCTTCAAGACTGTTGGAAAAGCATTGCAGGTGAAGCTGGTTGAGAGAATGCCAAGAGTGTCATCAAGGCAAAAAAAGGTGGCTACTTTTTTGGTTAGTACATGATTTCATATGTGTTATTTCATAGATTGGATGTCTTCACTGTTATGATACAATGTAGAAAATAGTAAACATAAAGAAAAGCCTTTTGAATGAGTAGGTGTGTCCAAACTTTTGACTGGTACTGCATGTCATCAGGTAACTAAAGCACCACTTCACATTTTATTCTAAATGCCTACTGCTTGCTAAGTCTATTTTTGAACAATACAAATAATGTTTCTTTGCAGGACAAGGATTGTGTTGAATTTCAAGAATACCTGAATTGATAGCCTTGCTTTTCTGGTTGTCTGGATGCAATTTTCACCATCCAATTATTTCAGATCTACAGGAGTGCAAGCACAGGAAGAGGTGAAGCGAGAGGATTTACTCCGCCCAAAATCTGTCCGTGTGATATAAGCTCTTTTTTGTATGGAAGTCTATTAGAGAATGTTGAATTATGTGAGGCTTATTTGATCAAATAGAAGTTTAGTAATGTTTAGGCTGTTACAAATGTACTGATATAAGTTGATGCAATCGGCATTCTGGCAACTTTGGAGAAAAACAACAACTTAGTTGTGCCTGTTGTTCACATGCATATCTGCCCTATCGTTAGCTAGAATGGTCGCACCTGAGCTTGCCATCTTTGAGGACATGTACAGTGCCTTCAGAAAGTATTCATACTCCTTGATTTATTCATTTTGTTGTGTTACAGCCTGAATTCAAAATGGATTAAATCGATTTTTTTTCTCAGCCGTCTACACACAATAATGACAAAGTGAAGTTTTTGCAAATGTATTGAAAATGAAATACGGAGATGAAGTATTCACACCCCTGAGTCAATACTTTGTAGAAGTGCTTCTGGGTCTTTCTGGGTAAGTCTATAAGAGCTTTCCACACCTGGGTTGTACAACATTTGCCCATTATTCTTCAAGGTCTTTCAAATTGGTTGTTGATCATTGCTAGACAACCATTTTCAGGTCTTACCATAGATTTTCAAGTAGATTTAAGTCAAAACTGTAACTCGGCCACTCAGGAACATTCACTGTCCTCTTGGTAAGCAACTCCAGTGTAGATTTGGCCTTGTGTTTTAGGTTATTTTCCTGCTGAAAGGTGAAATAATCTCTCGGTGTCTGGTGGAAATCACACAGAACCAGGTTTTGCTCTAAGATTTTGCCTGTGCTTAGCTCCAATCCATTTATTTTTTATCCTGAAAAAACTCCCCAGTCCTTAACGATTACAAGCATACCCATGACATGATACAGCCACCACTATTATTGAAAATATGGAGAGTGGTACTCAGTCATGTGTTGTATTGGATTTGCCCCAAACATAACACTTTGTATTCAAGATAAAAAGTTAATTGCTTTGCCACATTTTTTTGCACTATTACTTTAGTGCCTTGTTGCGAACAGGATGCATATTTAAGAATAAAAAAAATTCTGCAAAGTCTTCATTCTTTTCACTCTGTCAATTAGTTTATTATGGTGGAGTAACTACAATGTTGTTGATCCATTCTCAGTTTTCTCCTGTCACAGCCATTCAACTCTGTAACTGTTTTAAAGTCACCATTGGCCTCGTGGTGAAATTCCTGAGCGGTTTCCTGCTTCTCCGGCAACGGAATTAGGAAGGACGGCTGTATCTTTGTAGTGACTGGGTGTATTCATACACTACCCAAAGTGTAATTAATAACTTCTCCATGCTCAAAGGAATATTCATTGTCTGCTTTTTTTAAATTCTTACCCATCTACCAGAAGGTGCCCTTTGCGAGGCATTGCAAAACTTCCCTGGTCTTTGTTGTTGAATCTGTGTTTGAAATTCACTGCTCGACTGAGGGCCTTTACAGATAATTGTATGTGTGGGTTACAGAGATGAGGTAGTCATTCAAAAATAACATTAAACACTATTATTGCACACAGAGTGAGTCCATGCAACTTATTATGTGACTTGTTAAGCAAATGTTTACTCCTGAACTTATTTAGGCTTGTCATAACAAAGGGGTTGAATACCTATTGACTCAAGACAATTCAGCTTTTCATTTTTTATTAATTTGTACACATTTAGAAAATGTAATTGCAATTTGACATTATGGGGTATTGTGTGTAGGTCAGTGACTGAAAATCTAAATTGAACCCACCATGACAAAAAAATATTGGCACTTTAGAATTATTAGATGACTTACTTGCGTTCTATCCAAACTGGCTTCTGCGGGCTACCTGAGACATGAAACAGATAGGTGAGGGTATATGGATTGTTGCCAAATTATTAATGCACAGTTTGCCTAAATGGATAATGGAAACGCTTCAACTCCCATTATTAATCGACACCAGCTATTTATTTTTTATAATAATTATTTTCAATCAAGTTTATTTTATATAGCCCTTCGTACATCAGCTAATATCTCGAAGTGCTGTACAGAAACCCAGCCTAAAACCCCAAACAGCAAGCAATGCAGGTGTAAAAGCACGGTGGCTAGGAAAAACTCCCTAGAAAGGCCAAAACCTAGGAAGAAACCTAGAGAGGAACCAGGCTATGAGGGGTGGCCAGTCCTCTTCTGGCTGTGCCGGGTGGAGATTATAACAGAACATGGCCAAGATGTTCAAAATGTTCATAAATGACAAGCATGGTCAAATAATAATCAGGAATAAATGTCAGTTGGCTTTTCATAGCCGATAATTAAGAGTTGAAAACAGCAGGTCTGGGACAGGTAGGGGTTCCATAACCGCAGGCAGAACAGTTGAAACTGGGACAGCAGCAAGGCCAGGTGGACTGGGGACAGCAAGGAGTCATCATGCCCGGTAGTCCTGACGTATGGTCCTAGGGCTCAGTTCCTCAGAGAGAGAGAAAGAAAGAGAGAAGGAGAGAATTAGAGAGAGCCAAGATGTTCAAAATGTTCATAAATGACAAGCATGGTCAAATAATAATCAGGAATAAATGTCAGTTGGCTTTTCATAGCCGATCATTAAGAGTTGAAAACAGCAGGTCTGGGACAGGTAGGGGTTCCATAACTGCAGGCAGAACAGTTGAAACTGGAACAGCAGCAAGGCCAGGTGGACTGGGGACAGCAAGGAGTCATCATGCCCAGTAGTCCTGATGTCATTACTTCCAGATAGCGGTTTCTATCGACACCAAGACAATTAAATGGAAACACACTGTAGCAGTCAATTGTCACATCTATTTTCTATGCAAACTTTCTATTTGTCCACAAAAATATCACTGGACAAGTTCATGGAAACATAGCTAGTGAGACCAGTTGTTATGGGTTAGACCTTTACAGCTCAGATATTACAACAGTTTGAGTTTTGTTACAGCCTGAATGATTATATATATTTTGTACCTTTATTTAACTAGGAAAGTCAGTTAAGAACAAATTCTTATTTTCAATGACGGCCTAGGAACAGCGGGTTAACTGCCTTGTTCATGGGCGGAACGACAGATTTTTTTTTACCTTGTCAGCTCGTGGATTTGATCTTGCAATCTTTCGGTTACTAGTTCAACGCTCTAACCACTAGGCTACCTGTCGCCCCGAATTCAAGACGGATTCATTTTTTTTATTTTTCTCACCCAGATACAAAAAATACCCCATAATTACAAAGTGAAAAAATGTTTTTAGATTTTTTTTTTTTTGAAATGAATATACAGAAATATCTTATTTGCATAAGTATTCACAGCCCTTAGTAACACCCCTTATTTTGTAGAAGTACCTTTACTTGATATGTAGGTTTTTCTTATGGGTGGCACAAATTAGGATATGGGGGAAGGGAATGGGCATGGTATAAGCAAATTAAATACTGTAGTATTACTATAGTTAAACTGTAGTGTTTTTGCGGACTGTAGAGTGCACAATGAATGGAGCCAAATACAGTGTTTCTATAGCAAAATATCTTATTCATCCATTTTTGTTTTAATTTTTAAGCATTAAATGACCTGGTATAATGGTCCATTGCGCTTTTGCCCAAATTCGGCCTTTAATCATTTACACAGTAACAATTTTGTAAGTAATACTTTGGATCTGCAAAGTTCTTCCTGTAAATGTTGTTGTTCAAAGTAGTCCTTGTGCATAGAATTGTATGGTTTGTTAAACTTTGAAATCAATGGTTTTTGTTTGGTTTACATTTTAAAGTAAAATATCGGAGTTGGTCTCTGACCTATGCCTCCCCCCCCAAAAAACACAACCCTGTCCAACAGTACTACTTGATATTGCAGTTGTCATAATCAGGTACAGGAGCTAGTATCTAGCAGATTCAAGGATGAAGTATGGCACATTGATAATGTGTGCTATGTCTCCAAGTCTGCAACAGACCAAGCCCATCTGCAGAGTAAAATCTAGTTGGATGTTTTTGGCTCATTGCGATGTCATTAATCGTGTTAAATTCCCACAAACAGCCTGCCACACACGCACGCACGCGCATTGCAGCCGTCACTGGCCATTAGTAGCCACAGACAGGGAGGCATACTACTCCACTCAAACATTCATAACACAATTACAGGGATGGAGGGAGTGCAGGTTTATAGGCAAGATAGAGATGGATGGAGAGAGAAGTGGAGAGAGACAGTGATGGGAAGCAGAGTGAGAAAGGGAGTGACAGAGAGGGAGGGAGGGAGATATGATTAGCTACACTTTTTATGACTGTTACTTGATCATCAATTTGCAGAGCGAAGGCTTGCTAATTACATTCAAACTAGATATCAGATAGCATAATGTGCAGTGTTGTCACTTTTCTAATTGCCTGTGTTAGATCGCTAGCTATGATCTTTTTTGTAAAAGCGTGTGGAGTGGGAGTTGTGGTTGGCTGCATGCTCAAAACCGGTCTTCTGAGTGTGTAGGTGTACTTAGACAACAAAGCGTATGTTTGAAGGTTGGTTTTCCTTGTTGCTGCAGAAAAATGGTGCTCTGATATTTTTACTGCAATGGAAAAAATGTCAAAAGAAGTAGTCTGACTTGTTTCCATACTGATAAGAATGTTTCGGTTTAGAATGCTGTATGTGTGTGTTTGAATGCATGCATGCATTTGTGTGTGTGTGTGACACTGTCTCTTTGTGGCTGTGTATCTTGTAAAGTGGCAGTGACTGTTTTATGACCTTGTCTGAGCTGTGCTCTCTAGTCACCTGCATTTCATGAAAAGCAGTTTCTTTCAAATACTCACTTCAAATAAAATCTCCTTTAAGCCTTTAATATGAAATAAACATGGTATTATAGAGGGATAATATTGTCTGATAAGGTTTTTTCTAGAAGGAAAACAGTCTTATTTCTGTACAGATTTGTTGAATAAACTGTTTCCTATTGTTCAGAAATGATTGGGTATTCACTGTACCGCTGATCAAATCAACCTGTTATTTTCATACAGGTTTTTGTGGTATTTTGTCTTGCTCTGTTCACACACACACACACACACACACACACACACACACACACACACACACACACACACACACACACACACACACACACACACACAGTGGTAATCTAACCTCTATTAACCAACCCTACAGGATTCTGCGATGGCCACATTTTTACCAAAATCAACAATTCCCCAAATATTATGCGAAGGCTTGCAAATTTGACCACTCACTGCATAATTACCTCATAGTCAAAGCATCGCAATATTATCGCATAAAACTGACCCATCACCGTAGTGCAGAAAGAGGGCTCGCAATTTCAACCAAACATTTACCACATAATATGGTTCAATCAAGCCACAAGTCAACAGACTTTTGTCCTCATCAGCGCATTTTCGCGACAAATGTTAGAAATTCATAGCATATTGCCCCGCAAAAACACAAAGAAATCCCTGCGAGATCCTGGAGGGACAAATTAACCTAACCTCTGCTACATACTGCAGGGTAAACCGGTTACCTAATAAATAGTTACCTATTTGAACAATGTGCACTGTGACTAACCCTGACTCTCTTCCCTGTGTGGTGTGTGGTGTGTGGTGTGTGTGTGTGTGTGTGTGTGTGTGTGTGTGTGTGTGTGTGTGTGTGTGTGTGTGTGTGTGTGTGTGTGTGTGGTGTGTGTGTGTGTGTGTGTGTGTCAGGCGGAGTGATGAGGTCACCCATATTAAGATCCAGAATTCAGGGGACTACTACGACCTCTATGGAGGGGAGAAGTTTGCGACGCTGGCAGAGCTGGTGCAGTACTACACAGAGCAGCACGACCTCCTCAGAGAGAGGAATGGAGACGTCATCGAGCTCAAGTACCCACTCAACTGCAAAGACCCCACCTCCGAGAGGTACGCACACACAGAAATTAACAACCACAGACAGCATTTACAATCCGATACATGCACGCATGTTCACACACACATACACACACACACAGGCATCTCTGTCTCTCTGCACATTGTGACGTACAATGTATCAGTTTGTATCTGTTTCTAAGAACAATGTGTGATCTCTGTCAAGCATGGTTTCTGTGGCTTCTCCATGAAACACCTGCTGAGACCTCTTGTTGGAACCTCCTACACATTCACATATGTAAGCTCTCATACAGACACAGACATGCAGAGGCACACACTATTCCGGTTTCTTTGTAACACCATCACGTGTGCAAACTCAACTCAGAAACAAACACACTTTTCGATTTCTTAAGTTAACAATTCAATATATACGGCGGGGTTGGGGTGACTTTCATTTCAACCCTCATTGCTTTTCAATGGTATTAGTATATTCAAACGTAATAGTCATGTCATAAATTGTCTGACTCTACATCTACCAATCTACCCTAGGTGGTACCACGGGCACCTCTCTGGGCGCGACGCTGAGAAGCTGCTTACGGACAAGGGCAAGCCTGGCAGTTTCCTGGTGCGCGAGAGCCAGAGTAAACCAGGTGACTTCGTGCTCTCTGTCCTCACCAACGAGGAGAAGCATGAAAACGTGGACCGCAAGACCAAGGTTACCCACGTCATGATCCGATACCAGGTAACACGTCATGATCCGATACCAGGTAACACGTCATGATCCGATACCAGGTAACACGTCATGATCCGATACCAGGTAACACGTCATGATCCGATACCAGGTAACACGTCATGATCCGATACCAGGTAAGACCAGCTAGGGCCTACACTGAGCCAGAGCGATGCATATAGTTTGGCAAGCAATGTTTGAGATGTAGACTTTTAATGGGTGCCATGTTGGCACCAAACGTTTTAGGCTGGTCATAACATGGTTATTAACATTGTTTGATGCCAACATTGCAGACCGTTCGCTGAACTAGTTGTGGTATATCAAAATACGATGAGTGTCATCGCTGCCGGCTTACCTGACAGGTACTCGCTAACCTGCACCTACTGTGAGCCGGATGGCACTGCAATCGCTACTCATTCTTCCTCCTTCAAGGCGCTCCACACGTAACTGGAGTGGGACTTCTCAAGTGTGGTACCCCCCTTAACTGGTGTTTCGTCGATAAGCACACGACACTTCAGAGGGCCTCAGCGGCAGAACGAGTATTCTGGAATTACCCCCTCGATCCCACCACTCAACTCAGCCTCCCTAATGCCTGCTTGGCTCTGCCACCGTTCATTCCTCTTCAGCCAGATCCAACGAGATGCCTCTTCTGCCTGCTTGCTGATATCAGCCCCCAGCTTCTTCATTGCCACTCCTTCAATGCTGAGCAGCCCCAGGGTTCTCCAGAGTGATTTGCCTGCAAAGGCCCTTCAGCCGACCTCAAGTGGTAGATTCCAGGCTCCATCCATTTTGCTGACTCAAGGATGAGGGACTGGTATTTATTGAGCTTCCATTCTCTCCTCCCAGGGCACTGTAAGCTCGACGAGGACCACCTGGTTGGTGCTTCTAGATCAGAGGACTATATCTGGTCTTAGACTTGTGCTGGCTATCTCCTCAGGGAGAGCAGCTGCTTCTTGAGGTCTGCCTGCATCTCTCAGTTGCCTACTGTGGCAAGTATCCCTTTGTTCCTTGTTCTCTTTGCTGCACTCTCTCCTGACCTGTGGAAGTACCTGGCAAACCATTTCATCCTTGCTGTCCCGAAGCATCATGGCTTGACATGCTTTTGTTGCCTTGAACTCCTCTAACACAGATGTTATTGGCAGCTGCAGCTTGCTGCCTGTGCTGTACAGACCAATGGAGCAGAAGCTTCTTGGGTTAGGGTTAGGGTTAGGGTTAGGGCTTTCAGCAGCCTCCAGACTCTCTTCCTGAGCCTTTTGCAGTATTTGTACACCTTGTATGGAATACCATTAGGCCCTGGCTTTGATCTTCCCCTGGCCTTTTTGAGAAAGTCATTCACCTCCGCCAGCTGGCTTCTGACATCTCACGTCTGAGGTCACTGTGCACTCCACAAAGGTGCTCCTCCACCTCTTCCTTCATTGCTTTCAGCTCTCCTGATATTTTGTCCCCCAGGAGTTTTGATAGATACTGGAAGGGGTTCTTTGTAAAGTCTCTCCTCTCCTTCATTGGCCTACTTCTGGCCCTGCGATGGTACTCAGCTCGCCACAAAGTCTGAATGCACTCTCTCAGGTTGTCACGGATGTTCTTCAATGCTAGTTTCTCTTCCTCCCTTGGTTTTTGAAAAGCCTTCATAAGCCTCCGCAAGTCGCCTCTTAGCGTTATGTCCTTCAGATGTCGGTTTTCTTTTGGCTTGATGTTTGCCTTGGATTTCCTCTCCTCTTTTCAAAGCAGTCAGCCCCTATGATCCAGAAGATAGTTGACATTGCTCAGATTTTCTTCCCTACACGGTTTTCTTTTGGCTTGATGTTTGCCTTGGATTTCCTCTCCTCTTTTCAAAGCAGTCAGCCCCTATGATCCAGAAGATAGTTGACATTGCTCAGATTTTCTTCCCTACATCTCCTGCGAGGGTTACCTCCAAGCACTTGGTCCACATCTCAATCGAATATCTCCTATTCCTTCTTTGCTGATGCAGCAGTCCATTTCACAGGTTGCTTCCTGGTCTCTCCTGTGTTGGTGTTCAATACAGATTGCTTTGTCTCTCCTGTTGGTCGTCTGTCTCCCCTGATGCATCAGTGATGTTGGGTATGGAGATTCTGGGGACTGTGGTTTGCCTCCTGCCCCGGAATCTCCCCCGTCTCACCAGCTTGCCCTGTGTGTTGCACATCACCTTTGGGTAGTGTACACTTCATCTTTGCCTGATGTATCTTCAGACCCCTCTCGTTTTTGCAGATCTTCCCACATCTGCAGACCCAAGATAAATCGCTTAGCTGTTCCGTCATCGGTTGTCCATCATGGGCTGATCATAACAGTGGTCTGTCCTGTAGGTCGATCATCTGTAGGTCGATTGACTCTTTCCTAGCTGTCACCATACTTCCATGGTTGTCAACTAGTCTTTCCTAGTTGTCTGTGTCTCCAGAAGGGAATATAAAAAAAATACAATGAGGGTCATCGCTTCTGGCTCACTTTACAGGTTCTCGCTACCCTGCGCCTTCTGTGAGCCGGATGGCACTGCAATCGTTACTCCTATAATATACCATCTTTGCATAACACACCTTGGTAAGCAATTTGTAGAGCACATACTTTGATAGACTTCATTGTTTAGACTACTAGACTAAGAGCTAGACCAGCCTTTCTCAATATGTTGTGGGCCCAACCATTATTCCATATATCACAAGCACACCTGATTCAAATTAACAGGGGCTTGATTAGTTGAAAACAGGCCTAGCTAGCAGTAGGCTAACTCTTACAGGCTAGCTTTTATTATAGAAAGGCCTTTGGCTTAGGGTCTAGCAGGTTACCTGGCAGGGCTAGAAGACAGGTAGGGCAGCTAGGAATATAGGAACTAGCATGCTTGTAGCCCCTATCCTGCCAGCTAGATTGGCCTATCAGGCTATCTGGCAGGGCTAGCAGGCTAGTAGGGAAAGCAGGCTTGTAAGGCTAGCAGGATAGTAGGGACTAGCAGGCTAGTAGGGGTAGCAAACAGCGCTAACAGAAGGCAAGAAACACATTTTCATGATTTCACCAATGACATCAAAATCAATAAATCATAGCAGGTTTTTTGGGCTCATTCAGTAGTTTCCACCTGATTAACCAGAATCCCATTGAAAAATATTGTTAAAAGTAACATTTCTCCTTATAAATTGAAAATTATACTGTTTTCTGCTTCCTGTCTAGTGCTTCCTGTCTAGTGTCAAAACACAGGTTTTAAATGTCCAAACTCATAACCAATATGCTGAAATATGTCATAATATTTTGAACACCAAAACATAAACATTTGTCTCTAAACATACGTGTCACAGATGACTTGTATTTTGCTTAATTACTACCTTATAAGTGCACACGCACCAATATTTACCAAGCGGCCTTGTTCTACTGTAATCAATAGCGAGCAAAATGAATCACTCAAATCAATATTGTATTGAAATCAATGGAACTGGTCCCTTTTAAACTCTTCTAAGACTCTTCTAAGAGACAAACCTCAAAGATATTGGGTATACTACATACACTAGTCGGTAGATGAAAACCTGTTGTAGCCATTTATCAACTTATATTTCTATAATAAATTTTTTCCGGTAGATGGCTAATACGAAAAAGTTAACACTTTTCTTGACTGGATCATTTAAACGAATCACCACCTCACATCGGTTTCTAAATAGCGACAGAGGTTGGCTTTCATTTGAGTGATAGCTAACCATAGAATCTGTGAATTCATGTCAGGTCAGAGACATTTATAAGCAGCTGTGTTTTCTGTTTCACTACGGACTGGTGCATTATGACAAAAACATACAGTGGGGAGAACAAGTATTTGATACACTGCCGATTTTGCAGGTTTTCCTACTTACAAAGCATGTAGAGGTCTGTAATTTTTTTCATAGGTACACTTCAACTGTGAGAGACAGAATCTAAAACAAAAATCCAGAAAATCACATTGTATGATTTTCAAGTAATTAATTTGCATTTTATTGCATGACATAAGTATTTGATACATCAGAAAAGCAGAACTTAATATTTGGTACAGAAACCTTTGTTTGCAATTACAGAGATCATACGTTTCCTGTAGTTCTTAACCAGGTTTGCACACACTGCAGCAGGGATTTTGTTTTAAGCAATTGATGTTGTGAGATCGTGATGACTATAAACTTTTACACTAACATCACCAATCTGAGGTAAACAGGATGTGTATTTCTTGTAATTATTTTGTGGTAAAAACTTTAGTCTGTGTAATGTAGTAAGATGTTCAGTCAACCATAGATGACATTTGCGTAATATAAAATAATTACATTTGTCAAAATGATTCAATATTTCGATTTTAGGATGATAGTTAATAAAGCACACTCATAGATTTGTCAAAAATTGCAACTAGTTCAACTATGGAGAGAGTTTAAAAAAGCTTCTTCTTTAGCCGGGCATTCCATTGTCTTAGGTCAGATAGCACGGCGATTCCGCCTGCAGTGATTGACGGACGAGTGTCACGAAGGAGTGATGCCATCTGACATAAGGCAATGCCAGGCACTGTAGACTAGAGCTTCCATATTGACTGTGCAGCAGGCTGAATGTTCTCCATCCCTACTAACAGAGTTTCTGTGTGGCTCCAGCAGGATGGGAAGTATGACGTGGGCGGAGGAGAGAGGTTTGACACGCTAGCTGACCTGGTGGATCACTACAAGAAGAACCCCATGGTGGAGAAGAGTGGAATTGTTGTTCACCTCAAACAGGTGAGAGACTGGACCAGTGCGTTCATACAGCCGCTCATAAAACAATGATGTCCTTGTAAAAGAAATGGAAGCCACGTTTTTTTCCAGAACATCTACTCTGAAAATCAGATGTGTTAAATATGGAATTATGTGTAAGTCCAAGTATAGTCAAGCTGCAAGTTCTATAACATATACTTGAATGTGAATGGTGGATCATATGATAATCCATGGAATTAATCTATGAATGTATTTCTCTTCCCTTTTTCCAACGAAAGCCCTTCAATGCCACCAGAATAAATGCAGCCAACATTGAGAACAGGGTAAAGGAGCTCAACAAAGTGGCGGACAACTCCGAGAAGCCCAAACAAGGGTTCTGGGAAGAGTTTGAGGTACAAGGGGGGTGATGTCAACACCACCACCAGTGTGTTTCAATTACTCTAGATCACATATATCATCTCATATTCCAAAACATGAAAGTCAAGACGAAGAGAATGGAAATCCAGTATGTTCGTGAGGCATTTTCTGAGGGACAACCCAAGGAACATTATTGTTAACTCTAAGACGGACACCACTGGTTCCTGTCATGGTCTGGTTAATGGCCCTGGTCAAAGGTAGGACACTAGGGAATATGGTGCCATTTAGAACATAACCTGGATCTAAGGGATTTGTCTCATTGTGACCTCTTGTGGTGAGAGATTTAACTTTCAGCCTCCTGTTTTCTAGCAGAGTTTATAGCTCCATGATTTGATTTTCATCTTCTCCATAGTGACCCCTACTGTATGTGTGGCCAAACACACAAAAAGCGGTCCTAAACCAAACTGAACTAGCTTATGATTTCATCATATTTACCTTTCATGTCAGACCGATGTTCTTAGTGGAATAGTTCAAGCATAAGTTGGGTTGTCTGTGGCTCACGTCGGGCTCTTCACAAGGGGGAGTCAAAAATAGCTCCCTAAGGCTCTGGTCAAAAGTTGTGCACTAGATAGAAGGAATGCCATTTCAGATGCTGTATGATTTTATTGTATCTCTTCTTTCTCTATAACCTTTCATTTTTTCCCTAATCTCTTTTTGTTCTTCTCTTCTTTCTCCTGTCTTCTTCCAGGTACTACAGCAGCAGGAGTGTAAGCTCCTCTACCCCAGGAAAGAAGGACAGACAGCAGAGAACAAGAGTAAAAACAGATACAAGAACATCCTCCCTTGTGAGTGAAACACCGACCTGTACATCCTGTCTACAAAACTGTGTCTACAAAACTGTGTGTGTGTGTGCGAGGCTAAAGACCCTAGTCCCTGTGTATCTATGTTCCAGTTGACACTACGCGGGTGGAGATCAGGGAAGCAGACGTAGATGTGCCTGGCTCAGACTACATCAATGCCAACTACATCAGAGTGAGTTCTGGAGATGAACGATAGAATCAAGAATTTAGTGATGCACTTTATAGATGGGTTATCTGACGAGGTCACAAAAACGATGCGCGCTCTTCAATGGGGCAGACGTCCATGTGTTGTGATTCTGGATGGTCAGATAGCTAGCAACAGTGACAAGAAGCTGCCATGTAGGGAATCATAGGTGGCTCGTTTTATCTTGTTCTTGATACCATGTCTTGTTTTGAGGTGTTTTGATTGATGTCACGTCAATGCTAATATAGCTCAAATTCGCTTGCTAGCTAACCAACAACTGTAATGATGTATTAAAGAGACAACAAGGGCTATTTATGTTTTCAATAAACATTCGTGACGAAATATAGTTTACATGTTGTCGACAATGTAAGCCAACCCTGTCTGTTTTGCCCCATGCATCGGTTTTGTTGCTAAACAACCCACCTGTCTATTGCTGAGTGGAATAATTTACATGGCACTTAGGGGCGAATCCTAACTTCCACTTCATCAATGCACGACTAAGTGAAAATGTGGCTTGAATTTGACTCGCCCCTTACAATTAAATATTAAAGCACCATAATAAACAACTGTTAGAAATGCAGAATGAGATGCCTATCATGTTCATCGATGGTGTCACGATCGTCGTAGTGAGGAGACCAAAGCGCAGCGTGATGTGAATACATACTTTTTTAATGAAACAAATAAACACGAAGAACACTAAACAATCTAACAAAACGAACGTGAACGCTATAAACAATGAGTGCAGACATGCAACTTCACATAGACAATAACCCACAAACCAAACTGGAAAATGGCAACCTAAATAGGATCCGCAATCAGAGACAACGATAAACAGCTGCCTCTGATTGGGAACCAATCTAGGCCACCATAGACCTACATATGTCTAGACTAGACACACACACCTAGACATACAAAAAACCCTAGATAAGACAAAAACACACATACCACCCTCGTCACACCCTGACCTAACCAAAATAATAAAGAAAACAAAGAATACTAATGTCGGGGCGTGACAGATGGCCATATTCTGATGTGAAACACGGTCACGTAACTTGAAACCGATCTGAGCACTGGAAATTCTGGAAGTTTCTCACAATGTCTCTAGTAACGTATCTGTACATATTGTCACAGACAGGCCCTAAAGTTTTGTCCGGGTCCTATACTGTAGCCAATGCGCTGTCGCAGCCAACTCTTCCATGTTTGGCATGAAAATGAACTAACACACAGTGAGGAGTTGGCTAAAGCACCAACAGACTGAACCACCACTATGCTATCAATGTTTAAAATGTTCCTCACCAACGAAGACATGGAATGAATGAAATATGTTTCTCTCCCCCAGAGTATGCATGAAGAGGGCTGTCACGTGGAGGAGGGAAAGGTGTTCATCGCCACCCAGGGCTGCCTTCAGAACACTGTGGTGGACTTCTGGAAGATGGTCTACCAGGAGAACACGCACGTCATTGTCATGACCACCAAGGAGATGGAGAGAGGACGGGTGAGGTCATAGAAATAGAATTATGAACGGGCGATATCAGTCTCGTCTATGGAACCACATATATTCCCCCGTGGTGTGGATCCCAGTTTGCTCTTTTCAACCCAAAAATAATATGTTCAGAGAACGAAATATAATTATTAGATCAGGCATTCATATTCAAGTCAATATAATGTAATACTACACTGAACAAAAACGCAACATTCAACAATTTTACTGAGTCACAGTTCATATAAGGAAATCAGTCAATTGAAATAAATTAATTCACATGACTGGGAACACAGATATGCATCTGTTGGTCACAGATACCTTAAAAAAAAGTTAGGGGTGTGGATCAGAAAACCAGTCAGTATCTGATGTGACCACCATTTGGCTCATGCAGCGTGACACATCTCCTTCGCGTAGAGTTGATCAGGCTGTTGATTGTGGCCTGTGGAATGTTGTCCCACTTCTCCTCAATGGCTGGGCGAAGTTGCTGGATATGGGAGGGAACTGGAACATGCTGTCGTACACGTCGATCCAAAGCATCCCAAACATGGTCAATGGATGACATGTCTGGTGAGTATGTAGGCCATAGAAGAACTCGGCCATTTTCAGCTTCCCGGAATTGTGTACAGATCCTTGCGACATGGGGACGTGCATTATTATGCTGAAACATGAGATGATGGCGGCGGATGAATGGCACGACAATGGGCCTTAGGATCTTGTCACAGTATCCCTGTGCACTGAAATTGCCATCGATAAAATGCAATTGTGTTCGTTGTCTGTAGTTTATGCCTGCCCATACCATAACCACCACCACCATGGGGCACTCAAAATGTTGACATCAGCAAACCGCTCACCCACACAACGCCATACATGCTTTCTACCATCTGCCCGGTACAGTTGAAACCGGGATTCATCTGTGAAGAGCACTATTCCAGCATGCCAGTGGCCATTGAAAGTGAGCATTTGCCCACTGAAGTCGGTTACGACACCAAACTGCTGTCAGGTCAAGATCCTGATGAGGACAACAAATTCTTCGGTTGTGCAAATCCACAGTTTAATCAACTTTCCGGGTGGCTGGTCTCAGACGATCCCGCAGGTGAATAAGCCCGAATGTGGAGTTCCTGGCAGCTTAAAAGTTTATATTTTACATGCAATAATTTAAATTATTTTACTGAGTTACGGTTCATATAAGGAAATCAGTCATTTGAAATAAATAAATTAAGCCCTAATCTATGGATTTCACATGACTGGGCAGGCCCACCCACTTGGGAGCCAGGCCCAGCCAATCCAAATTACATTTTCCCCACAAAAGGGCTTTATTACAGACAGAAATACTTCTAAGTTTAATCAGTTCTTGGGTGACTGGTCTCAGGCAATCCCACAGGTGAAGAAGCTGGATGTGGAGGTCCTGGGCTGGCGTGGTTACACGTGGTCTGCGATTGTGAGGCCGGTTGGACATACTGGCATATTCTCTAAAACGACTTTGGAGGCGGCTTATGGCAAAGAAATGAACATTCAATCCTCTGGCAACAGCTCTGGGGGACATTCCTGCAGTTAGCATGCCAATTGCACGCTCCCTCAAAACTTGAGACGTCTGTGGCATTGTGTTGTGTGACAAAACTGCCCCTTTTAGAGTGGCCTTTTATTGTCCCCAGCACAAGGTGCACCTGTGTAATGATCATGCTGTTTAATTAGCTTCTTGATATGCCATAACTGTCAGGTGGATGGATTATCTTGGCAAAGGAAAAATGCTCACTAGCAGGGATGTAAACACATTTGTGCACAAAATGTGAGATAAATAAGCTCTTTTGTGTGCTTGAAAAATGTCTGGGATCTTTTATTTCAGTTCATGAAACATGGGACCAACACTTTACATGTTGCGTTTATATTTTGGTTCAGTGTGTATATATTTTTTATTTTTTATTCTAGGAGTGGAGGTGAGCGACTGGGGGGGGGGGGGGGGGGGGGGGGTGCTGGGTCAGGATTACCAGGATAGTATAACAGCTAAGGTGATTGTAAAGCTGCTTGAGAAGAACAGTTGGGCCTTCTAGATTGTCTAATGCTCCACTTTGTCCTCGTCAGAACAAGTGTGTGCGCTACTGGCCTGACCTCAACGCCACTAAGGAGTTTGGGAAAGTGTGTGTGAAGAACGTGGAGGAGCGTCCGGCTCAGGACTACATCCTGAGGGAACTGGAGGTGACGCGTTTGGACCGGGTAAGACAGCCCTCTGTAGTGACCACATAAATCAAAAGAGGATCTTTATAAAAGTGGTCTGTTTTAGTATGGCACATTCTTTCACAATAAGCCCACTAATGCTGGTTTAAGTATAACTTTCTGGTTGTATGAAATTGAATTTATAATGAACAGGTATCACATGGGCCATTTCTGATTGACCACTGTTAAAATTGGAGTTATGCATTATTTTGCAGCCCACTTTACCTGATATTTACGTAGACATTTTAAGGTAGCATGGTGAATTTTTTTACATAACAATAACATAGCTAAATAATCATTTTTTTTTATTAATTGAAGTTAGAACCATAAAGCACCTGTTTTTATCATAGAGTGTCTTACCAAGACCTAGCAAATACCAGGTAAAACACATGCTGGAATAGGCCTGTAAACTGGAGCGCTCACTCTCCCGATCTGCAGAGGGAGCCGATGAGGTATATCTGGCACTACCAGTACCTGAGCTGGCCTGACCACGGTGTTCCCAACGAGCCTGGGGGTGTGCTCAGCTTCCTGGAGCAGGTCAACCGCACGCAGAGCACCATTCGAGACACCGGGCCCATTGTGGTCCACTGCAGGTAAAACACACAGGGTGCACACATTGTGACAGACAGCATGTATCAGACACACCTCTCCAAGCACTACTGACATAACATCAGTCATAACAAACGCCTAAATGCCTGCACCACGGTGACCGGGGCTGTTTGAGATGACCATTCTTATTTGTTATTTTTGGCAGAACATGAAGCTAGAATTATAGGTCTAGTGGTATAGGACAGTCTACAAAAGTCCAGGGGCATCCGTTGGGTATGGCAGGGCAGTCACCATACCCTAGCTCAAGAACAAAAATGTAAAAGTATGCTACAAAAAAGTACACTAAAATCATTCCAATCTCGATGAAAATGCAACGTCTGTTTTAGCATATTGTTTGAGTGGCTGGCTTTAGGACCATGCGGAGCATCGCTCAGAGAGCAGATGCCAACCTGCGCACCTTTCTTGCAGAGACAGTGTCCGAGAGTTTGCTTTGCTCGTCAGCCACTTAGGCAGTGGGCCGATTTGCTTTGAATTTGATGTCGGCATTTGAACTCGGCCTTGTAAGCCTGAATGCTGTTTTATGCACTGGTTACTTTCACATTGATGTCGGCATAGGCGGCGTGCAATAGGCTAGGGGAAGATAAGCTTCCCTTCAAATAAATTGAATTACATTTGCAAAAAAATTGCTATATAATGACTCGTGCCTATACAGAAATAAATGAAATCATTCAAAATACTACACCAGAGAGCGTGATTTGGCCACAGAGGATCATTGGCTTCTTTTAAAAATGAGCTGTGGATTTTTTTAAGCACGCTCGTGGCGAATAGCCTACCAAATAGCCTCGTTTTTTTAGTTGCAGCAGTCACTGAAAAGCAGTTAAATAGGCTTAGGCCTAGAGAATGGGAAGCATAGAAATAGTGCACATAGAACATATCTACCTCTTCTTAGACTTGCATTCGATGACATTGACAATCTATAACGAACAGCTTTACGCATTGCACCGGTACTGCTATTACTGTACCTCAATTCCACTTCGCAAAGCTTGCATTTCCTTCTCATTTAGCTGCTGTCACTTGCCTTTCTCTGCCATTTTTTCAACTGTTAATGACGATGACGTAGTGGTGGAGAGTCGACTCCAAAATAATGTATTCTTCGACTCCGTGTCGACTCCCATTTCTGAGTGTCAAGATTCAGTTCCACTAGGAATCGACTCCAAAGATTCTGTATTTTTGGAAAGGAGGAGATGGATTAGTTGCCGTACTTCTGAGAACATGAACGCTAGCATCTTTCATAGCGAGCTAATGAGGGACAGAGAGAGAGGGTAGGGGCACAGTATAGGCAGGTTGGCCACCAGGCAGACAGAGTTTGAACTGTACACTGGGCATATCTATCATCAATGCAAAAAAGCTGTACCACCAAATGGAATGTTGTATCTCGCAATGTCTCGGAACTTCAGTAAAGCAGGGCCTCTATCATCAATTAATAGGCTAGGATATTGAGATGTGTGAGATGCAACACTTTACTCTCACACAGTCACAGCCACTATCTGCCCATGTATAGGGCACCAAAACAGTGGAGAAGTTCAGCCTCTCGCTTCAATACTTAGTTGTTGCGGAAATTGACCCACTCACTATGCTGTTTACTTTCTGCATCTGCTTCTTATCGTTTTAGCTTTAAATTACACAAATTTCCCCAGGCCTTCATAGCTTATTGTCTAGTTAGGCTATAACACGGAACATCATATGTTTTGTGTTAACTGCACTGTGATTTTAAATTTTGTGGGCAAAAAACATTGTTTTTTGAATAGGGATTTGTCTTAATGTTAAGGATCTCAATTTTGTTTAAACATTTTAATGTTTAAGTTATATATTTTATTTTCACAAGCATAAGCTGAACTGTCTTTCATATAGATTTGTTCATATTTTACAAGTGTAACTTATTATTAGTGTAGGAGTCCTCAGGAGCACATGCCCAGAATTCTACTTGGAACTTTAGCGGAATAGCAGTATGTCTGTTATGAAAATGACACCAAATTGTCTCCTTTGTCTCTCCAGTGCAGGAATCGGGAGAACAGGCACCATCATTGTCATTGATATTCTCATTGACATCATCAACAGACAAGGTAAGAGAATGTTGATCTTTCAAACATGATGGTTCTGACATCAATCCTATCCAAACGTTAAGGCTCTGATATCAGTCATATCCTAATGTTATAACTTTGACATCAGTCCTATCCAAACGTTACGGCTCTGATATCAGTCATATCCTAATGTTATAACTTTGATATCAGTCCTATCCAAACATTACGGCTCTGAGATCCAGTCTTGGGATGGATCTGCATGTATTAGGTATTAGTGTAACCGTGCTAAATATGCTGCCTTTTGACCTTTTGTGCTTGGGTGTGTTTCAGGATTAGACTGTGACATCGACATCCCCAAGACCATCCAGAGGGTTCGTCAGCAGCGGTCAGGCATGGTGCAGACAGAGGCCCAGTATAAGTTCATCTACATGGCTGTCCAGCAGTACATTGACACGGCACAGAAGAGACTGGAGGAGGAGCAGGTAGTAGTTATACTATAATATTGCCACTACAGTAGTAGTTTAATTTGAAAGGTACCAGTAACTACCACACACACTAACAGTATTATCGCAGTACATGTTTTCAAAAGTGACTGCCTTACAGTTGGAGCCCCAAGCATTTCATGATAGCTTCATTCAAAGGAACAATCAAGATAAACCCGAGATACAGGTAGTACATTTCATGGTTTCAACCAGCTAAGCAAGTGCGGGTGCGTGTTATGTTAAATTGTTTCAATGATAATCTTATTTTTCAAGCTAAAATAATATGGTTTATTGTGGCTGCTTTCATTGCAGAGGAATAAGACAAAGGAAAGGGAGTACTCCAATATCAAATACCCCCAGATGACCAACGCTCGGTCAAAACCCAACATGACCTGTGTATCACGCTCCTCCTCTGTGTGAGTAGCCCTGCAAATACACACTGCTCATATAGTACACAGGCAAATACTGTTTTATTCTCTCTAAATACACACTACCGCTGTCATCTATATCATTCCATCCAAATTCAATGAACATTGTCCGAATGAACATGAATCGGAATTTCATCTCACCATGTTTTGTCTGTGTGTGTGTGTGTGTGTGTCTGTGTGTGCCTGCCTGCCTGCGTGCGTGTGTCCATTTTTGTGTGATGCAGGGTGACGAACGACGACCCGTCCGCTGTGTATGAGAACCTGAACATCAAGAACCCAAGTACCTCTGGGAACAGCAGTAACACCAGGAAGTAAAAGTTGAGCCACAGACCTCTGCCTCTCTCAACCTCTCTGTGAGTGTTAAATTACTGTGGCTTGTTTAGTTATAAATTATATAAGACATTATAAAGGATCATACCTGCTTATAACAAGTTACAAAGCATCATACCGGCATACCTAAGTAAAGTGTTATTGTTATTTTCTTAGCTAAATCATTCCTAACTTTTTGTTGAGGAACTGCTCCGTATAATTGCTTTGATTTACAGGGTTAGGGAATAACGGATTACATGTACAAAAAAAAGAGGGTAATCCATTACGTTTCCAGCAAAGATATTGTAATCAGATTACAGATACTTTTGAAAAACTAGATGATTACTTCTAGGATTACTTTTAAATTCACTTTTACTTTTAAAGGTGGTTTGCAAAAAAAAAAACACCTTTCTGTTTTCTCAATTACATTCAAATCAGTTTGTTTGTTGCGCCTGAGCGAATGCGTCAAATGCATTTGATGGATCGCGGGGAAAAGAGCAGGAATAGACATTTATAGGCTACAGTCCAAGCTATGTCTTTCAATGGTGTGACTGCTGTCTGCATTCAAAGATGATCCAATTTGAATAAACGCTTGGAGGTAAGGGTGACAGCAGTGGTGTAGCCTACGGGCGATACGGATATCACTTATTATTGATATCTACATAGAGCATTGATGTGAATCACACTGCTGCTCTCTCGTTTAGCTATTTGCGCCTTGCGGATTGTGGTTGTTGTGGATGGCTCTTCACAAATTTATTTCTGTATTTTAACCCAATAATGGTTGAATTTAAGAAGTTTAAGCTGCCTATAAACCCTTGTTTTTGAGACCAGTGGACAGCCAGTGAAAAATGTTCCTCCCAACACCTCCGTGGTATTGAGCTCCATACTAGTTTAATTTACAAAGACCACGAGTGGGGCTTTTATTGCTCAATGTAATTCATGCTGATAAATAAAATAATCCATAGGCCTAATGGACACATGCTTAAACTCGCACACTTTTGATAGACTGCAAATTATCGAGATATCAAAGTGTCACCAATAGAGATTGTATTAAATCCTTAGATCATGTGCGGCAGGTAGCTTGGCGGTTAGAGTGTTGGGCCAGTAACCGAAAGGTCGCTGGTTCAAATACCCGAGCCGACAAGGTGAAAAATCTGTTGACGTGCCTTTGAGCAAGGCACTTAACCCAAATTTGCTCCAGGGGTGGCCTACTTCTATGACTGACCCTGTAAAACAACACATTTCACTGCAGCTATCTGGTGTATGTGACAATAAAAAATGTATTTAAAATAATTAAGTATTCTAATTCCTAATTCTATGGTGTCACCAACTAAAACATAAACAATAAGCCTATAGCATATGCAGCATATGCCGTACCTTTTTCACATGCAAATAGCACTTTTCGGGTAGTTCTCAAAGCATGCCATTCCATGAGGGCAGCCTTTATTTTTCAACTCAAAGCAATGAGCCCAATCAGTCCTCCATGACAACAAAATCATAAACAACAGAGTAGGCTAATAAATTATGCTCAGGTAAAACAATTTGGCTAATCTATATTTCCATATTTCCAAGTCGTATTCCTGAAGATTAAGGGGTATTAAATGAATTGGAATGACTGGAAATCTGACAGACTTTTTAATGTAATAATCTAGCCTAATCGTATTATCTGTAGTAGAGAGAAATGGGTTAGAAGAAGCCTAGATTTGAAGTCGGAAGTTTACATACACCTTAGCCAAATACAATTAAGCTCAGTTTCACATTTCCTGACATTTAATCCCAGTAAAAATTCCCTGTTTTAGGTCAGTTAGGATCACCACTTTATTTTAAGAATGTGAAATGTCAGAATAATAGTAGAGAGAATTATTTCTTTCAGCTTTTATTTCTTTCATCACATTCCCAGTGGGTCAGAAGTTTACATACACTCAATTAGTATTTAATAGCATTGCCTTTAAATTGTTTAACTTGGGTCAAACGTTTCGGATAGCCTTCCACAAGCTTCCCACAGTTAGTTGGTTGAATTTTGGCCCATTCCTCCTGACAGAGCTTTTTCAGTTCTGCCCACAAATCTTCTATAGGATTGAGGTCAGGGCTTTGTGATGGCCACTCCAATACCTTGACTTTATTGTCCCTAAGCCATTTTGCCACAACTTTGGAAGTATGCTTGGGGTCATTGTCCATTTGGAAGACCCATTTGCGACCAAGTTTTAACTTCCTGACTGATGTCTTGAGATGTTGCTTCAATATATCCACATAAATGTCCTTCCTCATGATGCCATCTATTTTGTGAAGTGCACCAGTCCCTCCTGCAGCAAAGCACCCCCACAACATGATGCTGCCACCCCCGTCCTTCACGGTTGGGATGGTGATCTTCGTCTTGAAAGCCTCCCCCTTTTTCCTCCAAACATAACGATGGTCATTATGGCCAAATAGTTATATTTTTGTTTCATCAGACCAGAGGACATTTCTCCAAAAAGTACGATCTTTGTCCCCATGTGCAGTTGCAAACCGTGGTCTGGCTTTTTTTATGACGGTTTTGGAGCAGTGGCTTTTTCCTTGCTGAGCAGCCTTTCAGGTTATGTCGATATAGGACTCGTTTTACTGTGGATATAGATACTTTTGTACCTGTTTCCTCCAGCATCTTCACAAGGTCCTTTGCTGTTGTTCTAGGATTGATTTGCACTTTTCGCACCAAAGTACGTTCATCTCTAGGAGACAGAACGCGTCTCCTTCCTGAGCAGTATGACGGCTGCGTGATCCCATGGTGTTTATATTTGCGTACTATTGTTTGTACAGATGAACGTGGTACCTTCAGGCGTTTGTAAATTGCTCCCAAGGATGAACCAGACTTGTGGAGGTCTACAATTTTGTTTTCTGAGGTTTTGGCTGATTTCTTTTGATGTCAAGCAAAGAGGCACTGAGTTTGAAGGTAGGCCTTGAAATACATCCACAGGTACACCTCCATTTGACTCAAATGATGTCAATTAGCCTATCAGAAGCTTCTAAAGCCATGACATAATTTTCTGGAATTTTCCAAGCTGTTTAAATGCACAATCAACTTAGTGTATGTAAACTTCTGACCCACTGGAATTGTGATACAGTGAATTATAAGCGAAATAATCTGTCTGTAAACAATTGTTGGAAAAATGACTTGTGTCATGCACAAAGTAGATTAAACCGACTTAAACCGACTTAAACCGACTTGCCAAAACTGTGAACAATAAATTTGTGGAGTGGTTGAAAAACAAGTTAAATGACTCCAGCCTAAATGTATTTAAACGTCCGACTTCAACTGTACATAACCAACCCATAAGTAAAATGCAACATCCATTTACGTATGGCCAGCTATGTAAACTCTAACATTGATTTATCCTACAATAATGTCATTCAATTGGTAATATTCCTACAAACTTCTTCTAATACCTCTTTAGGGGAACGCCATTTAAAAGTAACTGAAAGTAATCAGATTATATTAGAGTTTGGGTAATAAAAACTTTATATTACTGATTCCGAATTTGGCCAGGTAACTAGTAACTAACGGATTACATTTAGAAAGTAACCAACATTAAACAGCTTAATTAGTAATAGGAAAAATAATCATTATTGGCAAAGAAGATTTTAAGAAGGCATTTTATTGTCTGTTTTGACAAAAAAATTCTTTGCATCATAAAAACGGTTTGCATAACAAACTACAAGAACATACAGAAGATGTGGAGGTCAGGAGGTTATACAAGTTTAACAATGTGGTTAAACGTAACATTTCAATCAGATTTAGCCTTCTTCAACTGAGTACAATGGTTACAGTAGAGCCGATATCTGAAAAAACAATGCAGGTGGGGTGAGGGAAATGTTGTGTATGAGAATATACAGCAGTGTTATGCACATGGTGCATTGGAAAAATGTGCATAAACTTGTTCAGTGCATTATCAAAGAATGCATGTGTGTGATTGGTTATAACTGTCTTAATTGTTAGGTCCTCATTGGTTGTGGGCCTGGGATATATCCTCTGCTACCCTGTGAGCGGGCGCAGATGGAGAGATGTTAGCAAGCAGTTATGTCTTCTCATCTGTCAAGTGTTAATAAACCATCATATTTGAGATGCACTTCTGCATACTGTTGGGTTCCTTTCAAGAGTTTCTAAAGATCTCGCTCCCTAAAAAGGGAACACCAAGGCAGGGTAAAACTGTGTCATTGTGTATATACGGGCTCCTTGGGTACTCTGGGAAATAAATAATAAATTCTCAACAGAATTCGACCCAGTAAACCTTCGAAAATACAGAACTCAGTGTCTACAGACAAGCAGTTGTTCTTGCTTGTTATAGTAACACAGGCCAGAAATTTCAGTGTTTTCCAATGAATTGGTTCCAGACATAATCCAGATGAGGGAAGACGTCACAAAAACACATACATTTTGCTATTGACTATCATAGTGATTCTAGTATTTATTAGGATGTCATGCGGACAACTGTTGTGTGCGTTTCTATGCAGAGTGGTTCTGTGTATGTCTAAAGCGGTGTGCCGTTGTGTGTGCTTCAGTTTCAACAGAGGTGCCGCTTCGCCAGCGCACCATGGGGGACCTGTGGAGCTCTGGCCCCTGACCCCCTGGCAATGGAACCCCCCCCCCCCCCCCCCCCCCCCGCTGCCCTACTGGCTGGCTGGAGCCTCCCTCTCCAAGGAGAGAGGAGTACAGCACAGTGCTCTTGTCCTTCTATCTCCACCCCCCATCTCTCTCTCTCTCTCTGAATAACTTCAAGTCTCTACAGCCTCTCCTGTCTACGGACAAAGTGCCTCGTCTACAGACATGTCTGTTACCCCCGTATTTGGTCCCACAGTTGTTCCATCTCATCCCCTAACCCACCAACCAAACCAACAAATGTCCTTTGCTTATTTCTGTAGACTCTCGAACTAAATCGACACAAGAAACAAACAATGGTGCACTCAATGTTCAAGTGATGTTTTGCTCCATCGTGTTCAACCATGAATGGGGTGGACGGGACAAGAAAGGGTGAAGCTATGCCGTTTCTCTTTGCGCTGTTGGAATCCTCTCTCTTTCTCTCTCTCTCGCTCTCTCGCTCTCTCTCTCTCAATTCAATTCAAAGTGCTCACTCTCTCTGCTGGCTGTCATCTACTTGAACCAAAGACTCTAGCAATGTTCTGTTTTTGCTAGCAGCAGTCATTACTGCAGCGTTGAGTAATGGCGGCGAAACAGTGAAGCGATCTGCTACCACTGAGGCACTGGCACGGACAAGCAAAGTCCTTACAACCCTATCCCATGAAAGGCAAGAGGAAAGGCAGGATATTCTTAATGGGCCTTTGTCAGTGGGGAGCTGATTTGTTTATCTTATTGGTTCCACCGATGGTCTTTTGTGCCATGCTCATCTACTGTAGTGGTGCCACCATCACAGCTACTGAGAGCCTATTCAATCAAGGATAATGAGCTCCTCTCCGGACTCCATTTTGTTTCTTGTCCTGTGGTTGCTGGAAGGGGAGGGCTTGAAGCTCAAGGAGGGGGAGCTTGAAGCACCAATTTACTTGTGCAATTTTTCTATTTATTTAGTTTTAAACTGTGTCCTTTCAATTAATTCTTGTTTCTTTTATTGTTATTATTGGTGTGATTTTGTAATGTACAGGACATGGTTTTTAATGTTAGTGCGGTATTGCCTCTGAATAAAGAAAGATCCACTTCCATTATTATCAGTCGACAAAAAGCACAATTCTCTGAATTTGCAGTTGCTTTGCAGATCCTGTTTTATATGTGGGAAATTTGAGGTCAACGTCAAACGATAAAATCGGTCGGATCTGCAGTCTTTCTCTCTCTGTGTAGGTTGTAACTCCTAATCGAATGGCATAATAAACTGGGTTAAATATTTGCCAAGTGAGAGATAGACAAGGGTAGCAGAAAATGAGATAGGGGAGAAGAAATGTCAGGATGCTAGCCAGGCTGCCATCACTGAAGTCTTTATGAATATTACTGGGCCAGATGGCCTACAGCCCAAGATTAAAGAGTAGATTTGTCTCCAAAAAGTAATTTACAAGATGGTTATAATCCAGGCTTGACTTTGTTTGGGAGAGTAAAAACCGGCTTCAGTGATGATGTCATAGGAAGGGTGACACCACACAGCAAAGAGCCTTCAGTTATATATATGTATATATATATATATATATATATATATATATATATATATATATACATATACATATACATATACATATATATATATATATATATATACATATACATATACATATATATATATATATATAGGGCAGTGGCTTCTTTCTTAACTATTCTTAGCATTTTGCATAAAAATCTCAATTCTAAGGTGTTCACACTGGATTTAGCCAGCGGCTCAATGATGTCATCCTTTTGAGCGACCCTGCTGGTTGGCTACATAGATGCTGTGCAGTGTCGTCTGCTGGTTGTGCAGCGCTGTTCTTGTACATAGTGTTCAGGCCTTTCAACTAGGGCTTGACTACATCATCCCTTGCTCATCCTAACACCATTGCAGTAACTTTCAGCAATACTGAAAGTCTGATGTTTCAGTATTTCCCTTCAAATTATGTTTCAGTAAGTCCGTTCTAAGTGTTATAGGACACATATTTCGCTGCAGTTTAGTTGTTGATATAATACTCATGCTATAAGTGGTATGCTATAAATGGTATGCTATCCTGAAGTGAACATTGAAAATCTTTGTCAAAGGAACCTTCTCCATTGTTCAACTGTCTGCCGAACTTTCAATCTTGTCCAATGAATGAAAATTGACATTTTTGGTTTCTATTTTCTTAGGCCTAGATTCGATCAGATCAAGCGTTAACCGGTGATAGCCGACACTCGCATAGCTGATGTTTTGGCGGTGTCGGCAAGTGGAACTGCATTGGCATGTCAAATTAGTGAACAGCTGCTCTTGTGATCATTGTCACAAAGCCACACCTGTCCCACTCGCGTTAGTTCAGAAGGAGAAAGTTTAGCCTACATAGAAATAATGACGCTCAAATTGAAAATCATTAAGCAAAATAATGAGGATTTCTATCAGCCTATTCGAGGTGTAGATTACATCTCACATTCCAGTCTTCGAACTCTTAATGTTACTCCGTGCAGCCAATGGCAATGTCCGCTTTATGTATAATGATAGGAGCCACTTATGCATTTGACAGCTCTAACGCTGTTCCACCTCCAGCACCGTCAAAATGACTGCTGTGTGGATGTCGGCTAAATCGGATCTGATTGAATAGAGTCCTTTAATTATGTTGCACTGTTGTTGATGATGATTTTTTATTGTATTTCACTTTGCCTGGAAGGGTCAAAACTTTGTATGATGTGGTGAAACATTGAGGGGTGAATCCTACTTAGCTTAAAGATTCATTTTCATTTAGTTATGCATTGATGTCAGTGGGAGACTATGTGAAAATTTGACTAAAGTGGAAATTAGTGTTCGCTCTTAACACTTCAATACTTGAAATTCTATTCAAAATTGCTAAATCCTGTAGCTGCAGACTTGTGATCTGTGACTGTCAGGATGTCCATTGGCTGTTTTAAAAGAGTAGAGTATGTTGACAGTCTGCTAGAAGTATGACATCAGTGTTGTAAATTGTATTTTCATTTACTGAGGTGTTTTGAATTTTACATTTCCTGTGGGTGCATTTTATATTGTATACGATTATTTGTTTGATTATTGTTATTATTTTAGTTTTTATTTGGTGTTATTACACCATTGATAATAACACAATGATAATGAATTGTCAGTTAAGCAGGTGTTCTTGAAAGTATACAGAAATTATATGAGTTATTTTATTTCTGCTCCTTAATTTACTTGAATATGATGTTGACATAGTTGGTTGCGATATGCCTGATTTGAGTAGTGGTATACTGACTGTTCCTGTATTCAGATGAAGACTGTTTTTCCCTCTTGCACTGGCTCAGCCTTAACACCTTCTGTCCAGGCTTATAGCGCTGATGCAATGAGAATGTCAGAAATGACAACAAAATTATTAAAAATGTAATAGTTTAATAAAAATCTATGAATGAAATATGTCAAGTGCCTTCTTGTATGCTGATATAATGGGACTTCCTGTCACTGATGTCCGTGGACAGATGGCACAACCTTTCCTTATAAGCAGGGAAATGTGGACTGATTTTGTTCTGCAAGACATTGGTTATTTATTAGGTAAAAGCAAAATGCATTTTTTTTTCTATTTGACATAATTTTCCAAGTTTTATTAGTCGTAAGTACAGGATACACCTGGTATACACAGTCCAATGAAATGCTTACTTGCAGGTTCCTTCTCGACAATGCAAAGACAATAAGAAATAATACCACCCACTGGAGAGCCTTGCGGTCGTGGATGGAGCAATTCCCGTACCAGGCCGTGATACAACTGGTCAGGACACTCTCGATGGTGCAGCGGTAGTATTTGGAGAGGACCCAGGGTGGCATGTCAAATTTCTTCAGCCGCCTTATGAATTACAGGCGCTGTTGTGCCCTCTTGACAAGAGTGGTGGGGTTGTTGGTCCATGTCAAGTCATCGGTGATAACATACAATTCTTTAAAAAAGGAGTCAGAACAGGTACATCAGAGTCGGGACCCAGAGAGTGAAAAAAAGCTTATTTTACCAGGCCATCAGACTGTTGAACAGCTTCTATTACCATCAGACTGTTGAACAGCTTCTATTACCATCAGACTGTTGAACAACTTCTATTACCATCAGACTGTTGAACAACTTCTATTACCATCAGACTGTTGAAAAGCTTCTATTACCAGGCCACCAGACTGTTGAACAGCTTCTATTACCAGGGACCAGACTTTTGCACAGCTTCTATTACCAGGCCACCAGACATTTGAACAGCTTCTATTTCCAGGCCAACAGACTGTTGAACAGCTTCTATTACCATCAGGCTGTTGAACAGCTTCTATCACCAGACCATCAGACTGTTGAACAGCTTCTATTACCAGACCATCAGACTGTTGAACAGCTTCTATTACCAGGCCATCAGACTGTTGAACAGCTTCTATTACCATCAGACTGTTGAACAGCTTCTATTACCATCAGACTGTTGAACAGCTTCTATTACCATCAGACTGTTGAACAGCTTCTATTACCAGACCACCAGACTGTTGAACAGTTTCTATTACCAGGCCACCAGACTGTTGAACAGCTTCTATTACCAGGCCATCAGACTGTTGAACAGCTTCTATTACCACCAGACTGTTGAACGGTTTCTATTACCATCAGACTGTTGAAAAGCTTCTATTACCAGGCCACCAGACTGTTGAACAGCTTCTATTACCAGACCATCAGACTGTTGAACAGCTTCTATTACCAGGCCACCAGACTGTTGAACAGCTTCTATTACCAGGCCACCAGACTGTTGAACAGCTTCTATTACCAGACCATCAGACTGTTGAACAGCTTCTATTACCACCAGACTGTTGAACGGTTTCTATTACCATCAGACTGTTGAAAAGCTTCTATTACCAGGCCATCAGACTGTTGAACAGCTTCTATTACCATCAGACTGTTGAACGGTTTCTATTACCATCAGACTGTTGAAAAGCTTCTATTACCAGGCCACCAGACTGTTGAACAGCTTCTATTACCAGGCCATCAGACTGTTGAACAGCTTCTATTACCACCAGACTGTTGAACGGTTTCTATTACCATCAGACTGTTGAAAAGCTTCTATTACCAGGCCACCAGACTGTTGAACAGCTTCTATTACCAGACCATCAGACTGTTGAACAGCTTCTATTACCAGGCCATCAGACTGTTGAATAGCTTCTATTACCAGGCCATCAGACTGTTGAACAGCTTCTATTACCAGGCCACCAGACTGTTGAACAGCTTCTATTACCATCAGACTGTTGAACGGCTTCTATTACCATCAGACTGTTGAACAGCTTCTATTACCATCAGACTGTTGAACGGCTTCTATTACCATCAGACTGTTGAACAGCTTCTATTACCATCAGACTGTTGAACAGCTTCTATTACCATCAGACTGTTGAACAGCTTCTATTACCAGGCCACCAGACTGTTGAACAGCTTCTATTACCATCAGACTGTTGAACGGCTTCTATTACCATCAGACTGTTGAACGGCTTCTATTACCATCAGACTGTTGAACAGCTTCTATTACCATCAGACTGTTGAACAGCTTCTATTACCATCAGACTGTTGAACAGCTTCTATTACCAGGCCATCAGACTGTTAAACAGCTTCTATTACCAGACCATCAGAATGTTGAACAGCTTCTATTACCAGGCCACCAGACTGTTGAACAGCTTCTATTACCAGGGACCAGACCTTTGCACAGCTTCTATTACCAGGCCACCAGACAGTTGAACAGCTTCTATTACCAGGCCATCAGACTGTTGAACAGCTTCTATTACCTTCAGACTGTTGAACAGCTTCTATTACCAGGCCACCAGACATTTGAACAGCTTCTATTACCATCAGACTGTTGAACAGCTTCTATTACCAGGCCATCAGACTGTTAAACAGCTTCTATTACCAGGGACCAGACCTTTGCACAGCTTCTATTACCAGGCCACCAGACAGTTGAACAGCTTCTATTACCAGGCCATCAGACTGTTGAACAGCTTCTATTACCATCGGACTGTTGAACAGCTTCTATTACCAGGCCACCAGACATTTGAACAGCTTCTATTACCATCAGACTGTTGAACAGCTTCTAATACCAGACCATCAGACTGTTGAACAGCTTCTATTACCAGGCCATCAGACTGTTGAACAGCCATCACTAGCCGTCTACACCAGGTGATGTGCGCACACACACAAGCTATCACACATACACAGCCAACGCTGCTGTCCCATGTTATAGAGACATTAAACCGCCAGACACTTCCTGTTTTACACTGTGTATTTCTACTACTGCATTTTAGTTACGCTGTTTATACTGTACACACCACATATTTATGTATATACTTGATTCTTGACATAGGTCACTAATATATCTACTGCTGTACATATCATTCTTAGTGTATCTGGTGTAAGTTCATCCGTTGTATATAATGTACGTATAGATTGCATTTGAACTACTGTTACAGGGCTATTTGGTTTGCCAACTGGATTCTGACATTTCTGGAATATATATTTTGTACTTGTTTGGCATTTTACTGCATTGTTAGGAGCTAGTAAAATAAGCATTTCGCTGCACCCACTATGACATAAACTAAACTGTGTATGTGACCAATAAACTTTGATCTAAAGAGCACTTGTTCAACTTAATAAAAAACACATGTTACCATCTCGAGGTTAAATTTAAAAAATGAGGATAGTAAGTGCCAAATAATGTAACAGTATTGACCATAACACGGTTGACGATTTCATCTTAAATCAGCCATAAATCCCCTTATTTAACAATTTAATTTTATTGTTAAAACATTTCGAACCTGTCTATATACGGGTAACATGGTTGGTGCGTGATGCTCAACCTGCTCAGTTTTTCACCACAAAACACCAGAAAATGGCCCAAAAAAGTAGAACCAACTCACCTGCTTTCACACTAGGATTTGACTAGCTGTTCAATGCTTCTTTTGAAAAAATCTTTTTATAAGGAATCGTTTCACCATATTAAAACGAGAGTTCAGTTCACTTAACAGGGTTGACCTTACGGACAGGTTTTGTTTAACCTTCAAATGTTTCACTGATCGCATGAAATACTGTCAATAATCATCTCCAGAAATGACTTTGTCAAAGCAACAAAATAATGAGGGATTTACAATGATACCGGAAACTTTGAGGAATTTTGGGGTTAAGTGGATTAAAATCTTCCTAGAAGTCACAGAGGGTGCACAAAGGGACATGCCAAAATGCTGAATTTTGGCACTTTAACAAGTCTTTATTAATATTAAAATAATCAATACTGGTGCACAATTTCTACTTAAAATATCAAAGGCACTCGTTTCGTGGAACGACCCAACACTTGTGACCTTGCATCACAAAGACTCTACGAAATAGAGTCTGTATAATCACCTTTTCAAACAATGGGTTTTGAGAAGGAGACAAAGAGGACGCAAGGAATCAAGGAAATGCATTTGAGATTCTCCCCCAGACCTCACCTTTGGTCTCCTGTACACACCTATCCAGTAATTTCACACCAATACAGGAAATACCACTCCTTACTGTTATAAACACTCCTTAATCTACGAGGAAGGGTTCACAATTTCATTGAAGCAGTTTCCAACACCTTGTTGTTAGTAATAATCGTTGTGTATTTGGAAAATCCTGACAGGTCACTGGTGTGTGCCCAGATAAGATCCTAACAGCAAGTTGGGAATGGTAGTCCAGTAATCATTAGTTCATACCACGGCCAACAACCCATGTCTACTGTACTTCCGTTTGTTCAAAGACTTTCAGAAACAAAGCTACAGAATATTTTTCATAACGAAAAACCTGGACCATGCCTGTGTTGTTTTTCATTTATTGTCATTTTGTAAACAAAATATATATCAAAATAGTACAATCAACTATACATGTATATACACTTACAATTTCAGCTTTATGTTTAGGCATACCATTTTTTCAAAACAGTATTAAGACAGCTAAACTTGCACATTTTTCTTAAAAACGGAACATTTTGATTTGGGATTGCACTGTGGCCATCCGATCTGATACTGTAGATATGAATACACCCAGATTGTCTGTGTCTGAATATTACAACACATTTCATCCACATATTATATTTCTACAGCAAAATAACTTTATAAAGGAAAAAAAAGGAAAAGGAAAATCAGTTCATCAAAGTGCAAGAATTGGGGGGGGGGGGGGGGCTGTGGCTGGATACCCTTTAGTGGAGCTGAAGGAGAATGTGGCGGAGAAGGGATACATAGATCAACCTCTTACTAGAGCTTATTCTGGGGGTCTGCGTGAATGTGAACCAGGGTACCGTTGGTGGCAGCGGTGGAATCTGGCATACTACACACATGTATTTTAATGAAAGGCTCCCTTTGTGGAATGGTGTATGCTGGTGAATGGGGTAGCTGTGGTGGTGATGGAGCCTTGTATTGAGCCCACAGAGCGAGGCATGCAGTGCATGTTGCCCGTGGTGACGATGCACTGCAGGGGCCACAGCACGATGACCACTAGCAGCACCATCAGCATGATGAAGAGCAGCAGCCGCTTACAGCTGGTCAGACGCCTCATAAAGGCCATGTTGTGGGGGCGTGTCTGAGCCGGGACCTCGCCTGCTTTGCTGGCCCCTATGTCGATGCAGATGCAGAAGGTCGAGGTGGAGCTAGAGGCCTCGGGGCTGGCCTCCAGGGCCCGTTTGTAGCACAGCTTCTCTCCGTCCAGCCACACAGGCTCCTCGTGCTGCTGGTGGCTGGGCAGCTTACAGAGTACCTCACTGCTGGTGGCCAGGGCCGGGGGACCCTCCTTGGTAAGGAGGGTGGGGTGGCGGCAGAAGGGACACAGGATCTTGCTGCTGCCTCCTCCTTCCTGCTCTCCCAGTGAAATGGCCATGAGGCGTGACAGACACTCGAGGCAGAAGGTGTGGGCACAGTCCAGCAGCTTGGGCGTCTTGAAGACGTTGTCGTAGGTGTTGTAGCAGATAGAGCACTCGGGTTGGCTGCCAACAGCCACCAATATATCCAGGTCCACTTTCTCTTCCTGGGTGTGCCACACCTGAGGGATCTGCGCCATTTTGAAGGGATGTTCTGTATCCTTTTCCCCCTTCCTTTAGTCTTTGTCCCCCTTTCTCTTCTTTGTACTTGGTGTGGATTATCTGAGAATGAATGGAAATGCAGATTAGATTATCTCTTAATAACGTGCTCAGATGGTGAGTAAATCTATTTTTAAAATCATGCAGTGTGGACATAATCCCAAACTGTTCACAGGATTTTGGGGATTTTTGTGTCAAGTGCATATTATAAAATACAGTAGGTTAAAGGTTTATGACCCCATGCAGGCGGAGTTGCAATACCATTATGTTATTCCCTTCAGAATACGATTACATTCTGAACTATTCTAGAGGTTACACAGTAGTCACAAATAATTCAGCATTTGGTGGAATTTAAATATGTCTATAAATTAAATGTATTTTTTGTATATATTTTTTACTTTTAATATCAGACCATGCCATCTACAATTAATTTCTTGCTTACTCTCTACTTTATACAGTATGGGGCTGATTGACATCCATTCACTAAACCCACTAAAGTCCCTGAGCAACCTCTTGCATTCCCTGGGCCACGTTCATCAGGGAAACGTTGTCATTAATGTCATTAATAGAACTGACACGATTCCTCATTCCACATGTCAGAGGCTTCTTTGTTCCACATAATATATTTCTATATTTTCTTTCACTTTTGTTTAACCAGGAACGACCCTTGAATTAAGATACTTATTTTACAAGGGGTGACCTGGAAACCTATATCAGAATTTTTTTCTTCTTCAGGGTAGCCCAATGGAGACCAGGGTCTGATTCCCAATGGTGCCCTGAGTACAACAATTTTCTCACAATAGGAAGAACAATTTACATTACAATTCATTACAAAATAACCGCAACCTCAACACCACAATTTAAACAAATAAAGCCCTGCAATCAATCGAAACAACTGCAATCCTCAATGAATTAATTCAATACCAGAGTCCTAAACTGCCCTAGCGGCACCAGGGAATCCATTTTGTAGGTTATTCCAACAATGGGGGGCACTAAAGCTAAAGGAGGATTTTAAATTGGTTGAGACCAGAGGGACCTCAAGAGTTAACCAATCCTGCGAGCGGGTTTGGTAGCTCATTCTTTAATACGTTAGCAGCAAATTTAGGTAAGTTGGAACTTGTGTAGTAGGGCTTTGTAAAGGAAAAATGGAGTAATCAATTGATCTACGGGACTTTAATGAAGACCAGCCAAACTTTTGATACAGGATGCAGTGGTGAGTATTAAAACTGTCCCCAGGGATAAAACGAATGGAGCTATGGTAGACTGCATCCAAAAGTTTAAGAGTAGTAGCTGCTGCAATCTGGTAAATGGTGTCACCATAATTAAGAACTGGCAGGAAAGTTGACTATACTATCTGCTTCCTATTATTTAGGTTAGAGGTAAGATCTATTTCCAAAAAAGAAGGCCACTTTAAATCGTAGCTTTTTAACTAGCTCATCCATATGTTTTTTTTAAAACATTAAGTCTTTGTCAATCCAAATTCCCAGATACTTGTAGGTGGGAACCTATCAATGGGAGAACCATCCAATGAATAAATATGTAGTCCATCTGAAACATTCTTGCGAGAACTAGAGAACAACATGCATTTAGTCTTGCCCGCATTAAGTACAAGTTTTAAACCAACCAGTGCTCTCTGTAATGTAAAATAGTCAGATTGCAGCTCTAACATAGCCTGATCAACACTTGGGGCAATGGCCAATAACCATGTCATCTGCATACAGATTCATATTACAAGTTTTAGCAGATAGACCAATATTATTTTTATTAATAGTAAAGAGAACAGGCCCCACGACTGACCTCTGCAGTACAGTTTTTGTAATATCCAGGAAACTAGACTTAAAACCATCAGAGATCACACATTGTCTGTCTGACAGATCATTTTCAAACCACTCGCAAGAAGCCTGATCCAGGCCTATTTCAGTCAACCTTTAAATAAGAATGTGATGGTCTACGGTATCGAAGGCCGAAGTTCTATAAATAAGGCAGCACAATGATTTTTATGATCCAAACAATTTAACACATCTTAAACAAGCGCATCTGAGCGTTCCACAAACATTGTGCGCCGGCTGAACGAGGCCCAGCTGTTGACAGCATCTTTCTAGTGACGGGGGAATGGTTATGTGGGACTCTCATCAGGCAGTACTAGGGACGGACACAGAGTGCTTTGTTACTCCCTGTTCTCACAGACGTCAGCATGAGCATCCTTGACAGAGACCTCCCTCTGGCCAGAACCTCTAAGTCACCCAGCCAGCTGTCAGTCTGTGGGGGTGGTGGGGGTTGTTATCATAGATACATGGGTATGGGATAAGTGTTAAAAAAACATGATTGGATTACTGATTAATAGAAGCAGTCAGAATAGCTGTAACTATGTATGCCTGACAAATGGCAAACTGTCTGGTATTGGTTCGAGTGTGATTGACACTTGTGTTCCTTTAGGATAGGTAGGTAGCTAGTAGGTACAGGACAGGTGAGAGCTGTGATGAGGGGCCGGCGTGGGACGTGGGGGGTGGTTGAGTTGCAGGTGTTCCCCTCGCCGTGCCCTGCGGGAGCAGCCCTACCCCTATCTCTCTCTGTTCGGCCCTAGCTCTGCCAGCCGGCTGACACAATGTGCCTGCTTGTTCTCCTTCTCCTCTCATCGCTCCATCTACCCTTGGCATTCCTGCAGGGCCAGCCTCTGCCCAGGCCTCCTCTCGCTCCCTCTCTCTCTCGCTCTCTCTCTCTCACCACCATGTCACAGACCGTAACAATTTAAGGCCCTCAAAAAGAGGTCTCGGTGGACCCCAACCTCCTCCGCAAACTACAATGTAGCAACTGCTCTGACATTGGGAAATATGGACAACAATCCCTAAGTGAACCTAGTGAGAATATCTCCAGCTTGTTTGTGACCTATGGATTTCATTCCAGCCTTCACTTTAATGGAGCTGATATCAACTTATTTCTTGTCAATTAAACTTGTTTAAACCACTTTTAACTGAGTCCTACCACGATCCCCAATCCACTGTTTGCAATTCAGGTATAAGTTACCAATGAAGCACAGATCTAGGATCAGCTTACCCTCCCTAAGTCTTAACTGGAACAATCAGGTTTATTTAACAGTCAACAAACCACAACACTGACTATAGATGAGGTGCTTAGGGGCACATTTTAGTGTGCGGGACAAATGACAGTTAGTCATTAACCTAATTTCTGTCAGGCAAGTCGGAACCTTATTATCTACCATAGGAGCATGAGGCAGGAGAGCCTTTGTTTTGCCTTGAACACTTGTGCTCCCTACTCTCCCTGTCACTATCTATACGACCCGCTTTGGCTATCAGCTACACATTTTCGCCTTATCGCCAGCTTAGCCGACTGACCTGGTTTTGTGACTGCCTCCAAATCTATATCTGCTGCTTGAGTTGAGATATTTTGAAATGAGTGTGTTTCAGAGTGGAATCTTAGCTTGTTTAAAGTTTTTGTTACTTGTATAATAACCTTCATGAATAACCCTTTATAACAGTGCCATCAGAATGTATTCACACCCCTTGACTTTTTACACATTTTGTTGTAATACAAATTGGGATTCAAATGGATGTCTTTTTTTTACATAAAATACTCTGTAATGTTATTTTTTAAAGATGAATGAAAAATAAAACAGATATATCTTGATTAGATAAGTATTCAACCCCTTGAGTCAATACTTGTAAGAATCCCCTTTGGCAGAGATTTAGCTGTGAGTTTTTCTGGGTAATGTTAAGTCTCTAAGAGCTTTGCACACCTGGATTGTACAATATTTGCCCATTATTCTTTTGTAAATTCTTCAATGCACAAATTGGTTGTTGATCATTGCCAGACAGCCATTTTCAAGTCTTGCCATAGATTTTCGAGACGATTTAAGTCAAAACTGTAACTCGACCACTCAAGAACATTCAATGTCGTCTTGGTAAGCAACTCCAGTGTATATTTGCTCTTGATTTTTAGGTTATTGTCCTGCTGAAAGGTGAATTCATCTACTAGTGTCTGTTGGAAAGCAGACTGAACCAGGTTTTCCTCTAGGATTATGCCTGTGCTTAGCTCTATTCCAATTATTTTTATCCTAAAAAAACCTCCCTAGTCCTTGCCGGTGACGAGCATATCCATAACATGAGATAGCCACAAAAGTGGTACTCAGTGATTTGTTGTGTTGGATTTGCTACAAGCATAATGCTTTGTATTCAGGGCAAAAAGTTACATTTCTTAGCCAGTTTTTTTTTGCTGTATTACTTTAGTGCCTTACTGCAAACAGGATGCATCTTGTTCAACATTTTTATTCTGTACAGACGTCCTTCTTTTCACTCTGTCATTTAGGTTAGTATTGTGGAGCAACTACAATTTTGTTGATCCATCCTCAGTTTTCTCCTATCACAGCAATTAAACTATGTAACTGTTTTAAAATTGGCCTCATGGTGAAATCCTTGAGCGGTTTCCTTCCTGTCCGGCAACTGAGTTAAGAAGGACGCTGTATCTTTGTTACTGGGTGTACTGATACACCATCCAAAGTGTAATTAGTAACTTTACCATGCTCAAAGGGATATTCAATGTCTGTTTTAATGTTTACCCATCTACCAACAGGTGCCCTTCTTTGCGAGGCATTGGAAAACCTCCCTGGTCTTTTTGGTTGAATCTGTGCTTGAAAATCACCATTCGACTGAGGGATCTTACAATTATCTGTATGTGTGGGGTACAGAGATGAGGTAGTCATTCAAAAATAATGTTTAACACTATTATTGCACACAGAGTGAGTCCATGCAACTTATTATGTGTCTTGTTAAACAAATTTGTACTCCTGAACTTATTTAGTCTTGCCATAACAAAGGGGTTGAATACTTATTGACTCAAGACATTTCGGCTTTTAATGTTTTGTTAATTTCTAAAAACAAAATTCCACGTTGACATTTTGGGATATTGTGTGTAGATCAGTCGCACCAAATCTCAAGTTAGTACCTTTTAAATTCAGGCTGTAACACAACAAAATGTGGAAAAAGACAAGGGGTGTGAATACTTTCTGAAGACACTGTATATTAATGTTTACAAATCATGAAATACTTATTTATTAACAGTATATAAATAGTTTATCAATGCTTATATATGATAGCTATTTTAAAGTGTTACCAGGTCTCCCTTTTAAAATGGTGAGGTCTGAACATTATGTTACAGTACCTATGATACTACGAAACAAAGCCAGTAGAGTTATGTTGACTTTTTTAGGGCAGCAGACGGTGTTTTCAACTGACTAGCGTGGCCGTTGTGTTCTTCAGCCGGGTTTATTGTGAGGTCATCTGTTGAAGCCTATAGTGTAGACAGTTAAACTGCCTATCTTCCATTGCTGCTCTACCTGTTCTCCAATTGTAAAGTACACGTAACTTGATCCTCAGAAACGTGAGGTCTGCAACAGCCTACTGCTCCGCTTCATACTTGCACCGTCTAATATGAAGTTAATTGACCCACGTGAAAAAAAAAACACATCATACAACTCTTACTGTGTGTTTATCCTGTTTTATCATGTTTTATCCTGTATTTACCAGTTGTGACAATCTCACATATTTATTTAATGGTACCACTTCCCAGTATTGGTGTTAGAATATAACCCATAACATTGTTTGCACTGTACTCAACAACAGTTACACAATTCATGATAAAGTTTGGTCTTACCGGTTTAATGATGATTTGGCCAGATTATCCTCTCTCTTTCTCTTTGTAGTGTATTACAGTGAATTTGGTCCAGCCTTCTGTAGACTAAAACACATCTTCATGCCAAGCTGGATGACTGGGGGGGGGGGTACCACGGAGGAGGTGTGAGCTATGGGGATCACTATACAGTGCTCCCTGGTCCTTGGGTGCTACGCTAGATAGGCTAAACGAGTGGAAGTCAAGCTGCTGCAGGTGTGCTCACAAAGCCTTCAAAGTAACATAAGGGTTAGCGTTAGTATTAGCCTGGAGGTCCTTCTCTCACTGTGTCCGTTGGTCGACTCACTTTCCCTGCTCTGCCGACTCCCTTTCCAACTCAATGTAATGACATTGATATGCAGGGAACAATAAGGTGGCCTTGAGGGAGTGTCAGAGGAGGAGGGGGAGGCAGGTAGGGGGAGGGGATAGGGATAGGCTGAGGAGCCTCCATCAGGAGTGAAACTAACATTATTGGCGCTCTACCTTGCCTTCCCTTTCGTTACTCCCTTTCCTTCTCTCTCTTTCTCTCTCTCTCTCCCTCTTTCTCTCTCTCTCTATAGCTCTCTCTCAATTCAATTCAAGGGGCTTTATTGGCATGGGAAACATACATTACCGTTCAAAAGTTTGGGGTCACTTAGAAATGTCCTTGTTTTTGAAAGAAAAGCAAAAAAAATTGTCCATTAAAATGACATCAAATTGATCAGAAATACAGTGTAGACATTGTTAATGTTGTAAATGACTATTGTAGCTGGAAACGGCAGATTTTTTTATGCAATGTACACCTACAGTTGAAGTCAGAAGTTGACATACACCTTAGCCAAATACATTTAAACTCAGTTTTTCAAAATTCCTGACATTTATTCAGAGTAAAAATCCCTGTCTTAGGTCAGTTAGGATCACCACTTTATTTCAAGAATGTGAAATGTCAGAATAATAAAAGAGAGAATGATTTATTTAATCTTTTTTTTCTTTCATCACATTCCCAGTGGGTCAGAAGTTTACATACACTCAATTAGTATTTGGTAGCATTGCCTTTAAATTGTTTAACTTGGGTCAAACGTTTCAGGTAGCCATCCACAACCTTACCACAATAACTTGGGTGAATTTTGGCCCATTCCTCCTGACAGAGCTGGTGTAACGGAGTCAGGTTTGTAGGCCTCCTTGCTCGCACACGCTTTTTCAGTTCTGCCCACAAATTTTATATAGGATTGAGGTCAGGGCTTTGTGATGGCCACTCCAATACCTTGACTTTGTTGTCCTTAGTCCATTTTGCCACAACTTTGGAAGTATGCTTGGGGTCATTGTCCATTCTGAAGACCCATTTGCGACCAAGCTTTATCTTCCCGGTTGATGTCTTGAGATGTTGCTTCAATATATCCACATAATTTTCCTTTCTCATGATGCCATCTATTTTGTGAAGTGCACCAGTCCCTCCTGCAGCAAAGCACCCCCACAACATGATGTTGCCACCCCTGTGCTTCACGGTTGGGATGGTGTTCTTCGGCTTGCAAGCCTCCCCCTTTTTCCTCCAAACATAACGATGGTCATTAAGGCCAAATAGTTCTATTTTTGTTTCAACAGACTAGAGTACATTTCCCCAAAAAGTACGATCTTTGTCCCCCATGTGCAGTTGCAAACCGTAGTCTGGCTTTTTTATGGCGGTTTTGGAGCAGTGGCTTTTTCCTTGCTGAGCGGCCTTTCAGGTCATGTCGATATAGGACTTGTTTTACTGTGGATATAGATACCTTTGTACCTGTGAAGATGCTGGAGGAAACAAGGTCCTTTGCTGTTGTTCTGGGATTGATTTGCACTTTCCGCACCAAAGTACGCTCATCTCTAGGAGACAGAGCATGCCTCCTTCCTGGGCGGTATGACGGCTGCATGGTCCCGTGGTGTTTATACTTGCGTACTATTGTTTGTACAGATGAACGTGGTACCTTCAGGCGTTTGGAAATTGCTCCCAAGGATGAACCAGACTCGTGGAGATCTACAATTCTTTTTCTGAGGTTGATTGGCTGATTTCTTTTGATTTTCCCATGATGTCAAGCAGAGGCACTGAGTTTGAAGGTAGGCCTTGAAATACATCCACGTGTACACCTCCAATTGACTCAAATGATGACAAATAGCCAGGACATAATTTTTTGGAATTTTCCAAGCTGTTCAAAGGCACAATCAACTTAGTGTATGTAAACTTCTGACCCACTGGAATTGTGATACAGTGAATTATAAGTGAAATAATCTGTCTGTTAACAATTGTTGGAAAAATGACTTGTGTCATGCACAAAGTAGATGTCCTAACCAACTTGACAGAACTATAGTTTGTTAACAAGAAATGTGTGGAGTGGTTGAAAAATGAGTTTTAATGACTCCAACCTAAGTGTATGTAAACTTCCGACTTCAACTGTATGTAGATAGAGGCACATTATCAGCAACCATCACTCCTGTGTTCCAATGGCGCGTTGCATTAGCTAATCCAAGTTTACAATTTTAAAAGTCTAATTGATCATTAGAAAACCCTTTTACAATTATGTTAGCACAGCTGAAAAGTGTTCTGGTTAAAGAAGCAATAAAACTGGCCTTCTTTAGCCTAGTTCGGTATCTGGAGCATCAGCATTTGTGGGTTCGATTACAGGCTCAAAATGGCCAAAAACAATTAACTTTCTTCTGAAATTCATCAGTCTATTCTTGTTCTGAGAAATGAAGGCTATTCCATGTGAGAAATTGCCAAGAAACTGAATATCTTGTACAACGGTGTGTACTACTCCCTTCAAAGAACAGCGTAAACTGGCTATAACCAGAATAGAAAGAGGAGTGGGAGGCCACGGTGCACAACTGAGCAAGAGGACAAGTACATTAGAGTGTCTAGTTTGAGAAAAAGACGCCTCACAAGTCCTCAACTGGCAGCTTCATTACTTAGTACCCGCAAAACACCAGTCTCAACGTCAACAGTGAAGAAGCGACTCTGGGATCCTGGCCTTCTAGGCAGAGTTGCAAATAAAAAGCCATATCTCAGACTGGCAAATAAAAATGAACACAGAAAAACACAGACACTGGACAGAGGAACTCTGCATAGAAGTCTTTTCGTGGTAGCAAGGTGGAGATAACCACTTGTTCATTGGGGAAAGTAGAAGAAGCTTTTCAATCACTCCCTTGAGTGTTGTGGCCACCCTTTCCTGCTGTGCTCTCAGGTCGTTTGTGCCTGTGTGTATTATTATGTAGCTGGGTGAACCTAGTTGGTCCTCAGACAGAAGGTCTAGGGCACGCTGGGTGTTTGGAGGGAGGGGGGGGGGGGGGGGGGGGGGGTTGTCAGGAGGGCTATCTGACTGGCTAACAGGGGGGGTGCTCAGAGGGGGTGGGATCCCCTGGACTTGGGGTTCTTCATTTGTCTGTCCCGCTGTGTTGTCGATGTTGTCAGGGTCTGGAGTGGACTGTTCTGCTGTGGTGTCGAGACTTTTGTCAGGAGCTCAGGTGGGCTGTTCTGCTGGCTTCTCTGCGGGGGTGGCCACCTCTCTAATGGGTGGTTCTTTGTCACACGCCATCCCCTTCACCCTCTCCTCCAGCAGTCTGATCCTCTCCTCTAGTGTTGTTGTGCTGGACTGTTGTCTGAGTCTATGCTGACTGGAGTGTAATCACCTCCTGCTCCAGCTCCACCTGCCTTACCTCCAGCTGGGTGAATTTATCCCTAATTTCAATGAGGGAGTAGTACTGTACTGTGCTGGGAGGTTGTCTTTCCGCTTGGGGTTGCTCATCTGTGGGGTTATGTAATGAAGAGGTCTGGTTTGACCCGCTCGGGGTGGGGGTATCTTTCTCAAGGGAGAGCTTCTCCTGCTGAGCTATTTCTTTGATTAGGTGAAAGTCCAGCTGAAACTGTTTGCAGTTGCCCTGTACCAATACTGTTCCAGACTCATAGAGATTTATATTAGCTGACTCAGAGTCCTCGTCGTCTAGTATCCTGAGTTTCCACCCATCGGTAACACACCCCCTCTTAACATAGGGGTAGTGTGTTAGTATAGCACTGTGCCATGCCAGGGGATTGTCTGTGTGGAAGATAAGGTTGTTTATGGTCCCATTTTTACTATAGGCAGCAAAAAAATTATCTTGATTTCCCATAAGGAGCTTCATTTTGTACTATGTTCTTGTCTTATTATTCTTTACATACAGAGGGTATTGTATTGTAATTACCTCTGAACAGTGGGAGGGTGCTTCTAAGGCCTCTCCATTCGGTTGACTAAGCATTACTCACTTAGTTCCAGGTTGGATGGTGTTTTCAGGTTTCTGTTTGTTTGACAGAGCATTTGCTGTATAACTTGGGAATAATAATCCTTGGGTGTAGGAAGCATTCCAGGTAATTCCGTCCAAAATCAGGTTGTATGTTTGGAGTTTTGATTTGGAGTGAAGGTTATGTTGTTTAGGGTAGCATCCTGTATATGTCCCTGCCAAAAAATCCAAGTTTGTCTAACTCTATAATTTTTTTTTAAACATGCTGAAAAATGTGGGAGCTCATCTGCTCATGACCTCTCTCTCTCTGTCTCTCTCTCCCTTTCTCCCACCAACACACACATGCACAAACACACTGAAACTCTCAAATCAAATAAGAAGTTGCTACTGTTCTTAGACCCTGCGATAGACAAGCATCCTGTCCAGGGTGTGTGTGAGAGGGGGATAGGTTGTTACCACCCAGCCTAACTAACTGTTCTCAGGGCCTTCCCATATACTGTGATCACACTTCAGGCCTATAGTATGAGCCATCTCTCAGGAAAGTCCAAATCAAGGGTTCTATAATGGTATGTTCTGTCAGATTCACAGTGCACCACACCATATGAATGGGTATGTACTGTCACTACAATTCCCTCATTGACTGCATTAACAAGCTGATTGCAACACCCAGTCATTTGTGTATCCACATTGGGTCCCCTACTTTACTCTGGCTCCAATTTGGAACAGTCACACAAAACACTGGATGACAAGTAGTTGTTCAAAGGCGTCATTATAATTTTAATTTGGACCATTGGCTACAAACTTACATCACCACCTCACAGTAGCCCTTTCCTGCAGTCAATGAACAAAAGCGTCCTCTTTGACCTCATGGGTGGAATGTTATTAATATTTTTCATAATTTCATAATAATAACAAAAAAATTTAAATAAGAAAATCCCGTATTTCTATGTCAAACGGTTTTGTTATATTTTAGTCTTCTGTGATGTATATAAAGTGTAATATTGTGATGCAAATTCAACATATAATACATTTCAAATCTATATCTGACATGATACAGGTGTCTACTTTTTTAAGCCCATAACCATGTGTGTGAGTTGTATACTTTTGTTTCAAAGTAGACTTATTTAAGACTACCAAGAATCACTCTGTGTGACCCTGATTTACCCCACTGCAGTAAAATGTTTTAATGTTGCATTATGCATTATTTTGCTTTATGTCAAACAGACAATCTAGACATCCATCCTAAATCAAAGTTGTTTTATCACAAGGTGGTGCATGGAAGAGGGTGTATCAGACATCCGCTTGCTTCATGGAAACATATCTGTTTGATTACGCATGGCAGTTTATGGTGACATGGGAATGGTCCATTAGCAATACCTTGGCCCAGTGAAAACAGCTATCATAGCCCGCATGTTATTTAGTAACTGGAATACAAATACTGCTGTATCACTGTAATTTATTGGTTGCTGAGGTGCGGTGGCTTGGAGCTGGGTGTAAGGGAGGGGTCAAGTACAGTAAGAGAGGTAAACGTCCTTTAATAAACGTACTTACCTACCTGGAATTTGTGTGTTTGCCCATAAATATGTTGCGAGGCAGGAAAATTTGTGACTGAACCAAAGATAAGCATCAGCGCACACAGCCACCAATGAGAAAGAAGGCTGTTTTATCCATTGGTTGCTAGAGGTAGCTGGTGCCCCCACGTGAGTGGACAGTTATGGTTGATGGTTACTGAAACTCATCCAACCATTTTAAATACTTTAAAGCAATCTAGGTTTTGATATTTGGTTACAATTAGGCAGGGAAAATGTTAGCCAAATTGAGATGAGTGCTCATGGTGATAATCTTTAGTCTAGTTTGCTAATCTAACAGTGTTATCAGAACATTTATCTAGCATGTTAGCTAGCTATGTAGCCTATGCTAGCCTAGCATAACAGGTGGGTTATTTTTCTCTCGTAGTAGTCTAAGCTATATCCCGGCTAAAAGCCCTTGACTTGTCTGATGATCAATCAATGTGATTTTGTTTCACTGAATCTCCGTCTGTATATTTGGTTATTTGATCTCAGGCTGGGCAAATAAGTGGAGGGGGCAGCTCATCTATTTGTTTGCTAATATCTGATCAGACACATTTAGCATGCTATGTAGCATAAATCAAGTACATTATTTTGCTATCAAGCATAGGCAACTCGAAAAGCCTGTAGAGGTTATGAAACTTGAACACTAGACTCACACCCTTTTGAAAATATAGATGTATATTATTTTCTGTGCACCCTACTAGGTGTAGGGTCTATGCCCAGGTGTAGGTCATTGAAGGGCTACGCCCAGGCTGGTGCAACCAGCCCCTGGAGAGGGCAATAAAATAATAATGTTTCCTGTCTACATGGCAGTTTACTCTTGCTTAAAGCAAGATAGGAAGGAAGCGATTTGGTTTCATTTAACACAAGTCACAAGTGTCTTGTAAAATATTGTCATGTGTTAGTTTTTTAAAACCAATTTTGGTGGGATACACTGGGGCATTCAACTTAGTTTCTGAGTGCTTCAAGATCTGTATATTTAAAATATGAAATATGCCTTGCTACAAATACAAGAAGTGTCACGGTAAGTCAATCAGTCATGACTATTTCTGTGTATATTATAGTTATCCAGGAATGCATGGGTCATTAATACTCAGTCAATGCAGCATGTGCTTAAATTAGCCAGCGCTGTCAACTGAGGGATTTGATGGTCAATGTATTACTAAACTCTGAACTGCTCAACTCAAAAAGCACCCAGGCTACTTTTTATACCGAACACCATTTCTCTGAATTGATAGAGTCCAACAGATCAGAGGTGGAAAGAAAGTCATACACTTTAAGAACATTTCTTCTCCACCCTCCATTAACCAGCAGCCACCTGTCTTTGGTCCTCCATCCCCCCCCACGCTCAGTCCACGGTTCAGCACACACTGTGAATAGATTAATCCATTCCAGTAACAACTTAACTATAAAACCCTTGCACTGAATCATGGGCCACTGACAAGGGAAACCACAGATACAATGCATCTCAATTCAAAGATGTTGTTTCTTTTTTTTACAGCGCTTATCAGCGCAGTGGCCTTCCTGGGCCTGTGAATGGAGCTTGACACACAGTGTTATAACACCGTCATAATCATGTCATAATATGTCATAACCGCTGCCATAACGTGTCATAACCTGTCATAATATGGTCATAACACTGTCATGACCCATATATTTACACCTGTTGTAACATATGACGAGACAGCCTACAGGGAGAAGGTGAGGGCCCTGGCAGAGTGGTGCCAGGAAAATAACCTCTCCTTCAACGTCAACAAAACAAAGGAGCTGATCGTGGACTTCAGGGGACAGCAGAGAGAGCACCCCCCCATCCACATCGACGGAGTATCTGTGGAGAAGGTGTAAAGCTTCAAGTTCCTCTGCGTGCACATCACTGACAACCTGAAATGGTCCACCCACACAGACAGCTTAGTGAAGAACGCGCAACAGCTCCTCTTCAACCTCAGGAGGCTGAAGATATTCGGCTTGGCCCCTAAGACCCTCACAAACTTTTACAGATGAACCATTGAGAGTTTCCTGTCACCGCCTGGTACGGCAACTGCACCGCCCACAACCGCAGGGCTCTCCAGAGGGTGGTGCGGTCTGCCCAACACATCTCCGGGGGCACACTGCCTGCTCTCCAGGACATCTACAGCACCCGATGTCACAGGAAGGCCAAAAAGATCAACAAGGACATCAACCACCCGAGGCATGGCCTGTTCACCCTGCTAGGCGAGGTCAGTACAGGTGCATCAATCCTGGGACTGAGAGACTGAAAAACAGCTTTTGTCACTAGCTGGCTTCCACCCTGCTACTCAACCCTGCACCTTAGAGGCTGCAGTCCTATGCACACAGACATGGAATCACTGGTCACTTTAATAATGTCTTTAATAACATACTGCTTTACTAATTTCATATGTATATACTATATTCTAGTCAATGCCATCCTATTCCGCTATTGCTGTGTATATAGACTATTCTATACTACGTATTATACAGCTATACAAAATATTCTATCCACACACTGTCCATAATGTCTATACATCCCATCACACACACACACAGTGTGTATGTGTATATACAGTGGGGCAAAAAAGTATTTAGTCAGCCACCAATTGTGCAAGTTCTCCCACAAGATGAGAGAGGCCTGTAATTTTCATCATAGGTACACTTTAACTATGACAGACAAAATGAGAAAAAAAATCCAGAAAATCACATTGTAGGATTTTTAATGAATTTATTTGCAAATTATGGTGGAAAATAAGTATTTGGTCAATAACAAAAGTTTATCTCAATACTTTGTTATATACCCTTTGTTGGCAATGACAGAGGTCAAACGTTTTCTGTAAGTCTTCACAAGGTTTTCACACACTGTTGCTGGTATTTTGGCCCATTCCTCCATGCAGATCTCCTCGTTCAAAAGTTTGGGGTCACTTAGAATATGTCCTCGTTTTTGAAAGAAAAGCAATTTTTTTTGTCCATTAAAATAACATCAAATTGATCAGAAATACAGTGTAGACATTGTTAATGTTGTAAATGACTATTGTAGCTGGAAACACCAGATTTGTAATGGAATATCTACATAGGCGTACAGAGGCCCATTATCAGCAACCATCACTCCTGTGTTCCAATGGCACGTTGTGTTAGCTAATTCAAGTTGATAATTTTAAAAGGCTAATTGATCATTGCTTGTCCTAATATTTATATATTTCTTAATTCCATTATTTTACTTTTAGATTTGTGTGCATTGTTGTGAATTGTCAGATTTTACTGCACTTTTGGAACTTGGAACACAAGCATTTCACTGCACCCGCAATAGCATGGTTATGTGACCAATAAAATTTGATTTGATTTGATATATTTCATTATTTTATGGCTGGTTATGACACCTACATAAGAGTGTCAAAACCCACATTTATTCAAATTTGTTTTTTCCATACCAAGAAGTTTACTTCCAGTTAAAATGTTTGTTTCTTAAATCCTTTGTTGTTGTAATGGATTCTTCACATTCATGTTTTTTTCATTGTATTTTAAATAAGTTGTAGAAAATTCACTTTGATACTGTCATGAAGCATTATGACCATACCGTGTCACTTTACTTGGACTAACACAATACACTTTATGACACTGTCAAGAAGCATTTTGACCATCATAATCATATAAGCCAGTTAAGCCTATCACCTACCTTATTTCAGTCATCAGTCAAAAAGAGGGTGTCTTCTCCTGAAATCTGCTCCTGCATTCATCCCAGTCATAAGCAACAGAGCATTGGGGTAGGTGCATGTCTGACAGCAATGTGTGCGCAATTACAATGATCATTTAATATGGTCAATTTCAGAAAATGTTATATAACATAAACATATTGTTGACACAGTAGGCTATAGTGTAATGGAATGTTTTGCCTTGTGTGGTAGGTTTTGTGTGTTTTGACACTCTTGGTGTGTCATAATCAGCCATAAAATGACTCAATATATGTCACAACAGGTCTAAATATATCTTTTATGACCATTTAATAACAGGCTATGACAAGTTATGTCAGCTGTTATGACATTATGAAATTGTTATGACGCTGGGTATCAAGTAAAATGTGACCTAAAAGGTAAAGTTCTACTCCAGTCTCATTTTCAGCTCATCTGTCACCTGATTTACTTAACAAAAGGCACATCTCAATAGGTGGTCCAGATATCCTCATGACATGGTACAAGTGGAGGGGTGGGGCCTTTCGTCTTTTGTTCTCTATTGCTTCTCTATTGTTCCTCAAGCAAGGGGTGGCAGATGACATCAGAGGGCACAATCAGACCAGCTCCTTGAATGGCCTACTCCATGAAGTTTTCACTTGTGTCTATTTTGCTCAAAACAAGTGTGTTTACTGTATTTATATGTGGGATATTGTTTTTCAACAGGAAACATTCAAAAATAGCTGGAGTGCGTCTTTAAGGTCAGAGGTCAAATGAAGCAACAACACTGACCAAGGTGTTTACTGACCACCGAGGCTATATGGGGCGTCGCTTGTCAGGTCAAACTGGTTCTCTTTTCAAAAGATAAACAATGACTCAGAAAGAAGATAGGTTTACAACCAACAATTACAGTGCTTTCTCTAAACAGAATTTGATCAAACTCATATGGGTTGTTCTTGAATTACAGTGGCATTGGCGTCCCTTGGCTTTGCAACCATGAAAACACTTTAAAATGACAAATAGTAATACATCATACGTTTTTGTTTATATTGAACTATTTATCAATGATAAAACATAATGCAAGTCATTTATACTGCAAAACATATAATTTATTTTTTTACCCCTTTTTCTCCCCAATTTCGTGATATCTAATTGGTAGTTACAGTCTTGTCCCGTCACTGCAACTCCCGTACAGACTCGGGAGAGGTGAAGGTCGAGAGCCGTGCATCCTCCGAAACACAACCCTGCCAAGCCGCACTGGTTCTTGACCCGGAAGCCTGCCGCACCAATGTGTCGGGGGAAACACCGTACAACTGGCTACTGTGTCAGCGTGCATGCACCCGGCCCGCCACAGGAGTCGCTAGAGTGCGATGGGACAAGGGAATCCCGGCCGGCCAAACACTCCCCTATCCCGGACAACGCTGGGCCAATTGTGTGCCGCCTCATGGGTCTCCCGGTCGCAGCCAACTGCGACACAGCCCAGGATCGAACCCGGGTCTGTAGTGACGCCTCAAGCACTGCGATGCAGTGCCTTAGACCGCTCCGCCACTCGGGAGGCATACTGCAAAACGTTTATCTCTTTGCGATGTTACCGCCTTGAAAATCACTCATTACAAAGATATACAAGGACCTTGAGCATTTCCTCCAGTGGCAAACTGTTATCGGGGGAGAGGTCTCTAGATATATTTTGAAATAGCTTGTAGTATGTCATAATTTTGAGGATTCCATTGATCCTTTAGTGTGTCTAAATACAAAGTGTCACTTGGTGTTACTCAATTTAAAGGAAGGGAAATTACATTGTGAGCTAAATTATTAAGCATAACTTGAGTACATTTATTTTTGTGTTAATGCTCTTAGATTTAAACATATGTGAAAATCCTCAATAACCTAAAATGTCTCAATGGTGTTACCGTCATTGGTGTTACTACTGGTGGCATAATGTTTTCCAAATGGTAAACCTTTTTTTAAAGTCATTAACCTGCCATTCTGTATTAGTTGATTTGGAATGGGAAGATACCCAAATACATTTAAATAAAACCAATCTAGAAAAACATGACTTTTTTCCCAAAATGCCCAACCCAAAGCAACCGCAATACAAGAACTATCTATATCTTTATTGCTGCCATCTGGTAAAATGGTCATTGCAAATAATCTTTGCCCACAGAAATGTGCTTGTCAAAATGGACGCTTTAAGGGGCCGTCACATAGAAATAGAATCCTTTTTCATAGAGCCCTTTTTTGTTAACAAGTCAACGTCATGTTTGAGTGATGCGCGCATCCCTGCACCAAAAACCTTTGTTGCAGGATAGCTGTAGTGGCTAAAATGTCCGATATAATTGTCCCAATACAATTTCTATTCTAATCCTTTAATCACAAAAGAGAGTGGTGAAATCTTCGTCTTGATGCATACTGTACATAGCCAATGTCCAGAGTTTGATTCAAGTTTAAAAATAATAATACATTTATTTGTTGTATTTCTGGATACATCCATTGGCCTGTAGAGGGGGTACACACACTTGACACATTTAACAAAGCAAATTTGAGGAAAACGCTACCGAAGTTCTATCAACACATTGACTGTAGTACTCGTGCTGCTAAAATACTCAACCACTGCCTACAAGACCATCCCCCACCCTCCCTTCGGCAGATGTGATCACAACTCCATTTTGGTCCTCCCTTCCTATAGGCAGAAACTCAAACAGGAAGTACCCGTGCTAAGGACTTCAACGTTGGTCAACGTTGGTCTGACCAATCGGAATCCACGCTTCAAGATTGTTTTGACCACGTGGACTAGGATATGTTCCAGATAGCCTCTGAGAATAACAGTGGCGAATACACGGATACGGTGACTGAGTTTATCAGGAAGTGTATAGAAGATGTTGTACCCACTGTGACTATTAAAACCTACCCTAACCAGAAACCGGGGATAGATCAAATCAAAGTTTATTTGTTACGTGCACCGAATACAACAGTGTAGACCTTACCCTACACCTAGTAGGGAGCTGGCTTAAGGTGTTAAAATGGGACTGTTCTTTCATGACATGCACAGAAAATAATATACATCTATATTTTCAAAAGGGTGTGAGTCTAGTGTTCATGTTTCATAACCTCTACAGGCTTTTTGAGTTGCCTATGCTTGATAGCAAAATAATGTACTTGATTTATGCTACATAGCATGCTAAATGTGTCTGATCAGATATTAGCAAACAAATAGATGAACTGCCCCCTCCACTTATTTGCCCAGCCTGAGATCAAATAACCAAATATACAGACGGAGATTCAGTGAAACAAAATCACATTGATTGATCATCAGACAAGTCAAGGGCTTTTAGCCGGGATATAGCTTAGACTACTACGAGAGAAAAATAACCCACCTGTTATGCTAGGCTAGCATAGGCTACAGAGCTAGCTAACATGCTAGCTAAATGTTCTGATAACACTGTTAGATTAGCAAATTAGACTAAAGATTATCACCATGAGCACTCATCTCAATTTGGCTAACATTTTCTCTGCCTAATTGTAACCAAATATCAAAACCTAGATTATGTGAGAAAAAAATCGGACATTGATTGATTTATCATGATGAGTCCCCACGCTTGTCTCAAAGCAGGGCAATAACACTGTCCCAATCAGAACTATGCTGAAATTATAGTTGACCACACACGGCTATTGCTTTAAAGTATTTAAAATGGTTGGATGAGTTTCAGTAACCATCAACCATAACTGTCCACTCACGTGGGGGCACCAGCTACCTCTAGCAACCAATGGATAAAACAGCCTTCTTTCTCATTGGTGGCTGTGTGCGCTGATGCTTATCTTTGGTTCAGTCACAAATGTTCCTGCCTCGCAACATATTTATGGGCAAACACACAAATTCCAGGTAGGTAAGTACGTTTATTAAAGGACGTTTACCTCTCTTACTGTACTTGACCCCTCCCTTACACCCGCCTCCAAGCCCCCACACCTCAGCAACCAATAAATTACAGTGATACAGCAGTATTTGGATTCCAGTTACTAAATAACATGCGGGCTATGATAGCTGTTTTCACTGGGCCAAGGTATTGCTAATGGACCATTCCCATGTCACCATAAACTGCCATGCGTAATCAAACAGATATGTTTCCATGAAGCAAGCGGATGTCTGATACACCCTCTTCCATGCACCACCTTGTGATAAAACAACTTTGATTTAGGATGGATGTCTAGATTGTCTGTTTGACATAAAGCAAAATGATGCATAATGCAACAAGAAAGAAATAAAAACAACAGTAAAAAGACAGTGAAAAAACCCAGTAGCGAGACCATATACAGTAGCGAGGCTACATACAGACACCGGTTAGTCTGGCTGATTGAGGTAGTATGTACATGTAGATATGGTTAAAGTGACTATGCATATATGATAAACAGCGAGTAGCAGCAGCGTAAAAGAGGGGTTGGGGGGAGCACACAATGCAGATAGTACGGGTAGCCATTTGATTACCTGTTCAGGAGTCTTATGGCTTGGGGGTAAAAACTGTTGAGAAGCCTTTTTGTCCTAGACTTGGCACTCTGGTACTTCTTGCCATGCGGTAGTAGAGAGAACAGTCTATGACTGGGGTGGCTGGGGTCTTTGACAATTTTTAGGGCCTTCCTCTGACATCACCTGGTGCAGAGGTCCTGGATGGCAGGCAGCTTAGCCCTAGTGATGTACTGGGCCGTACGCACTATCCTCTGTTGTCACGCCCTGACCTTAGAGAGCCTTTTTATGTCTCTATTTGGTTTGGTCAGGGTGTGATTTGGGTGGGCATTCTATGTTCTTTATTTCTATGATTTGGGTTTCTATGTTTTGGCCGGGTATGGTTCTCAATCAGGGACAGCTGTCTATCGTTGTCTCTGATTGGGAATCATACTTAGGCAGCATGTTTTGCCACCTTAGGTTGTGGGATGTTGTTTTTTGTTAGCCCTGTGTAGCCTTCAGAAACGTGACGTTCGTTGTTCTTTTGTTGTTTTGTTTGGTGTTCAGATTTAATAAAGAAGCATGAACACGTACCACGCTGCACCTTGGTCTCATCCTTCCGACGAGCGTTACATCTGTAGTGCCTTGCGGTCGGAGGCCGAGCAATTGCCGTACCAGGCAGTGATGCAACCAGTCAGGATGCTCTCGATGTTGCAGCTGTAGAACCTTTTGAGGATCTCAGGACCCATGCCAAATCTTTTCAGTCTCCTGAGAGGAAATAGGCTTTGTCGTGTCCTCTTCACGACTGTCTTGGTGTGTTTGGACCATTCTAGTTTGTTGGTGATGTGGACACCAAGGAACTTGAAGCTCTCAACCTGCTCCACTACAGCCCCGTCGATGAGAATGGGGACGTGCTCGGTCCTCCTTTTCGTGTAGTCCACAATCATCTCCTTAGTCTTGGTTACGTTGAGGGATAGGTTGTTATTCTGGCACCACCCGGCCAGGTCTCTGACCTCCTCCCTATAGGCTGTCTCGTCGTTGTCGGTGATCAGGCCTACCACTGTTGTGTTGTCTGCAAACTTAATGATGGTGTTGGAGTCGTGCCTGGCCATGCAGTCGTGGGTGAACAGGGAGTACAGGAGGGGACTGAGCACACACCCCTGAGGGGCGCCAGTGTTGAGGATCAGCATGGCAGATGTGTTGCTACCTACCCTAACCACCTGGGGGTGGCCCGTCAGGAAGTCCAGGATCCAGTTGCAGAGGGAGGTGTTTAGTCCCAGGATCCTTAGCTTAGTGATGAGCTTTCAGGGTAATATGGTGTTGAACGCTGAGCTGTAGTCAATGAATAGCATTCTCACATAGGTGTTCCTTTTGTCCAGGTGGGAAAGGGAAGTGTGGAGTGCAATAGAGATTGCATCATCTGTGGATCTGTTTGGGCGGTATGCAAATTGGAGTGGGTCTAGGGTTTCTGGGATAATGGTGTTGATGTGAGCCATTACCAGCCTTTCAAAGCACTTCATGGCTACGGACGTGAGTGCTACGGGTCTGTAGTCATTTAGGCAGGTTGCCTTTGTGTTCTTGGGCACAGGGACTATGGTGGTCTGCTTGAAACATGTTGGTATTACAGACTCAATCAGGGACATGTTGAAAATGTCAGTGAAGACACCTGCCAGTTGGTCAGCACATGCCCGGAGCACACATCCTGGTAATCCATCTGGCCCCGCAGCCTTGTGAATGTTGACCTGTTTAAAGGTCTTACTCACGTCAGCTACGGAGAGCGTGATCACACAGTCGTCCGGAACAGCTGATGCTCTCATGCATGTCTCAGTGTTGCTTGCCTCGAAGCGAGCATAGAAGTGATTTAGCTCGTCTGGTAGGCTCATGTCACTGGGCAGCCCGCGGCTGGGCTTCCCTTTGTAGTCTGTAATAGCAAGCCCTGCCACATAAGACGAGCGTCGGAGCCAGTGTAGTATGATTCAATCTTAGCTCTGTATTGACGCTTTGCCTTTCTGATGGTTCGTCGCAGGGCATAGCAGGATTTCTTATCAGCTTCCGGGTCAGAGTCCCGCACCTTGAAAGTGGCAGCGCTACCCTTTAGCTCAGTGCGAATGTTGCCTGTAATCCACGGCTTCTGGTTGGGGTATGTACGTAGTCACTGTGGGGACAACGTCCTCAATGCACTTATTGATAAATCCAGTACATGTGGTGTACTCCTCAATGCTGGCAGATAGATGGCAGCATTCACGCAAAACTGAAATCGCGAACCACCATCGTGGAATTCAGGAAACAGCAGAAGGAGCACGGGGATATGGAATCGGCTGCTGACCTGGGCACACACAGCTGTCTTCGCTGGACATCCAGGTATTTCTCGCACTACCCAATCCATCTCTGAGAAATACTGGTGGCCCACCTTGGCGCAGGACGTCACTCGCAACATCAACTCCTGTTCCTTATGTGCCCAAACCAAATCCCCCCGGTAAGCTCCAGCAGGGAAACTCCTTCCCCTTCCCATGCCTTAGCGTCCCTGGTCCCATCTATCCATTGACTTTGTTACTGATCTCCCCTCCTCTGATGGTTTCACCACCATTTTGGTGGTTGTGGATAGATTTTCAAAATCCTGTCGTTTAATCCCTCTTTCTGGTCTCCCTACTGCTCTCCAGGTTGCTGAGGCACTATTCCAGCAGGTCTTCCGGCATTATGGCCTTCCGGAGAACATAATCTCAGACCGTGGCCCCCAATCCACATCACGGGTATGGAGAGCCTTTATGGAAAAGCTCGGGGTCATGGTCAGCCTCACTTCTGGGTATAGGCCTCAGTCCAACGGGCAGATGGAGAGGATGAACCAGGAGCTGGGGAGGTTCCTGAGGAGTCACTGTCAGGACCGGCAGGGAGAGTGGGCTAGATTCCTTCCATGGGCGGAGTACGTTCAGAACTTGCTACATCACTCCTCCACTGGGTTGACCCCCTTCCAGTGTGTTCTGGGTTTTCAGCCGGCCCTGGCTCCGTGGACCCCAGGCCAGACCGAAGCTCCTGCGATTGGTGAGTGGTTCAGGCATGCAGAAGAAGTGTGGAGTGATGCTCACGTGAGACTCCAGCGCACCGTCCACCGTCAAAAGGAGCAGGCAGACCGCCACTACAGTGCGAGTCCCGTGTGCCACCCTACCACACTTCAATCAGTGCAGATGAAGGGAAGGAGACTGGTTAAAGAAGGATTTTTAAGCCATGAGACAATTGAGACATTGACTGTGTATGTGTGCCATTCAGAGGTTAAATAGGCAAGACCAAAGATTGAAGTGCCTTTGAACGGGGTATGGTGGTAGATGCCAGACGGACTGTTTTTTGTCAAGAACTGCAACGCTGCTGGGTTTTTCCCATTCAACAGTTTCCTGTGTGTATCCAGAATGGTTTACCACCCAAAGAACATCCAGCCAACTTGACACAACTGTGGGATTCATTGGAGTCAACATGGGCCAGCATCCCTGTGGAACGCTTTCGACAACTTATAGAGTCAATACCCTGAAGAATTGAGACTGTTCTGAGGGCCAAAAGGGGTGGGTGGGGTGGGGGAGTTCCCTGGACAATGCAATTTATTTTATGCTGCATGTGTAAGCATAATCCCTAAAAACCAGGTTTGGAATAAAGAAAGGTCTGAATGTGACAGATTGTTTCAACTAATTGGCTGGCATTTTTGATTGTTCAGCAGTTTAGCTAGTGTCCTTTGCAGCCGCTCAGGAAAGTTAAACTTTTCTTCTGCATTGAAAAACACACACATTGTTCAGAAATCAGTTCCAGGGCCGGCTCTAAGAGGGTGCTGGATTGGGCTTTGCCCATCCGAAATTGAATTTTATTTAAATGTAAACCATGAAGCAGACGAGCAAGATGTTGGTAAAGATATTGTCCTTAATGTGACACATACTGTATTAAAGTATTTTACAACTTGAGGTTAGATGGTTCCTTACCGTAAAAGTAGTCTATGGGCCATGATTAGTTTTTTCTTAAAACAGCCATTACAAACTTCAGCTTCCTTTAGCCACTGTTAGCAAAACATGCAATGTAAATAAGTCAGTTTTTTTTAACGTTTTCTTTTCCCCCCAGGCAAATAATTGAAAGTGAATGAGAATATCAATCAATCAATCAAATGTATTTATAAAGCCCTTACATCAGCTGATGTCACAAAGTGCTGTAAAGAAACCCAGCCTAAAACCCCAAACAGCAAGCAATGCGGGTGTAGAAGCACGGTGGTTAGGAAAAACTCCCTAGAAAGGCCAGAACCTAGGAAGAAACCTAAAAAGGAACCAGGCTATGAGGGGTGGCCAGTCCTCTTCTGGCTGTGCCGGGTGGAGATTATAACAGAATATGGCCAGGATGTTCAAATGTTCATAGATGACCAGCAGGGTCAAATAATAGTAATCACAGTGGTTGTAGAGGGTGCAACAGGTCAGCACTTCAGGAGTAAATGTCAGTTGGCTTTTCATAGCCGATCATTCAGAGTATCTCTACCGGTCTTGCTGTCTCGTGTACGTGTAGGTATGTAAGGCAGGACCAAATCGGAAAGATAGGTAGGAGCAAGCCCATGTAATGCTTTGTAGGTTAGCAGTAAAACCTTGAAATCAGCCCTAACCTTAACAGGAAGCCTGTGTAGAGAGGCTAGCACTGGGGTAATACGATCACATTTTTGGTTTCTGATCAAGATTCTAGCAGCCGTGTTTAGCACTAACTGAAGTTTATTTAGTGCTTTATCCAGGTAGCCGGAAAGTAGAGCATTGCAGTAGTCTAACCTAGAAGTGACAAAAGCATGGATACATTTTTCTGCATCATTACTGAGAGAATACTGAACTTCTCCTTTAAGGAGACGGGGCCTTCCATTAGGTTGCTGCAGTACACTTACAAGAGGGATTCTTATCATAGGTCAGTAGGACAGTAGTTATTGCACCTGACCCACATGTCTTGTGCTATAAAACCTCTTGTAGTTGTTAACGTTTGTGATTTGGTATTTCTGGAAAAACATGAAATGCATCCTAAAGTGCCCCATTGTAAGCCTGAACAGTCAATTATCTTGCCAATCTCCAACAGTATTTGGGGACAGATTGTGCCTTTTACCACTGTGTTTAATTCTGGTAAATTATTGGTGTAGTTATTTCATTTGTTTAATAACATCGATGAAGATTCCGGAAATAATATCCAATCAATAATCATAGTAGAGCTTACAAAATCCCAATCAGTATGTTCTAGTGAATAAAGAGCTCCTCTACCAATCCTCTTACATCACCACACAACCTATGGTGACATCGCCCTCCCGTGGTCCACTATGCAACATACACATATGTGATGACATCATGGTTTCGAGGTCCATTTATTCCCATTATCGTTCCTTCTACAAGAACCAGTTCTGAGAAGAGACATTCATTGGAGCTGAACATCAGTTTGATACTTCAGTTCACCTCAGGCCCAACTTGATTACACTTTGATCCTCTTCTTATGTGATTTAACCTCTGGTAAAAATGTTCGACAAAATCATTCCTTGTTAGGTTCTACTTTTAGCTGATGGGTAACACTGGAAAAATGTTATACAACATGTTGCTGCTTTTAGGGTTAAGGCATTTAATTTTTTATTAGCTTTTATCAAATACATAGTTTTATATAATACAGTATGTATGTTTTTCCAGTTGGCGCCTTTAGGGGTATAAATATTATAACCCTAAAAGCGACAACTTGGGTAATATATTTAAAATAAATCACACATTTTTTGTCAAAGTTGATGTTTAAAAACACATGTTTCTGTATGTTTTTCATGTTTCGTACAGTTATTTTGATCAATTTCATCCATAGCAATTTGTATAAAATTTTGTTATTTTTTATTATATCACAGAAACACAAGTGTTGTGTTTCTGTGATACTCCGAGGCTGTACTATACTGTAGAATACTATACTACACACTGTAGTATCCCTCATTAATTTGTAGTACTTACTATATAATTTTGTAGCATAATGTAAAATACTATAGTAAATACTACAGTATACTACAGACTGCAAAAACACTACAGTAAATATTACTGTAATGTCCGCAAAAACACTACAGTCCGCAAAAACACTACATTACTTACTATATTATATACCAGGGGTACTCAACTCTTACCTTACAAGGTCCGGAGCCTGCTGATTTTCTGTTCTACCTGATCATTTATTCCACACACCTGCTTTGCCTTTGGCTGGAGGTTTGTTGGACACTGTTGCGTCCGTCTGTTGTTTGCTTCTGCCGAATAAAGTGTGCACCCGATCACAACTCTCTGCTCTCCTGCACCTGACTTCAACACCAGTAGCGCACACGCTGACAACTGTACTACAGTATACTACAGTCATGTCCACAAAAAACACTAACGTTAATACTATGGTATTTATATCATAGTATTCTATAGTATTTTTTCATGTGGGGGATCTACTCAAACAGAGGGCGTGAACACTCATTAGACTAATTGCATTCTTTTGAGTGAAGTGTACATAATATATCATAACGAGGGCAGATTCAATGTCATGTAATGGGCCACAAAGACCAGTAATTTCACCTAGCACGCTCTTAGGTGTACTGTATATCCTTTCTGTGTCATTCTTGCTGTGTGCAAATAAAAAAATGTTCCTCCAACAATACATTCCATATTTTGAGTGTCCTATAAAAAAAAAATCAGGGTCCTGATAGTTCAATCGGATTTTCAGATTCAAAATGTATGAGAGCATGAGAGTGACCATAGATTAAATAACGTGTAACTTTGTTACTGGCATGAGTTCAAGATAGTAGTCAGGCATCTGTCATTGGAGAGAAAATTACAGTAATTTTCAACGGACACAGTTACCGTGACCTTCTCCTCACAAACTTTACTGGTAAGGGCAAGGAATGATGATTACAACAAATACAAATCAGTATGTGCTCTACATTGGATAGAGAGAAAACAATGTAAATGAACATACATGAAAATACTGTGCACCATTTTTCCAATAATGATCTATATTTCTTTCAGAGAGCAAGAAGAATATGAACATTTACTGAATAACTTTACAGCTGAGAGCAAGAACATGGAGAACACTCATAGTGTCTGGCATTATAAGTAATGACACATGTATTTAATAACACATTGAGAACATCTTACAATCACATGATAGATTACATCTCAATAAAATGATTCATAACCATTGTGTCTCCAATGAATTACATGCAGTGTAAAGCATCCATGTGCTGTACTTCCTGGAGGTAATCACTGATCTGTAAGTGGATGAGTGTAGACATGGTGTCCATGTCATTGCTCTCACCAATCTTACAATGGCAGATCAGTGATTTCTTTTACAAAAGAAAGAAGGAGGGGTCCATTTCTTAAGAACTCAAACTTAGTCCCCCTGGACTAATTCAGTCTGTGTGATTGATAGGAGAAATGACCAATTGGGCTGTGTTTTTAGCAGAAGTATAAACACCAGGGCTGAAGTATGGATAGAGCTTCTCAGTGGCTGCGTTTCAAAGTCATAAAAGACACACCCTCGTCCACTTACCCTCGCCTTATGCCCTTGGGGGAATCCCATATTTGTTGTCGGTTCAAATGATTAGCCAAGCAAGGGAAGTTTGCAACGTAAGCCACTTCATTTTCTAGCTATCATACAGTAGGCGTACATTAATAATTATATACTTAATATAAGTAGACATGCAATCATAATTGACTGTAGTGCATATAATCATCACGGGATGAACGAGTGATGAATTTCCTGGCAAGGGCGGTCCATTTAAAAATCATTCCGTCCTCCCTCGCCCCTTGCTCTGCAAGTGTATACTCGTCAGACGTCATGATACGTCATCAGAAGTGTCCACTTAATTTGAGGGCAGAGCGGATAGGGTGTGTCTGTTAACTGTTTGGAATGCAGCCAATGAAGGCTTAGCCAGTGAAAGAGTAAATATGAGACCTGGCCTTCACATCATAAAAGGAGTTTCAAGTTTCAAGTTTTATTGTCAAGTGCACAAGTACAGCCTTTCTTGCAAGCTCTTTCCCAGTAATGCAGTAATCAACATCAGTAGTACTATCAAATAAAGTAAGTGGGCCATTGGCCCAGTTTTATTGCAAGGAATTCTAATTGGTCAACCACAGGCTAGGGCTGGGTTATAAAACTACATTCTGTCCCATTGTTCTATGGAGAGAATCACAGGAGAGAATCACTGAGGACAGGGGAGCATGAACATCTACCATCTATGTCACGTGTGCTTCCTCTCCGGCCTCTAGGTCATCAGGCTGCTCATTATCCTGCACACCTGTCATCATTGTCACACGCATTTTAATTTAATTTATTTTTGTCAGAATAAAGACGTAACGGGAGCCGTTACAGGCTCTCATGCCTCAGCCAGATCGCCAGGCTCCCCTGCCGGATCGTCGGGCTTTCATGCCTCCGCCGGATCGCCTGGCTTCCCTGCCTCAACCGGCTCGTCGGGCTTTCATGTCTTTGCCGGATTGTCAGGCTCCCCTGCTTCCACCAGCTCGTCAGGCTCTCATGCCTCAGCCGGTCTGTCAGGTTCCATGGGTGACCGGTCCGCTCCTGATCCCCGGGATCGTCCCTTGGGTTGGCCCCCTGCGGCTGGAGCCGAACGCACCGGGGATGGGGTACTGTCACGTATGCGGCACTCTAGGTCGCCGATGCTCCTGCGCCTCAGCCGGATTGACAGGTTCCTGCGTCTCAGCAGAGGTGACCGGTCCACTCCTGATCCCGGGATCATCATCTTGGTCGGTGTTCTGCGGCCGGAGACGCGCGTCGGGGAGGGGTTACTGTCATGTGTGCTCCCTCTCCGGCCTCTATGTCATCAGGCTGCTCATTATCCCGCACACCTGTCACCATTGTCACGTGCTCCAGCGCCTCATGACACTCACCTGGACTGCATCACCTCCTTGATTACCTTCCCTATAGATGTTACTCTCTTTGGTTCCTTCCCCAGGCATTGCTGTTTCTGTTTCATGTCCGTGCATTGTTCGAGGTTCTTGTTTTGTATTATGTTCTGCTTATTTTATTAAAACATTCACTCCCTCTACTTGCTTCCCGACTCTCAGTGCACATCGTTACATCGTTACAATCTACCTCCCCACATGATTTGTTTTCTTTGAATTAAAACCTATTTTTCTCCCCCTGATTTGCTTTGGGGTCTGTGTTATCGAAGAGTAACATCAACTGCTAACATTTGGTGCCGTGACCTGGAAGAATTGGTCAACAAAAACTCAACTGTGTGTTGATCCAGAAGAAAGAGAGAAGGCTGAGCGCAACCCACTTTGGGGAGTCAACTCTTAATCTCCTGATTGATGGCATAATTGCTGGGTGAGTCTAGACTAATATAATTTTAAAAGAAACAAATCAGGTTAAAATTAGTGCACGCAATGAGGGATACGTATCTGTGATGTATAAGGTTCAAGTCCTTTGTTTTCTATAACAGGGGTTCAAGTCCTCTATTAAAAGGTTTGAGTCCTTTCTTTTTGTGAAACCTTCTTGTTGCATAGAAGTGAATTGCTAGTTGAGTAGCAATTTTTACACTTGTGGTTAATGTAAGTCTTCAACAAGCTTTTTGAAGTGAACACAGGTTTTATGAGAAGCCAGGCCCTACAGAGACAATTTGTGTTCTAGAAGAAGTTTGAGTCCTCAAAAGGGGTTATACATACACTACCGTTAAAAAACAAGAAATCTACTTGTTTTTGAAAGAAAAACATTTATTTTGCCCATTTAAATAACATCAAATTGATCAGAAATACAGTGTAGACATTGCTAATGTTGTAAATGACTATTGTAGCTGGAAACGGCAGATTTTTTATGGTATATCTACATAGGTGCACAGAGGCCCATTATCAGCAACCATGACTCCTGTGTTCCAATGGCACATTGTGTTAGCTAATCCAAATGTATCATTTTAAAAAGCTAATTGATCATTAGAAAACCCTTTCGCAATTATGTTAGCACAGCTGAAAACTGTTTTCCTGATTAAAGAAGCAATAAAACTGGTCATCTTCAGACTAGTTGAGTATCTGGAGCATCAGAAACAAAGACCTTTCTTCTGAAACTCGTCAGTCTATTCTTGTTCTGAGAAATGAAGGCTATTCCATGCGAGAAATTGCCAAGAAACTGAAGATCTCGTATCCGGGATGCTGGCCTTCTAGGCAGAGTTCCTCTGTCCAGTTTCTGTGTTCTTTTGCCTGTCTTAATATTTTATTTTTATTGGCCAGTCTGAGATATGGCTTTCTCTTTGCAACTCTGCCTAGAAGCTAAGCTATATCCAATTTCCTTTGATCAACCTAGAGATGTCACTACAACTTGATTGGAGTCCACCTGTGGCCAATTCAAATGTTTGGACATGATTTAGATAGAAACACACCTGTCTATATAAGGTCCCACAGTTGACAAGTCCAAGAAACTGTCCGTAGATCGCTGAGGTAGAATTGTGATGAGGCATACATCTGGGGAAGGGTATAAAAGAATTTCTAGAGTGTTGAAAATATTCTGTAGTCTGATGAGGAAAAAATGTAAACATTTGTCCTGAATGCAAAGCGCTATGTCTGGAGAAAACCAGGCACAGCTCATCACCTGTCTAACACCATCCCTACCGTAAAGCATAGTGGTGGCAGCATCATGCTATGGGGATGCTTTTCGGCAGGGACTGGGAGACTGGTAAGAATTGAGGGAACAATGAATGGAGCCAAATACAGGCAAATCCTTGATGAGAACCTGCTTCAGAGTGCAAGAGACCTTAGACTGGGGGTGAAGATTTGCATTTCAACAGGACAATGACCCCAAGCATACAGCCAAAGCAATGCTGGAATGGCTTCAGAACAAGAATGTGAAAGTCCTTGAGTGGTCCAGCAAAAGCCCAGACTTGAATCCCATGTAAAGACTTGAAGATTACTGTATACTGGCGCTCCCCATCTAATTAACAGAGCTTGAGAAAAACTGCAAGGAAGAATAGTCGAAAATCCCCAGTTCCAGATGTGCAAAGCTGATACAGACATACCAAAGACAACTCAAAGCTGTAATCGCCACCAAAAGTGCTTCTGCAAAGTATTTACTCAGGGGTGTGAATACTTATGTAAATGAGATGTTTCTGTATTTCCTTTTCAATACATTTGCAAAAATTTCTAAAAACATGTTTTCACTTTGTCATTTTAGGGTATTGTGTGTAAATGGGTGAGGAAGAAAAAATATATTTTATCCATTTTGAATTCAGGCTTTAACACAACAAAATGTGGAGTAGATCAAGGGGTATGTGAAGGCACGATATCTACAGGATTAGTAACAGGGTCAGTGCCAATACCATATTTACAATGTCTAGGGATACTGGAGTGGTATGGGTAAGGTGACTAGGCATCGGGATATATGATAAACAGAGTAACAGCAGCATATATGATGATTGTATGTGAGTGTGTGTAGAGTCAGTATGAATGTGTGTGCGTATTATGTGTGTGTGTCAGTGCGAGTGAGTGTGCATAGTCAGTGCCATTTTGTTAGCTAATTAGCAGTTTTATGGCTTGGGGATAGAAACTGTTCAGGAGCTTGTTGGTGCCAGACTTTTTGCTCCGGTACTGCTTACCGTGCGGAAGCAGAGAGAACAGTCTATGGCTTGGGTGGCTGGAGTCTTTAACAATTTTCCGGGCCTTCCTTTCACACCGCCTGAAATAGAGGTCCTGGATGGCAGGGAGCTCGGCCCCAGTGATGTACTGGGCTGTCCGCAACACCCTCTAGCACCATGTGATTTAGGACTTTATCGCCCCTAGTGGCGTAAGGAGACGTGTTGATGGAAGTTGGGCATCACGTGTCTTAACGACGCAGAATTAAAATTACCGGCAACAAGAAAAGCAGCCTCCAGGTGCATGGTTTCCTGCCTGATTATAGCCTCGTACAATTTGTTAATTGCCAGATTGTTGTTTTTCTTCTCCTGAGATAGAATACATACAGTAATCATGATAACAGCTGAAAACTCTCTCGGGAGATAGAAGGGTCGGCATTTGGCCATCATGTATTCCAAGATAGGTGAACAATGGGTAGAGACTTACGCTGTGCTAGTTAGCACACCATTTGCTGTTGATGAAGAGGCATAACCCTCCCCCTCTCGATTTACCTGAATCCAATGTCCTGTCCGCCCTGTTTTCCCTTGGCCCTAATCTTGCCAGGACCCCCCTCTCCTGCCTCTTATTTGCAGACGTTTCCTCTTGGGTAGCCCGGAAATTGGGGGGGAATTACAGTAAGAGAAAGGAGAAAAGGAGATCATACCCGTCTCATAATCCACAAACACCCTCACCTTCACCCCCGTCACCCTTTTCTTGACGAAGCCCCAGAAGTGTTGGCCTCATACGTTTTTTTTAGTTTTTTTTATCATACACATGTTATACGGTCTGATATATCACAGCTTTTTTATTTTTTTATTTTTTATTTTTTTATTTTTTATTTCACCTGTATTTAACCAGGTAGGCTAGTTGAGAACAAGTTCTCATTTGCAACTGCGACCTGGCCAAGATAAAGCATAGCAATTCGACACATACAACAACACAGTTACACATGGAATAAACAAACATACAATCAATAATACAGTAGAAAAATAAGTCGATATACAATGTGAGCAAATGAGGTGAGATAAGGGAGGTAACGGCAAAATAAAGGCCATGGTGGCGAAGGTAAATACAATATAGCAAGTAAAACACTGGAATGGTAGATTTGCAGTGGAAGAATGTGCAAAGTAGAAATATAAATAATGGGGTGCAAGGGAGCAAAATAAATACAGTGGGGCAAAAAAGTATTTAGTCAGCCACCAATTGTGCAAGTTCTCCCACTTAAAAAGATGAGAGAGGCCTGTAATTTTCATCATAGGTACACTTCAACTATGACAGACAAAATGAGAAAAAAAAATCCAGAAAATCACATTCTAGGATTTTTAATGAATTTATTTGCAAATTATGGTGGAAAATAAGTATTTGGTCACCTACAAACAAGCAAGATTTCTGGCTCTCACAGACCTGTAACTTCTTCTTTAAGAGGCTCCTCTGTCCCCCACTCATTACCTGTATTAATGGCACCTGTTTGAACTTGTTATCAGTATAAAAGACACCTGTCCACAACCTTAAACAGTCACACTCCAAACTCCACTATGGCCAAGACCAAAGAGCTGTCAAAGGACACTAGAAACAAAATTGTAGACCTGCACCAGGCTGGGAAGACTGAATCTGCAATAGGTAAGCAGCTTGGTTTGAAGAAATCAACTGTGGGAGCAATTATTAGGAAATGGAAGACATACAAGACCACTGATAATCTCCCTCGATCTGGGGCTCCACGCAAGATCTCACCCCGTGGGGTCAAAATGATCACAAGAACGGTGAGCAAAAATCCCAGAACCACACGTGGGGACCTAGTGAATGACCTGCAGAGAGCTGGGACCAAAGTAACAAAGCCTACCATCAGTAACACACTACGCCGCCAGGGACTCAAATCCTGCAGTGCCAGACGTGTCCCCCTGCTTAAGCCAGTACATGTCCAGGCCCGTCTGAAGTTTGCTAGAGTGCATTTGGATGATCCAGAAGAAGATTGGGAGAATGTCATATGGTCAGATGAAACCAAAATAGAACTTTTTGGTAAAAACTCAACTCGTCGTGTTTGGAGGACAAAGAATGCTGAGTTGCATCCAAAGAACACCATACCTACTGTGAAGCATGGGGGTGGAAACATCATGCTTTGGGGCTGTTTTTCTGCAAAGGGACCAGGACGACTGATCCGTGTAAAGGAAAGAATGAATGGGGCCATGTATCGTGAGACTTTGAGTGAAAACCTCCTTCCATCAGCAAGGGCATTGAAGATGAAACGTGGCTGGGTCTTTCAGCATGACACTGATCCCAAACACACCGCCCGGGCAACGAAGGAGTGGCTTCGTAAGAAGCATTTCAAGGTCCTGGAGTGGCCTAGCCAGTCTCCAGATCTCAACCTCATAGAAAATCTTTGGAGGGAGTTGAAAGTCCGTGTTGCCCAGCAACAGCCCCAAAACATCACTGCTCTAGAGGAGATCTGCATGGAGGAATGGGACAAAATACCAGCAACTGTGTGTGAAAACGTTGTAAAGACTTACAGAAAACGTTTGACCTCTGTCATTGCCAACAAAGGGTATATAACAAAGTATAGAGATAAACTTTTGTTATTGACCAAATACTTATTTTCCACCATAATTTGCAAATAAATTCATTAAAAATCCTACAATGTGATTTTCTGGATTTTTTTTTCTCATTTTGTCTGTCATAGTTGAAGTGTACCTATGATGAAAATTCCCGGCCTCTCTCTTCTTTTTAAGTGGGAGAACTTGCACAATTGGTGGCTGACTAAATACTTTTTTGCCCCACTGTAAATAAATACAGTGTCACGACTTCCGCCGAAGTTGACTCCCCTGCCTGTTCGGGCGGTGCTCGGCGGTGCTCGGCGGTCGTCGTCACCGTCCTACTTGCCGCCACCGATCCCTTTTTCGTTTGTCTGTTTGTTTTGTCTTATTAGTTGCACCTGTTTTTTGTTTCGTAATGAGCTTCCCTATAATTAGGAGTTTGACCCGCCCTTGTTTTGTGCGGGATTGTTTTTTTGTTACGTGTGTGTATTTTGGGTGTTTGGCAAGTGTTCTCTCTGCGCCCTGGATGTTCGGGCTTATTCAGTTTTTGTTAAGAAAAAATATAAGGAATATTTTTCCCAAGCGGCTCTCTCTCTCTGCGTCTGGTTCTTTCGCCAACCTAGTCCCGCGTGACAGAATCCCGCACCAATGAAAATGGAACCAGCAGGAGCAGCCGCGTCTCCTCTCCCATCGATGGAGGAAAGGGTCCTCCATCACACCAGTGTTCTCCACAGAATTGGGTCGGCTATGGACCAAATGATGGAGAGGATGGATCGATGGGAGAGGAGTGGCCTTCCCACCTCATCTCCAGCACCCCCTCCTCCAACACCTCCTGTTCCTGTTTCAGCATCCGGCTCCGGGGCTCTTCGGCTGGCGCTCCCACGGGAGTATGATGGAACGGCGGCCGGGTGTCAGGGGTTTCTTCTCCAGCTGGAGCTTTACCTGGCGACCGTTCGTCCTACTCCCTCCGGAGAGGAGAGCGTGAGCGCCCTCGTCTCCTGTTTGACTGGACGAGCTCTTGAATGGGCCAACGCAGTGTGGAATGGCCCAGACTCGGCGAGGGATCATTACCCTGAGTTCACCCGCCGATTCCGAGCTGTGTTTGACCACCCACCAGAGGGTCGTGCGGCGGGTGAACGGCTGTTCCACCTGCGTCAGGAGACGAGGCGCGTACAGGACTTTGCCCTGGAGTTCAGGACCTTGGCTGCAGGAGCAGGGTGGAACGACAGGGCCTTAATAGACCATTTCCGATGTAGCCTTAGGGAGGACGTCCGCAGGGAGCTAGCGTGTCGGGACACCACACTCACGCTGGACGAACTTATTGACATGGCCATCCGTCTCGACAACCTGCTGGCTGCCCGCGGACGTTCGGAACAAGTCCTGTCGTTTCCACCTCCCAGCCCTCCTGCTCCTATCCCTATGGAGTTAGGGGGGGCAGCGTCAAGGGGGACCGGAGGAGGAGTGTCCTCCTGCACCAGTTGTGGTCGGCGAGGGCACACGGCCGACCGGTGCTGGAGGAACTCTTCTGGGAGTCGGGAGGGCAGGCGGAATACTACTCGATCACCCCAGGTGAGTCAGCACCAGACTTACCCAGAGCTTCCTGTTAGCCATATGTATGTGTTAACCTATTTCCCCGGGTTTTCTCCCTCTCTACAGCATAAGGCGCTAGTCGATTCAGGCGCAGCTGGGAATTTCATTGATCGGGGGCTCGCATTAAGGCTAGGGATTCCCCTTGTGTCGTTAGACCTACCTTTCCCCGTGCACTCCTTAGATAGCCGACCATTAGGGTCAGGAGTGGTCAGGGAGGCCACGGTACCACTGGACATGGTAACGCAGGGTAGTCATAAGGAGCAGATTAGTCTGTTCCTTATCGACTCACCTGCGTTTCCAGTGGTATTGGGAATTCCCTGGCTAGCTCAGCACAACCCGGTGATTTCCTGGAAACAGGGGGCTCTTAAGGGGTGGTCAGAGGAGTGTTCAGGCAGGTGTCTAGGAGTTGCCGTTGGTGCGACTACGGTGGAGAGTCCAGACCAGGTTTCCACCGTGCGCATTCCCTCTGAATATGCCGATTTGGCTATCGCCTTCAGTAAAAAGAAGGCGACCCAATTACCACCCCATCGACGAGGGGACTGCGCGATAAACCTCCTGGAGAACGCTGCACTTCCTAGGAGTCACGTGTATCCTTTGTCCCAGGAGGAGACAGCGGCTATGGAGACATATGTTACTGAATCACTGGGACAGGGATACATTCGGCCCTCCGCATCACCTGTCTCCTCGAGCTTCTTTTTTGTGAAGAAGAAGGATGGCGGTTTACGCCCGTGCATTGATTATCGAGGTCTAAATTCCATCACAGTGGGGTTTAGTTACCCACTACCTCTCATCGCTACGGCGGTGGAATCATTTCACGGGGCACGCTTCTTCACAAAATTGGACCTGAGGAGTGCGTATAATCTGGTGCGTATCCGGGGAGGAGATGAGTGGAAAACCGCATTTAGTACTACATCTGGCCATTATGAGTACCGCGTCATGCCATATGGGTTGAAAAATGCTCCAGCTGTCTTTCAATCCTTCGTAGATGAGATTCTCCGAGACCTGCTCGGGCAGGGAGTGGTAGTGTACATTGATGACATCTTGATCTACTCTGCCACCCGCGCGGCGCATGTGTCTCTGGTGCGTAAGGTACTTGGGCGACTGCTGGAGCATGACCTGTATTGCAAGGCGGAGAAATGTGAGTTCTTCAAACAGGCCGTTTCCTTCCTGGGTTATCGTATTTCCACCTACCGGGTGGTGATGGAGGATGACCGCGTTACAGCCGTGCGTAATTGGCCGACTCCGACCACGGTGAAAGAGGTGCAGCGGTTTTTAGGGTTTGCCAATTACTACCGGAGGTTTATCCGGGGTTTTGGTCAGGTGGCTGCTCCCATTACCTCACTGCTGAAGGGAGGACCGGTGCGCTTGCGTTGGTCAGCAGAGGCGGACAGAGCTTTCAGTCGTCTGAAGGAGCTGTTTACCGATGCGCCCGTGTTGGCGCATCCGGACCCCTCTTTAGCGTTCATAGTGGAGGTGGACGCGTCCGAGGCGGGGGTCGGGGCCGTGCTGTCCCAGCGCTCGGGCGAACCACCCAAGCTCCGCCCTTGTGCCTTCTTTTCGAGGAAGCTCGGTCCGGCGGAGCGAAACTATGATGTGGGGGACCGGGAGTTGTTAGCTGTAGTCAAGGCTCTGAAAGTGTGGAGACATTGGCTTGAGGGGGCGAAACACCCTTTTCTCATCTGGACTGACCATCGTAATCTCGAGTACATCCGGGAAGCGAGGAGACTAAATCCGCGTCAGGCTAGATGGGCCATGTTTTTCACCCGGTTTCAGTTCACCATCTCGTACCGACCAGGCTCCCAAAACACCAAGGCCGACGCGCTGTCCCGTCTCTATGATACCGAGGAGCGGTCCGTTGAGCCAACTCCCATCATTCCACCCTCATGTCTCGTGGCACCGGTGGTATGGGAGGTGGACGCGGAGATAGAGAGAGCCTCACGGTTAGAGCAGACCCCTCCTAACTGTCCAGCGGGGGTTCAGTACGTGCCGGGAGGGGTCCGGGAGAAGCTAATCCGTTGGGCTCATACTCTCCCCTCCTCGGGTCATCCTGGCATCGAGAGGACAGTGCGGAGTCTTAGAGGGAGATACTGGTGGCCCACGTTGGCTAAGGACGTGAGATTTTATGTCTCCTCCTGCTCGGTGTGCGCTCAGAGCAAGGCTCCTCGGCACTTGCCTAGAGGGAAGTTACAGCCCCTCCCCGTTCCACAACGGCCGTGGACACACTTATCGGTGGACTTTCTTACCGATCTTCCCCCGTCCCAGGGAGGTACTACGATTTTGGTCGTTGTGGATCGGTTTTCCAAGTCCTGCCGTCTCATCCCGTTGCCCGGTCTCCCTACGGCCCTGCAGACTGCGGAAGCCTTGTTTACCCATGTCTTCCGGCACTATGGGGTGCCTGAGGACATCGTTTCTGATCGGGGCCCCCAATTCACGTCCAGAGTTTGGAGGGCGTTTATGGAAAGACTGGGGGTCTCGGTCAGCTTGACCTCGGGTTTTCACCCCGAGAGTAATGGGCAGGTGGAGCGCGTAAACCAGGATGTGGGCAGGTTTCTGCGGTCATATTGCCGGGACCGGCCTGGTGAGTGGGCGAGGTATGTTCCTTGGGCTGAGCTCGCTCAGAACTCCCTCCGCCACTCCTCAACGAACATGTCCCCGTTTGAGTGTGTGTTAGGTTACCAGCCGGTCCTGGCCCCATGGCACCAGAGTCAGACCGAGGCTCCTGCGGTAGAGGAATGGGTACAGCGCTCCAAGGACACCTGGAAAGCCGTCCAGGAATCGCTAAAGTTAGCAGGACAACGGCAGAAGAGGAGCGCTGATCAGCACCGCAGTGAGGCCCCCGTGTTCACACCGGGGGACAGGGTCTGGCTCTCGACCTGAAACCTGCCTCTCCGCCTGCCCTGTCGGAAGCTGGGGCCGCAGTGTGTGGGGCCGTTTAAAGTCCTGAGGAGAATAAACGAGGTGTGTTATAGGTTACAACTCCCTAGGTATTACCGTATTAACCCCTCGTTTCATGTGTCTCTCCTCAGGCCGGTGGTGGCTGGTCCCCTGCAAGAAGGTGAGGTGCCTGAGGTCCCTCCACCCCCTCTGGAGATCGAGGGGTCCCCGGCGTACACAGTACGTGCCATTCTGGACTCGAGACGCCGGGTGAGGGGCCTACAGTACCTCGTGGACTGGGAGGGGTACGGTCCGGAGGAGAGATGCTGGGTTCCGGTGGGGGACATTTTAGATCCTACTCTACTGAGAGACTTCCACCGCCTCCACCCGGATCGCCCGGCACCTCGCCCTCCGGGTCGTCCTCGAGGCCGGTGGCGGCGCACTGCGGGAGCCGCGCGTCAGGAGGGGGGTACTGTCACGACTTCCGCCGAAGTTGACTCCCCTGCCTGTTCGGGCGGTGCTCGGCGGTCGTCGTCACCGTCCTACTAGCCGCCACCGATCCCTTTTTCGTTTGTCTGTTTGTTTTGTCTTATTAGTTGCACCTGTTTTTTGTTTCGTAATGAGCTTCCCTATAATTAGGAGTTTGACCCGCCCTTGTTTTGTGCGGGATTGTTTTTTGTTACGTGTGTGTATTTTGGGTGTTTGGCAAGTGTTCTCTCTGCGCCCTGGATGTTCGGGCTTATTCAGTTTTTGTTAAGAAAAAATATAAGGAATATTTTTCCCAAGCGGCTCTCTCTCTCTGCGTCTGGTTCTTTCGCCAACCTAGTCCCGCGTGACATACAGAATGGGAAGAGGAAGTTGTTTGGGCTAAATTATAGATAGGCTATGTACAGGTGCAGTAATCTGTGAGCTGCTCTGACAGCTGGTGCTTAAAGCTAGTGAGGGAGATAAGTGTTTCCAGCTTCAGAGATTTTTGCAGTTCATTCCAGTCATTGGCAGCAGAGAACTGGAAGGAAAGACGACCAAAGGAGGAATTGGCTTTGGGGGTGACCAGTGAGATATAGTATCCCCATCCAGCCGACTACAGAGTCATTTTCAGCCGGGTACCTTTTTAACTTAGATTATCTTGGCTACTTTTCAATTCGCTAGTCAGAAAATTGTCCTCTCGCGCTAGAATGAACGATATGCATCTTCTAGCAATCTATTGATAAGACAGGCGCCTGTCAGTCTCAAAGTGAGCAATGACAGGGAAACACTGCTGGATTGACAGTCTGCTGTCTGTCCCACCTCTCGGTAACTGGGTATGTGTGTTGTGTGCTACGGTTGTTGAGGAGTATTTTTCTCTACTTTAGTAATAAAGGTCTAGTACACTATTTCTTTGTCCAAGAAACTGCACCCTCAGGACCCCTACTTTCCATGGCTATGCTATTTTTCTTGGCTAGCCTAATGTAGCCATGTCATATCTCTTTTGGAAAGGTTGTCTTAAATGCGCAGCATGCTATTTTACAATATTCTCAAAATGACATACTTCAGAAACAAAAAATGGATGCAATTAATACAATGCTATTCTTAAGAATAGAGTAATGACTTACATTGCTAAATTAATTATATTACACAGCTTTTTAATACATATCATAATAACCAAATGTAGCCTATTAACAGCTGAACATAGAGAGAAAGCATGCCAACCTATATGCCCTGGGTAAACTCAATGCATTTAACAACTACACCATGTCTGGGCCAGTAAAATTTTGTTCGGACCAGTAGATTTTTGGCCAACTGGCCCGACCGGACCAGTGAGAAAAAAGGTTTACGTTGGACCCTGGAGGGTTTCATATGCAGCAGTGGTGCATAGACTATTTACTGTGTTTTAATTTACGAAGAGCAAGCTTGATTATGTTATAAAAGGTGTCGAACTGACTGAATAAAGTCAAATCTCATATCTTTGACAATCATAAATCATACAACGTAGTTATATGTCCATAGTATCACATCGGGATAATTAAACTAAAGAGCTTGTTTAGTTAGAGTATTTTCGATATGAAGTCCATTAGGACTGCCTCTCAGTGACATTGAAATTAGTGACTTGTCAGTAGCCTACCGAATCGCATCGGTAAGAGAGCTGTTAATTTGGTTCCCTAATTTACATACTGTTAGGCTTTTTAGCCATTATCTGTAGATAAATTATGAAAACATTCAATGTAGATGGTGAATCTTCCTCACTGCAGGAACAATAGGTAGGCTCGTGGAGCGATAGCCTCACTCTGGTCCAAAATATGATAAAATAAAACAGATTGAATTGTTATAAAAGATAATATGGTATTTTCAAAGATATTGATCTAGGTCTACTGATTTAATCAAAGTGTTGAGAATGGAGTAGTCAACTGCTGCTTTCTGTGTAGCAAAGCCCATGATTAACACCAGCTTCTTTAAAGGCCCAGTGCAGCGAAAATTAAGTTGTCCCTGTGTTTTATATCAAACTGTACAACAGCTGTTGAAACTAACACTGTAAAAGTGTGAACATTTTTGAAGTGTTATTACCTAATAGTTGCTGGTTGAAAATACAATCTAGCATTACAATGTACCAGAGGCCCCCCAAAAAATAATCACACCACCCAAGCCTGGGGGAGCCTGGCTGGCTACTTTTTCTTGTGCTTGTGGAAAGCACTGCCATCACTCAATCTCACAGTCCAGCATCCTACACTCAGGGCTCAGTAAAAAAAAGAACTTCCGGTTGATGTACTCTTTGGCCACTCCTAACCTCCATACACTTTCCCCTTCACCTGCACCTCACAGTAGTATCTCCCCGAGGAGAACTTAAGCCCTCCTTTCCCAGGACAGACAGGTAACATTTAATCATCTTTGAGTTGTCAGGGAATTCCTTCTGTGTGTTTCCATTTCTCACTTGTTTTCCGTCCTCAGACAGGATGAGATAATAATTTCCTGTGTCAGGGTTCAGAGCCACATCCACTGACCACTGATGAACTTCAGCTCAGGATCATCACACAACTTCTTAACTTCTCTATATCTTTATGAAGAGTCTCCTCCAGCAGAGAAAGACCCTGCCTCACTCTCCTCTCATTCAGACTTCTGTGAATCCTGATCTCAGACCAGTCCTCGTGCGTGGAAGGGTACAGAGGGATGGGGAACTCTGGAGCAGGTGGAGGAGGTACTCAGTGTCTGAGAGCTGCTGCAGCTCAGTGTGTCTCCTCTGTACGTCAGTGATTTCCATTTCCTGCTCTTTTCTGAGTGTTGGATCTCCTAAACTTTCTGCATTCACACCTGGATCCTCTGCTACGCTTGTGCCTTCCTATCTCGGCACTATTCCTGTCGTAGAGGGACAGTGTGGTGAGTCCTGTTCTCTGTCACAGTGCAGAACTGACACACACACATCTGGTTCGTCTCACAGAACAGCTCCACAAATATGTTGTGCTTCTTGCACATCCGGTCTTCCAGGTTCTCCACAGGGTGTATCAGATATGTGTCTTTTCAGGACAGGGGCTATCTCATGAGGCTGCAGGTGAGTCTCAAAGTAGGAGGTGAGACATTGCAGGCAAGACTTTAGGGCCTTGAGCTTCCTCACTGTGCAGACTTCACAGACCACTTCTCCGGGCTCGGTAGGGGACTGATCTCTATCTCTCATCTTCTTAAAATTATCCAAAAGATCTCTGAATACTGTATTGAGGTCAGTGATATCCCAGTATCTGCTGATACAGGCCATGCAAAAGTTGTGTCCACATGCAATGGAGACTGGCTCATTGAACACATCCAGACATATAGAGGAAAGGAACTGATCTATAGACAGAAGACTACTGGGGGGCTCCATTTCTGAAACACAATAAAATAGAATCCATGAAATGACTTCCAGGAATGAGTCAGCTTTAATCATGAGTCATGTCATGAGTCAGTATAATCAGAGAGAAAGAGGTGAAGCGAGAGAGTCCACTCCCATCAAAATCTGTCCACACGGGAATACAGCGATAAGCAGACCGCGTGCCTCCCAGCCTTTGGGAAAATGACTCCCATTGTTATGGCGGAGACAAGACCATCTCGTCATTATATGTAGTATCTCTGGTATAATTCACTTTGAAAACCAAATGTATCATGCATGATATGTAGAGACTATTTAAATGATTCCTCACAAAACCCAGACAAAAAAGACCATGACTTTTGGGATTTCCACGAAATGTAATCTATAGAATAGTCCTTCGGAGGTAGGATTGTTGACCTATATTTGACATTTGTATCTAAAAGCATTATTGATAAATAATTGAACAAAGTTAGCATATTTATTACATTTTGACCTTACCCAGGCCTCCTTTAACACGCCATAGTGTTTCATTTGTAGGTGCTACAAAGCAAACATTGGTGTCACAATAAGCTTTACTGCTTGCTCTGGTAATATGAGTAGTATTTTGATTTCTCCCCCAAAAAATGTACATTCATTTATGAATATTGAAAAATGTAAACATGAATATTCAAATTATAAATGTTTTAATTTAGGTAATTTTTCAATAGATTGTTGAACATAATACACTCTAAGGTACATCAAAGTTCCACTGGGATCTCTGCTACTTTTCGAGTTATGATCCAATTTCCAAGCATTACCAACAGTGAATGTGTAATTGGATCCATAATCGTCGCCCTCTGCTGGTGATTTGCAAGATGTGCAATGATACAAGTAAAAGGAGAGCTGTGATTGGTTCCATTGGTAACATTGCCTACTATGCTAATTTCTCTGTATAAAATGGGCCATAACCTTAAAACTAGCAGAGATCCCACTCTGGAACTTTGATATGCCCGTAGATTATATTATGTTCAACAGTATATTGGAAGATTTGCCAAATAAAACATTCCATATCCCCCCATCACTCTACTCTCCTGAGAGTAGTTACTCTGTCTCAGTGTGGTCTAGACACTCTGTAGATGTGTTGTTATCTTTACGAAGAGCGAGTTTGTTCTGCATGCAGTTCCAACTGCACTGAACAAAAATATATACAAAACATGCAACAGTTTCAAAGATTTTACTGAGTTACATTTCAGATAAGGAAATCACTCACCTGAAATAAATTCATGAGGCCCTAATCTATGGATTTCACATGACTGGGAATACAGATATGCACCTGGTGGTCACAGATACCTTAAAAAAAAGTAGGGGCGTGTGGATCAGAAAACCAGCAGTATCTGGTGTGACCACCCTCAATATACCCTCATGCAGCGCAAGACAACTTCTTTGCATAGAGTTGATCAGGCTGATGATTTTGGCCTGTAGAATGTTGTCCCACTCCTCTTCAATGGCTGTGCAAGGTTGCTGGATATTGGCGGGAACTGGGACACACTGTCGTACAAGTCGATCCAGAGCATCCCAAAGAGGCTCAATGGGTGAGATGATCGAGGACTACAGAAAAAGGAGGGCCGAGCACGCCTCCATTCTCATCAATGGGGCTGTAGTGGAGCAGGTTGAGAGCTTCAAGTTCCTTGGTGTCCACATCACCAATGAACTAGAATGGTCCAAACACACCAAGACAGTCGTGAAGAGGGCACGATAAAGCCTATTCCCCCTCAGGAGACTGAAAAGATTTGGCATGGGTCCTCAGATCCTCAAAAAGTTATACAGCTGCACCATCGAGAGCATCCTAACTGGTTGCATCACTGCCTGGTATGGCAACTGCTCGGCCTCCGACCGCAAGGCACTACAGAGGATAGTGCGTATGGCCCAGTACATCCCTGGGGCCAAGCTTCCTGCCATCCAGGACCTCTATACCAGGCAGTGTCAGAGGAAGGCCCTAAAAATTGCCAAAGACTCCAGCCACCCTAGTCATAGACTGTTCTCTCTGCTACCGCACTGCAAGTGGTACCGGAGCGCCAAGTCTGGGTTCAAAAGTCTTCTTAACAGCTTCTACCCCCAAGCCATAAGACTCCTGAACAGCTAATCAAATGGCTACCCATTTTTACGCTGTTGCTACTCTCTGTTTGTTATCAATTTACCTCTACCTACATGTACATATTACCTAAATTACCTCGACTAACCTGTGCCCCCGCACACTGACTCTGTACCGGTACCCCCTGTATATAGCCTTGTTACTGTTATTTTATTGTTGCTCTTTAATTATTTTTTATTTTTTAACATTAACATTCAATTCACTGGTGGACATTCCTGCAGTCAGCTTACCAGGTAAATTGACTATTTCAGCTCATGAAACATGAAACATGTTGCATTTATATTTTTGTCCAGTGTAGTTTAGGCCTATATATTTTATTCACCTGTGAAGTTCCTAAACCCACTATTATTTGTGGGGTGGTCATCTACCATTATGTGTGTGTGCCGTCATCTGCACCTATCTTGGATGAAAGCCATTTAACTTGGAAGTTGCTTAGACCTGATTGTTCTCAGTGCAGGGAAAGTTCACAAGGAATGAAGCCACTCATTGTCCATGTGGACAACCTGTTTTCGACTTCCCCACACGGGGCGCTCATTCAACATCGTCTTCCTCCCGTTGCCAATGACAGCAGTCAGCTGAGGATTTTGCATTACTTGATTCAGTGTAGCCAAAGCAGCACCGTAGTCCTCTAGCCTTGACATTGTTGGATAATGCCTAAATTGGGATAGCTAGTGTTGTGAGGACAAGTCACCTTGTTATGAAAACCATTTTCCTTGGAGCAGGTAAATGCAAAATTCCTGTAGCTTGCTTCAATTTATTGAGCAATACGTAATTTAGCTAGCTTGCAACAGCTAACGTTAGCTAGCTATTAACAGTAGGTAACCACTGGTGCTCTTTCAGTAAATGCTAAATTAGCTTACCCTTTACAGGAATTAGCTAGCTGGTAAACGTGAATAAGCTGGTAAGATTTGATAATTTGGTCACTTCACGACGAATTGGTTAGCTAGGTAAATGGCAGTGCTAACAGCTAGCCGTTAGCGGTTATTATTATTGATGAGCGGAATAGAAAGGTTAGCTAGCTAGCGTTGCAGATGCTTCCTGGTTCGAGTTGCTACGGTGGGGTTAGCTCAGGTTAACTAGCTAGCTAGCAGGCTGTGTTTCCATAACGTTTCAAGTATGAACTATAACGTTACCTAGCCATCTACGCGTATGCTAATATTTAGCTGGCCTGGTCTTAGCTATGTAGGTAACGTTAGCTAGTAACGTTAAGGTTAATGCATGTATTTTCTCCATGATACAGATCGGTAACTATCTCTAACGGGTATTGACGCCCACTTTTCACTGTCAACCATTTAGCTAGCTAGTTCTGGCTGGAGTCAAATGATCAATAGTTAAGGTATTTTACTGACTTGCACCTACCAATTCCTTCCCCACACACAAAGGCAAAATGACAGTCTTGCAACATCTTCACCATATTACTAGGAACCTAGCTAATGAGCTATATTTATGCTCATTGATTGTGCAGGTGGAGACCGGTGGAAACAGTAGAGTGGAGCCGCTACACAATGTACTCAGACTGGCGCTCGCTGCACCTCATGGTGCAGAGTGACCAGGGCCACCTCAGTGTCCTGCACACGTACCCTGGAGGCGTGGGGTTGGAGGTGGCCAACGCAGTGGTCAAACCCCTGGTGACGGCAACCATCCCCATGGCCACCGAGAACATCCTCAAGACGGACAAAGAGGTGAGGGATGGACAGAGAGCATTGTCATTGATGTGGGGTAGAGGGTAGAAGCAGCACCGTAGCCCAGAAGCAGCACCGTAGTCCTCTAGCCTTGACATTGTTGGATAGAGTTCATGGGGCCTTTCTGCATGAGGCTAGCCTGGGTGCCGTCTGTCTGTTTCTGCCTTAGCCAACTTGTTGTTGTCTTGCCAAGTACAGGCAGCATCGAAGCATTGTTGGATGCAGAAACAGTTCTTCGACCCCAATTTGTCACATTAGCAGTGTCAAGTGGATCAGAGGGGAGTAGATGCCTAATGCCCATTTCACACTGCGCTGGTCCGGCTACACTTTCTGGAACCGTTTTGCATTGGACACTGAAAATAAAATATTTGAGCCATCACAGTACGGTTTGGGTTGGCACACTAGCGTGAAGGGTTGCCTATAATGCCTGATTCACACTTGGGCTGATCTGAACCGTACTCTGCTGGCTCAGATGTTTTCTTTATGCTGTCCATTGCAGCACAGTAAGCACAACTATGGTGGATACGTTACCAGGCCAGCCCAGTACACGTCGGTTTGGTTTGGCACGTTTTAGATAGATAATGTGAATCGGGCATAACTGTCTCTTTGACTCTGGTTCCAGGTGAAGTGGACCATGGAGGTACTGTGCTACGGCCTAACTCTTCCCCTGGAGGGGGACACGGTGAAGCTGTGCGTGGACGTGTACACAGACTGGATGATGGCCCTGGTGACGCCCCGGGACTCCATTCCACAGCCGGTGGTAAAGGAGCCCAACCTGTACGTCCAGACCATCCTCAAACACCTCTACAATGTCTTCTTACCCAGGTACAGCCACAGTTGAGCTGAGCGTGCACGCATGCACTCAAAACACACACACATCAGGGTTTCCGTTATGACAATGTAGCACCGGACATTTGACAAGCAGCATTTTAATTTACTGGACATTTGAGAAATATACCGGACCCATATGCATTAGATGTGTAATCTGATTAGGGCGTCCACCCACAGTGCTCAGAATGACTGAAATCACATTTCAATGATGGTAATTCATCTTATTTTTATTTCTATAATATGTTTATTATTTTCCAATAAAAAAGACAGCAATACAAACAATGACATTCATTGTACTGTTGAATGGGATGGCCAATTTAGAGGACAAAACAAAAGTTAACTCACACAAACAAAATAAAACAAAATCCTATTAGGTGGTACATGTATAAGAAGACAGCATATAGTCATTACAAGCAGTGTAGTTAAGCCAAAAATAAATATTGAGTGGAGTACAGCACAGAGTAGCAGCAGATCGTGAACCCAGTTATGAAGCGGGACTAGACCATTTATCCAGTATCGGCTGCCATATTTTGTAAAACACTGGACTTCTATTGGGGGTGTTGTATCGAATCTTTTCCATATGTATTAAGGTAATTCATCTTAACAGAACATGCAAGTAGAGGATGTAATGACTTGTGTCCTTAGCGTACACTTTGAAGATGTTAGAATAACTGTCCACATGTAATTTTCCTCAGCCAATAAGACGAGTAACGAAAAGCAAAATCACGGGGAAGCAATATGTTTGGGGAAGCACTTTTTCACCATAAAAACGCACCTTTATAATAAAGCATTACATGCATCATCGCGATTTATGTAAAATAGCATACTATTCATAATGTGATGACTAGATTGAATCATCATTTAGGCGAATAATATAACTTAATCACTGGTTGCAAAAAAAGATGGCTGAGCCTCGGCTATAGGCTGTATCAGATACGTTTCTGCTTTCTTTGTACAGGAAAAACACATTTTCATGAAATTCTACCACATTTTATATGACTGGAGATATTAGCAGAATATTTTTTAATATTACAAATTCCTGGGTAGCCTACTCTGCTAACACTGACATGCAATCAATAAAAAATAAATTGTCCATATAATAGGCCCACGAGAAGGGGAGACACAAATAGAATATGACGTCCATCTAAACTGGAGGAGGAAATGATTGTCCAAAAACAAACTTAAGTAGCACTGACCCAACATTGATAAAGAGTGAATATGCGCATTGTGCACTCACCTGGGATATGGCCGATGCTCTGCGCTGATGCCAATAGGACAGGCTATAGGTCTACTGTTGTTCGCTCAATTAAGTTGAGAATTTTGTTAACTTAAAGACAGATGAGTCTTTTCATTGTCTTCTCTTTACAGCAATATCCATTTGCTTTCCAAACTACACTACATAACCAAAAGAATGTGGACACCTGCTCGTCGAACATCTCATTCCAAAATCATGAGCGTTAATATGGAGTTGGTCCCCCCTTTGCTTCTATAACAGCATCCACTCTTCTGGGAAGGCTTTCCATTAGATGTTGGAACATTGCTACGGGGACTTCCTTACATTAAGCTGCATTAGTGAGGTTGGGCACTGATGTTGGGCGATTAGGCCTGGCTTGCAGTCGGTGTACCAATTCATTTCAAAGGTGTTCGATGGGGTTGAGGTCAGGGCTCTGCAGGCCAGTCAAGTTCTTCCACACCAATCTCGACAAACCATTTCTGTATGGATCTCGCTTTGTGCACGGAGGCATTGTCATGCTGAAACAGGAAAGGGCCTTCCCCAAACTGTTACTACAAAGTTGGAAGCACAGAATTGTCTGGAATGTCATTGTATGCTGTAGCATTAAGATTTCCCTTCACTGGAACTAAGGGTCCTAGCCTGAACCATGAAAACATCCCCGGACTATTATTCCTCCTCCACCAAACTTTACAGTTGGCACTATGCATTGGGGCAGGTAGCGTTCTCCTGGCATCCGGTAAACCGAGATTCGTCTGTCGGACTGCCAGATGGTGAAGTGTGATTCATCACTCCAGAGAAAGCTTGGCATTGCGCATGGTGATCTTAGGCTTGTGTGCGGCTGCTCTGCCATGGAAACCCATTTCATGAAGCTCCCAACTAACAATTATTGTGCTGACGTTGCTTCCAGATTTAGTTTGGAACTCGGTAGTGAGTTTTGCAACCAAGGACCGCTTTAGCACGCGGCAGCCCTGTTCTGTGTGCTTGTCTGGCCTTCCACTTCGTGGTTGAGCCGTTGTTGCTCCTAGACGTTTCCACTTAACAATAACAGAACTTACCGTTTGCCCGGAGCAGCTCAAGCAGGGCAGAAATTTGATGATCTGACTTGTTGGATCCAATGATGGTGCCACGTTGAAAGTCACTGAGCTCTTCAGTAAGGCCATTCTACTGCCAATGTTTGTCAATGGAGATTGCATGGCGGTGTGCTCAATTTTAAACACCTGTCAGCAACTGGTGTGGCTGAATCCACTAATTTGAGGTGGTGTCCACATACTTTTCTATTCCTGCAATATGCCTGGCTGGGCCTCTACAGTTGCAACTCAACAATCATCTATTTTGTATTTGCAGCATGTGCTGCCCAAATTGCACGCACTGCCTTTCCTGCCGACTGTAGGTAAAAGGCTAGGGGAAGCAAATTATCATCTGTGGCCAAATCATGCTTTAGTTGCCTATTTTGAATCATTTATTTTATTTCTGTATAGACAGGAGTTGGCTAATTTAGGCTATATAATTTTGGCAATTATATTTACTTATGGAAAGCTTCCCTAGCCTTATGGACATGCCAATCTACTATCCCCCATAGTCAAAAAAGTTTACCTATTCTATTGGTCAGCTTGACGAGAAAGAAATAGCCCAAGAAGTTTCTGGGACAGTTGTGGGACAATAGATCCCAAATTCATACAACCAATAGGCCTAGGCTAAACTTTTTTTTTCTTCTTTTTTTTAAGCATTGAATCAGATGTAACGGATCGGAACGTTTAGCTTAAAATGATGAACTATTGTTTCTTAACATTATTAGCGCAGCAATTCGCAAAAGGCAGTAGGCTATGCGTGAGTGTTTATTTAGCTACTGGACAATGAATGAAAGTTAATAACCAATAGAACATGCGAGAAATAGTCTACTGCTTTCAATGGCATCTGGAACTCTCTAAAACAATTGCTTCCGGATATGGTAGAATTTTGCCTGAGCTACTTTGAAGCCTAGGAAAAATATCATATTTAATAAAACCTTCAGGTTTCAAACAATTAAGTAGCTATATGTTTTCAAAATGCATACTGCCTCCATCTCATTGCAAAGTGGTGTGACGAACAGATGAAGCCTGTCCTTGCCTATGTATTTGACTGGTGAATGGGAAGTGCACTTCAATTACCAGTTGAGAAATACAAATATTAGCTATTTTTAATCATGGCCCAAAAAACTATTTTTAACACAAGATTACATTTAGAATTGTTGCGCAATGATTGGGCTTATAAAAGTCCTGTCTGACAGATTTTCCGCTAAAGGCTCTGTATCTGTATGCTGTGTGTGTGTTACATAACGAATATACACGCGGAAATTTAATTCCACAAAATTATGCAAATTAACCCATAGATAAGCATGGCCGGTTAAATGTTTTTCAACAAATGAATAGGCTAAAAAGCATTATTTTGCCATGGATTGTTTTTTTGGGTGACAATGGGCCAGTACCAATTTTATTTATCAGCTTTTTTAACAGATTTCTAATATATATTTTTTATATTTTACAGCCGGCTATTACCGGTTAACAGAAACCCTAACACTCACACATAAAACGCATACGCACTCACTCAAACACTCTTCTCTATTTTCTTCTACCACACCCCCCTTCTCATACCCCCACACACCCTTCCTTCTCTTCTCTCTCCCCCTCTCTCAGGCCGGAGCAGTACAGTCTGAGCCACATCCGGCTGTGCCAGCAGGTGCTGACGGCAGTACAGAAGCTGGCCAGGGAGTCCGTCTCCATGGTGAGAGAGACCTGGGAGGTACTGCTGCTCTTCCTGCTCCGGATCAACGACACGCTGCTGGCCCCGCCCACCATCGGAGGTCAGCCCCGTCTCCACACCACAACTCACTGGGTTTCCCAGGGTCATGTTCATTAGGGCACACAACGTTTTAAAACATTTTGTAACAGAAAATGAATGTTTCTTGTAGGACAAGTCCAGGTAGTCCCTCCCTGTTTATTTTCTTACGTTTGTGCCTTTATCAGATTGTTCATATCTTAGCCCTTTTAGAACTTTGGAATAGATGGTCTGACCATGGCCCCAGTAAAGGCGTAATATAGCAGGGGTTTGACTGACTCTGGAATTAGACATCTGTTCCACTGCATAACATGACTTATCTGTGTACTGACAGTCCCACATTGCACTACTTTTCAGTTTAACCGCTGACTGCATCTGTTGAGCGAATTATGTGTATCCGATTTGAAATGGCTAGCTACAGAGCCTTCAAAGTATTCACAGCCCTTGACTTATTCCACATCTTGTTGTTACAGCCTGAATTTAAAATAGATAACATTTAGATTTTTTTGGTCACTTGTCTACACACAATACCCCATAATGTCAGTGGAATTATACATTTTTACAAATGAATTAAAAATGAAAAGCTGAAATGTCTTGAGTCAATAAGTATTCAACCCCTTTGTTATGGCAAGCCTAAGTAAGTTCAGCAGTAAAAAATTGCTTAACAAGTCACATAAGTTGCATGGACTCACTCTGTGCTATAATAGTGGTTAACATGACTACCTCATCTCTGTATCCCACACAAAATTATCTGTAAGGCACCTCAGTCAAGCAGTGAATTTCAAACACAGATTCAACCACAAAGACCAGGGTGTTTTTCCAATGCCTCGCAAAGGGCACCTATTGGTAGATGGGTAAAAAAAAAAAAAAAGCAGACATTGAATATCCCTTTGAGCATGGGGAAGTTATGAATTAAGCTTTGGATGGTGATCAATACACCCAGTCACTAAAAAGATACAGGCGTCCTTCCTAACTCAGTTGCCAGATAGGCAGGAAACTGCTCAGGGATTTTACCATGAGGCCAATGGTGACTTTAAAACAGTTACATAGTTTAATGGCTGTGATAGGAGAACTGATGGATCAACAACCTTGTAGTTACTCTACATTACTAAACCAATTGTACAGAATAAAAATATTCTAAAGCATGCATCAGGTTTGCAACAAGGCACTAAAGTAATACTGCAAAAAAATATGGCAAACAATTAACTTTTTGTCTTGAATACAAAGTGTTATGTTTGTGTCAAATCCAATCCATTACTGAGTACAACTTTCCATATTTTCAAGCATGGTGGTGGCTGCATCATGTTATGGGTATGCTTTTATTCGTTAAGGACTGGGGAGTTTTTCAGGATAAAAAATAAATGAAATGGAGCTAAGCACGGGCAAAGTCCTAGAGGAAAACCTGGTTGTCTGCTTTCCACCAGACGCTGAAAGATTAATTCACCTTTCAGCAGGACAATAACCTAAAACACAACGCCAAATCTACACTGCAGTTGCTAACCAAGAAGACAGTGAATGTTCCTGAGTGGCCGAGTTACAGTTTTGACTTAAATCAGCTTGAAATTCTATGGCGACTTAAAAAGGGTTGACTAGCAAAGATCAACATCCAATTTGACAGCCCTTGAAGAATTTTGAAAAGAATAATGGGCAAATATTGTACAATCCAGGCGTGCAAACCTCTTAGAGACTTACCCAGAAAGACTCAGAGCTGTAATCGCTGCCAAAGGCGATTCTAACATGTACTGACTCAGGTGTGAATACTTATTTAAATACATTTGCAAAAATGTCTACAATAATGTTTTCACTTTGATATTATGGGGTATTCGATGGGCGAGCAACAATCTGTTTTTAATCCATTTTGAATTCAGGCTGTAACAAAACAAAATGTGGAATAAGTCAATGGGTATGAATACTTTCTGAAAGCACTGTAGTTACCTGTGCTAGTATTGTTCAATTGGTGACGTCACTCTCTGAGACCTAGAAGTAGCTCTGCAGTTAAGTCAGTAAGACCAAGGAGCTGATCGTGGACTACAGGAAACGGGGGGTGAGCACGCCCCCATTCACATGGACGGGGCTGCAGTGGAGCGGGTCGAGAGCTTCAAATTCCTCCGTGTCCAAATCACTAAGAACTTAAATGGCCCACATGCATGCAGTCGTGAAGAAGGCACGGGCATGGGCCCTCAAATCCTCCAAAAGGTATACAGCTGTACCATTGAGGCATCTTGACTGGCTGTATCACTGCTTGGCATGGCAAAACCGCCCTCGATCACATGGAGCTACAGTACAGAGGGTGGTGCGGACAGCCCAGTTCATGTATTTTATTCTTATTTTTGCACGGTCTCTATGCACACTCACAGGGCTCTACACACTACGTATGCTGATACTCCACACATACAAATGTGCCCTTGAGCCAGGCACATAACACTAATTGCTCCAGTGTCGCATTTGATAATGGCTGACCCTGGCCATGATCCCAGACTTCGAGGGTGTCTCAGGGGGAGGTGGGATATGCAAACAATACATTTCCATCCACTTATACGTGTGTGAAACAGGACAAATATAAGTTATCGATGTGTTCAGAGGGTCCCTGGTTCGAGCACAGTTTGGGGTAAGGAGAGGGACAGAAGCAATACTGTTACATAAGCATATTATTTTTATTATTCTAGAATTCATTTTATTTATTTGAGTAACTAGAAATAGATGGCCTAGATATTCATTTGAGTATTTAAACATAAATGATTCTCAGCATCCCGATGAGCTTGACTTACCCTTTGACCCTCTCCCTCTTTTGCCCCCGTGCCTAGTGGGCGTGGCAGAGAAGCTGGCGGAGAAGCTGATGGCGGTGCTTTTTGAGGTGTGGCTGCTGGCGTGCGCCCGCTGCTTCCCCACGCCACCCTACTGGAAGACTGCTCAGGAGATGCTGGCCAACTGGAGGCACCACCCACCCGTGGTGGAGCAGTGGAGCAGGGTGGCCTGCGCCCTCACCTCCAGGTGACTTACTTATCCTGATTGGGAGAGGGATTTAACCTGCTCTTAGATCTGTTTGTGCTCTTGCAAACTCCATTGCTGTCATTGCAATGTTTGGCATGACAACACCTTAAGGAGTTGGCTGGAGGGGAGAAACAGACTGGCACCCAAGCTTAGAGGGTTGAGGTTCACAAACAGAAGGGCCCGGTTGCGCTAGCATTGCTAAGGAAAACCAACGCTAGCAGGTGACTGATGATTACCCACTTTTTTGGGGGGGGGGGGGTGCATGTAACATGGAACCTGGGGGTTCTTTTCTTTCCCAGTTTCTGACGAAGAGCTTATTTTCAATGTGTTGTGTTCCTTTGTTGGTATTTATTTAGACACTCAAAAAATACAAAACTTGAGTACCATTGTTCAATTAGTTTGGATTAAAGATAAAGACCGTTTTGTTCGGTGAGCACTATAGTATAGGGGTCGTTCCACGAAATGATTCCCTTTGATATTGTAAGTAGAAATGGGGCACCAATATAGAATTTTAAAAGCCTGTTGTATTAAATGAAGTGCCTTTTTAATTTAGACCACATGGAAAATTCAATACATCTGCAATAAAGACTTGCTAAAGTGCCAAGATTCAGCTTTGACATGTCCCTCTGACTTTTAGAAGGATTTTAACCCACTTAACCCCAACATTTCGAGTTTTCACCATCAGTGTAAAGTCTTAGTAATTTTGTCTCTGACAGTCATTTCTGATTCATTTTCAAGTCAAAAAAGCTTGTCCCTTCTAAGGTCAACCCTGTTACGTGAACTGAACTCTTTTAATATGGTAAATACATTCCATTTTAAAAAACTTTTTTCAAAAGAAACATTCAACATCTAATAGTCAAATCATAGTGGAAAAGCAGGTGACCTGGTTCTACTTTTTAGAAAATGTTCTGGTGGTTGAAAACTGAATGGGTCCAGCATAACACGTTAACCCTGTGTACAAAACATTAGGGACACCTTCCTAATAATGAGTTGCACCCACACTTTTGCCCTCAGAACAGCCTCAATTCGTCAGGGCATGGACTCTACAAGGTGTCAAGCGTTCCACAGGGATGGTGGCCCATGTTGACTCCAATGCTTCCTTCAGTTGTGTCAAGTTGGCTGGATGTCCCTTGGGTGGTGGACCATTCTTGATACACGGGGGAAACCGTTGAGTGTGAAAAACCGAGCAATGTTGCAGTTCTTGACACAAACCGGTGCGCCTGGCACCTGCTAACATACCCCGTTCAAAGACACCCTCTGAATGGCACACATACACAATCTGTGTCTCAATTGTCTAAAGGCCTAAAAATCCTTCTTTGACCTGTCTCCTCCTCTTGATCTACACTGATTTGAAGTGGATTTAATAAGTAACATCTGTAAGAGATCATAGCTTTCACCTGGATTCAACTGGTCAGTCTGTCATGGAAAGAGCAGGTGTCCTTAATGTTTTGTACACTCAGCGTATAGGCAGGCTAGAAATGTTTTAACAGTTTTGTGAAGGTTTTTTTGTGAATTGCCCCTCCCTGTTGCACACAACAAGCTTCCATTTCCTCTGTCAAGGGGATTTATGGCTGATTTAAGATTATCTTCAACCCTGATACAGAAATCGCTCCACCATTTCCTGGTTGCTACAATTCTAATAGTTTGCGACAAAACAAGCAAGTATAGATAATCATTTTACCATTTAAACTACAGTGTAAAATCTTTTCAATATCCAATACTGTATTTTCAGCTGGTGTACAAAACCGAAAGTAAAAGACGCAAAAATGAAACGGGAAGCATAGAAATGGCGCACATAGAACAGATCTACCGCTTCTTAGACTTGGTTTCAATGAGAGACAGATCTGTCACATTTCTATGTGAATTTGGTCGCGTTGCCCAAAAAGTTAGATATTGCAGCTTTAATGGGTACTTACTATTCTATTTTTATTTAACTTTATTACATTTTTTATTTGAGATTGAAAAACAAGTTGAGCATGTGCTCTTAATGACAGAATGTAAAAATGAGGTCAAAAGTTTAAACACCTCATTCAAGGGTTTTTATTTTTACTATTTTCTACATTGTAGATGTAGAATAATAGTGAAGACATCAAAACTATGAAACACATGGAATCATGTAGTAACCAAAAAAGTGTTAAACAAATCAAAATATGTTATATTTTAGTCTTCAAAGTAGCCACCCTTTAACTTGATGACAGCTTTGCCCACTCTTGGCTTTCTCTCAAGCAGCTTCATGAGATAGTCACTTGGACTGCATTTCAATTAACAGGTGTGCCTTGTTAAAAGTTAAGTTGTGGAATTTCTTTCCTTAATGCATTTGAGCCAATCAGTTGTATTGTTTTAACTAGGCAAGTCAGTTAAGAACAAATTCTTATTTACAATGACGGCCTACCCCGGACGATGCTGGGCCAATTGTGCGCAGCCCTATGGAACTCCCAATCACGGCCGGTTGTGAAACAGCCTGGAATTGAACCAGTGTCTGTAGTGACGCCTCTAGCACTGAGATGCAGTGCCTTAGACCGCTGCACCACTTGGAAGCCCAGTAGGGGTGGTATACAGAAGATGGCCCTATTTGGTAAAAGACCTAGTCCATATTATGACAAGAACAGCTCAAATAAGCAGAGAGGCACGACAGTCCATTACTTTAAGACATGAATGTCAGTCAATCCTGAACATTTCAAGAACTTTGAAAGTTTCTTCAAGTGCAGTCGCAAAAACCATCAAGCGCTATGATGAAACTGGCTCTCATGAGGACCGCCACAAGAAAGGAAGACCCAGAGTTACCTCTGCTGCAGAGGATAAGTTCATTAGAGTTAACTGCACCTCAGATTGCAGCCCAAATAAATGCTTCGGAGTTCAAGTAACAGACACATCTCAACATCAACTGTTCAGAGGAGACTGCATGAATCAGGCCTTCATGATCGAATTGCTGCAAAGAAACCACTCCTAAAGGACACCAATAATAAGACTTTCTTTGGCCAAGAAACACGAGCAATGGACATTAGACCGGTGGAAATCTGTCCTTTGGTCTGATGAGTCCAAATTTGAGATTTTTGGTTCCAACCGCCGTGTCTTTTTGAGATGCAGAGTAAGTGAACGGATGATCTCCGCATGTGTCATTCCCACCGTGAAGCATGGAGGAGGAGGTGTGATGGTGTGGGGATGCTTTGCTGGTGACAGTGATTTATTTCGAATTCAAGGCACACTTAACCAGCATGGCTACCACAGCATTCTGCAGCGATATGCCATCCCATCTCGTTTGTGCTTCGTGGGACTATCATTTGTATTTCAACAGGACAGTGACCCAACACACCTCCAGGCTGTGTAAGGGCTATTTGACCAGGAAGGAGAGTGATGGAGTGCTGCATCAGATGACCTGGCCTCCACAATCACCTGACCTCAACCCAATTGAGATGGTTTTGGATGTGTTGGACTGCAGAGTGAAGGAAAAGCAGCCAACAAGTGCTCAGCAGCTGTGGGAAGTCCTTCACGACTGTAAGGAAAAGCCTTCCAGGTGAAGCTGGTTGAGAGAATGCCAAGTGTGCAAAGCTGTCAAGGCAAAGGGTGGCTACTTTGAAGAATCTAAAATATATTTTGATTTGTTTTACACTTTTTTGGGGTTATTACATGATTCCATATGTTTTATTAAATAGTTTTGATGTAGAAAATAGTAAAGATAAAGAAACCCTTGAATGAGTAGGTGTGTCCAAGCTTTAGAGTGGTACTGTATTATATATGTTAATTGTTACGAATCCCTTTGGCCCGACAATCTGGCGGGGATGGTAATGGGACCCGTAACACAACTCACGCAAACTATAATAGTGAAAACGTAACAGTGAGAACAAATAACCACGACAACTTAAATCTACCGTCAAACTCAGGGTTTATTAGTAAACACACGGTAATGGGGGGGGGGCAGGAAAAGGGGCTGAGCTGGACCCAAGGAATGAAACAATAAGCATCCAAAAACACCCCTAAGCTAGACTAGCCTATTTCAACAACAGCTAACCAAAAATACAGTGGGTGGTCCGCCCAGTTCTAACTAGTGTATTTAACAAAGTTTACCTACGGGTAGTGTATGCCCATGGGCGAACTGTCTGGTTACCCCCTTTTCCCACTATCAAAGAAACACTCAAACACCATAACAAAAAACAATACTCACAGGTAGGAACAAAGTGACATGTAGTTGCAAACCACACAATGGATCTACAGACATATGGCATTGACAGAGAGATTGAGCTCCAGAGAAAAACAACTGATAGGGTTTTTAAACCAAGGGAAAGGAACTGTGATTGGGTAAGGGAAAAGGAGCAGGTGTCTTCTGATTAGCGACTGATTGATGACTGATTGGGGAATGATGATTGTCACCTGTGAGTAGGGGAGAAGGAGAGAAAAGAAATACACACAGGATACACACAGAACACTTGTATCCGTAACATTAATTTACCAAGTTACACTACCCAAAAGGGACTCATTTCGTGGAACAACCCATAGGCCGACTTAATTTAATTTTACAGTGGCCCTCTTTGCTCTTCAATGTCAGAAGTGGTATTATTTGAGCAGTTTTAATACCTTCCACTCTCCTGGCTTACTGTGTGGGTGCTCTGGTGTTGACTTAGTAGCTGTTCTAAAAGCTACTACCTAGACATCTTGTCCCTTGATTTGCATATCCAGTGAGTCAATTTGACTATTGGATTACTGTCTGGCATTGTACTTTTCCTGTAATGTAGCTAACCAGTGGTGGAAAAAGTACCCAATTGTCATACTTAAGTATAAGTAATTGATACCTCAATAGAAAATGACTCAAGTAAAAGTGAAAGTCCCCTGGTAAAATACTACTTGAGTAAAAGTCTAAAAGTATTTGGTTGTAAATATACTTAAGTATCAAAAGGAAATGTAGTTAGCATCAAAAGTATAAATCATTTCAAATGGCTTATATTAAGCCAGGGGCACATTCCAACACGCATTTGTGCTTAGTGAGTCCACCAGATCAGAGGCAGTAGGGATGACCAGGGAGGTTCTCTTCATAACAACGAACCCAAACCGGCTGCGCGCATGCGCCATCGTGCGCTATCGTGCATACATTTATTTTGTCCCCCTACACCAAACGCGATCACGACACGCAGGTTAAAATATCAAAAAACTCTGAACCAATGACATTAATTTGGGGACAGGTCGAAAAGCATTAAACATGTATGGCAATTTAGCTAGTTAGCTTGCTGTTGCTAGTTAATTTGTCCTGGGATATAAACATTGAGTTATTTTATCTGAAATGCACAAGGTCCTCTACTTCGACAATTATTCCACACATAAAATGGCCAACCGAATCGTTGTCATCTCTCCTTTCAGGCTTTTTCATCTTTGAACTTATATGGTGATCGCATCTAAACTTTCATAGTATTACCACGACGACCGTCAAAACAGTTTGTCTTTCAATCACCCACGTGGGTATAACCAATGAGGAGATGGCACGTGGGTACCTGCTTCTATAAACCAATGAGGAGATGGAGAGGCAGGACTTTCAGCGCGATCTGCGTCAGAAGTAGAAAGGAGTTCTATTTTAGCCCTTGGCATCGCAGACGCTCGTTGGCGCAATAATTGAACAACATAGGGGCCTCCCGGGTGGCGCAGTGGTCTAGGGCACTGCATCGCAGAGCTAACTGCGCCACCAGAGTCTCTGGGTTCGCGCCCAGGCTCTGTCGCAGCCGGCCGCGACCGGGAGGTCCGTGGGGCGACGCACAATTGGCATAGCGTCGTCCGGGTTAGGGAGGGTTTGGCCGGTAGGGATATCCTTGTCTCATCGCACTCCAGCGACTCCTGTGGCGGGCCGGGCGCAGTGCGCGCTAACCAAGGGGGCCAGGTACACGGTGTTTCCTCCGACACATTGGTGCGGCTGGCTTCCGGGTTGGAGGCGCGCTGTGTTAAGAAGCAGTGCGGCTTGGTTGGGTTGTGCTTCGGAGGACGCATGGCTTTCGACCTTCGTCTCTCCCGAGCCCGTACAGGAGTTGTAGCGATGAGACAAGATAGTAATTACTAGCGATTGGATACCACGAAAATTGGGGAGAAAATGGGATAAAAATTTATAAAAATTTATTTAAAAAAATAATTGAACAACATGGATTTCAAAATGTATTTTGTGACGCTCGCGCATGCGACGTGTCAGGTCTGGTCAGCATGTAAGTGCCTGAATTGGACCATTTTCCTTTCCTGCTAAAAATAAAAAATGTGAAGAGTACTTTTGGGTGTCAGGATAAATGCATGGAGTAAAAACTACATAATTTTCTTTAGGAATGTACTGAAGTAAAAGTTTGAAATATAAATAGTAAAGTACAGATACCCCCCAAAAAAACTGAAGTAAAAATACTTTAAAGTACTTCTTAAGTACTTTACACCACTGTAGCTAACCTCTGAAGTTTTCAGTTGGTTCAAAAAGAACTGAGAGCAGAGAAACACTATCTGCTATTTCATTTTGCAGGAAGTACCACTATCAATTTAAAACATAATGACAGAGAGGAGGAAATGGGCATACTAAATTGTGTGTGTATGTGTGTGCATGTGCGTCTTGTCTGTGTGTTGACTTTCCAACCAGACTGTTGCGGTTCACCCACGGCCCCTCGTTCCCCCCGTTTAAAGTACCTGATGAGGATGCCAACCTGATTCCAGTAGAGATGGACAACGACTGTGTGGCTCAGACCTGGTTCCGCTTCCTCCACATGCTGAGGTAGAGAAGTTCTGGGCCTATATCCACAAAGCATCTCAGCGTAGGAGTGCTGATCTAGGATTTGTCCACACAATCTTATTCATTGTGATCTAAAATTCAAAACTGAAACAAGATCAGCACTCCACCTTTGAGACGCTTTGTAGATACGGGCCCTGGTGATGTCCTTACATGCCCTCTTTTCCTCATCTACTTTATTTCTTGGCCACAAGAAATTGGGTCGTATTAATTATGCACCAAATGGAAGAAATCGAACTGAAACATTGAGGGAACTGGACCAATAAGAACTTAAACATTTTTTTTTAGCAAAAATGTTTCCTGTTCCATGTCCTAATGAATACAACCCCTTTTTTTGTTGCTGTGGCTAATGCCATTCAGTGTTCTAGACATATTTTCCCAGCACATTGTCAACCCCACCCACTAATACAGGTCGGTGTCAGTGAATGAGGCCCTCAGTGTGTCAATCCATCCTCACTTCTCTCTCCTGTCCCTTGTGGTTTCCACAGCAACCCCGTGGATCTGAGCAACCCGACGTTGGTGAGCACCACGCCCAAGTTTCAGGAGCAGTTCCTCAACTCGAGCGGCATCCCCCATGAGGTAGTGCTACACCCCTGCCTCAAGCAGCTTCCCCAGATCTTCTTCAGGGCCATGCGCGGGGTCAGCTGCCTGGTGGACGCCTTCCTGGGTGAGAAGACGACCTTCTTCACTCAGGGTCTAGTGGTGTTGCAACACGGTGCACCTCAATAGTCTGAAACTGTGTTGGGGTCAATTCAGGAAGTTAACACATTCCAATTACACTTTGTTTTCCTCATTGAAAGGCAATTAGGAAAGTTGTAATTGGAATTCAGTTTACTCCCTGAAATGGATTTGACCCCAACCCTGGTCTGAATTAGTTTGCATACAGTATTTGTCAGCAGTTTGAACTGATAAAAAGTGTCAATTTGTGCCTTAAAGGGATAGTTCACCCAAATTACAATATTACATATTGTTTTCCTTGCCTTATAAGATGTCTATGGACAAGGTATGACATCAATCTATGCTTTGTTTTAATTTTGTCAGTTTCCACATGCTAATGTGCACATTAGCATTTGTGGAACAAATCCCATTCAAGTCATGGGCCTGATATTAACATTATTCGTGCATGTTCAAAACATCTGCAAGTGATTTTGTTGAGCTTCACAAACGATTTTTGCTTGCTAATGGAAACGGTGCCAGGGAAACTAAACCAAAGCATGGATTGCTTACTGGGTAAGCCCAGTAAACGGGACATCCTGAGGACATTCTGCCACGTTCCTTAAGGGTTACTGCGCGACGGTATCCCACTGACGTTCCAAGAATGTTGCTTGATGGTCCCAAGGGAACGTTCTCTGTGGGACCTTTGTCTAGTTACCTGTACATTCCCAAGACGTCATTGAGGAACATGCAGGGCCTTTTTGGGACAATCTTAGGACTTTCATTTTACTGGGCCTTAGAACATAGCATGTTGGTCCCAAGGGAACCTTTTTATAGTTCCAGGGATGTTTTTAGGATGTTCTTGGGACGTTGTGTTATGGTCCCCTGAAGGTCACCTTAACGTTCTTTGGACATTGTGTCGTTGTCCCCTGGAGGTTTTTTTCTAGTTCCCGATTTGTCCCGAGGACATTTTTAGGATGTTCTGTCATGGTCCCCTGGAGGTTTTGTCAAGTCAAACTGGACAAATGGGCTGTTTCGGTTGATTTGATTGTTCAAATGGGTTAAAAAGAGCTGCAAGATGTGACTTGTGCTAGTTGAACTGGCTGTCATTGACAGCTGATGCCACAGTAGCACTGTTCTGTTTTTTGGGCATAACAAGTTAATTGATACCCCCTTAATAGTCTTATGTTTTAAGTGTGTCAATGAGTCCTGAAAAAGCACATGCACAAGTAATATCGCTCTATAACCTGTCTATTAACACCTATTAGTTGTGTGGTTGGACAAACATGGGGTTAACGCAATCCTGTTTACATGGGATGTTGCTCTCTTACCGCTTAAGAAGTCTTCAAGTTTTGACCTCTTTCTGGTTTCCCTTCAGGTTTTCTAAAACGTGCACTTTTTTTCTCTTCCATTCCTTGAGGTAATCACTGATCTGATCACGTTGAATTAGTGAAGGCGATAGGGTGGAAACAATACTTTTGCTTACAGATCAGTGATAACCTCAAGGAAGGAAGGGAGAATCAATGGCATTTCAAAGGTATTGGAACAGAGGCTTGTTTTTCCACTGTAATAGAGGACATTCTATCAGAGGCAGGACACGCCACTGCCATTGGTTATTCTGACTATTGGGTGTGTCTTGTTTTTGGGACCTGCCCCCTTCTCCTCCGCAGGCATATCACGGCCCAGGGTTGACAGTGCCCCGCCCACACCGGTCAACAGACTGAGCATGTCCCCTCCCTCCTCCAACAACACCACGCCCCCACACAGCCGCAAGCAGCGACACACCGTGGTCACCAAAACCGCCAGCAAGAGTTTAACGGTAAGTCAACTGTATAGCCTACAAATCATGTGCATATGTCATCTTGGCCTGTGTACTGTGCTTACATCAGCAGACTTGGTTTCAAACAGAATTTGTTTTCTTTCGAGTACTTTGAGTGTTCAATCTCGCTTGCCTGGAGTGCCGGATAGGGTGGGGTTTGCACTTTCGTGGACTACTCCATTGGGTCAATCGCGCCAGAGCAAGCTCAATGCAGACTAACCCCCCCCCCCCCCCATACAGGGCAGTGCAGCCCAGCCGGCCAAAGTGTCCACGTCCCAGCAGCTGTCGTCGTCACCCACCATGCTGGCCAGCCCCACCCAGAGCAGTTGGGAGATGCAGCCGCTGCCCGCCCCCGCCAGGCCTAAGGTCAACAGCATCCTCAACCTCTTCGGTCAGTGGCTATTTGACGCGGCGCTAGTGCACTGCAAGCTCCACAGCGGCCTCAGCCGAGACCCCAGCATGACTGGTAAGCAATGACTGATCTGACTGACTGATTGCCTGCCTGACTGGATGGACAAGCTTCTACCATGTATGTGGGGGGGCGGGGGGGGGGGGGGGTTGGATGCATGTCTTTGTGTTGGGTTAAGGGTTGGACTTGTGTGTGTTTTGGGTGGAGTGGGCTGGGGTCAGAGGACTGTGGTTTTTCTTTTTTCTCTCTCACTACTTTTCACATCTGCTAAAGCACTGTGTGGAGACCACTCTGATATCAGTTAAATTGACATTCCACTCCACAGAACACTGTAGGATGGAGAATTCAGTCTAGACGCGCCTTTGCGCATTTCCCCAGTCAGTACACCCAATGTCTCCATCTGCAGCGTTGTATTGCAGTGGTCACAAGATTGAATTTATACAGTCAGATAAACACAATGAACTTCTGCATGTCTCTGTGTAGTTCCATCTTGTGCCTTATGATTGTAGGAGATGACGGGACTATTGTAGGGTTGATTGTCAATCCTGCTCCTGGAGAGCCATAAGCTCAGCAGTGATCTGCCCGATTCGGCTCACCAAGGGCAAGAAGAGATCAGTTGATTTTAAGGGTGGTATTCATTAGGGCTCACAGTCGCAAAATGTTTTGCAACTAAAAATGAAAATGGGTGTTTCTTATTGGACAAGTTCAGGTAGTCAGTCCCTGTTTCAGTCCATTTTCTTCAGTTTGGTGCCAAATAAATACGACCCAGGTGTGATGGCACTAAGCTGGGAGAAAGACCTGCAATACGGCGGTTCTTCAAGAACAGGATTGAGGAACACTGATTAAGCACATGTAGAAAAGGATCATGATGTCCAGGACTGTCTCTTATCTTGTGTTTTGGTGCTTGTGTCTGTCCTGCATGCTGACTCGTGTCTACCATGTCTGATGTTTCAACAGTTTCAGGGTGAAAGGTCATCCATTGAGGAGGAAAAACACAATTCATGCATTTAGAATGAATTGAGAAAATATTGATATGCTTTGATTTGTCTCTCCACTATTTCTGTTATCTTGCAGCCTCTTTTATCCAAATTCTCCTTTCTTATAAATCTTGTAAGTAGGAGCTGCGGCTTTTCTCTTGACTCGCAGTCAGTTCTTTGAATCCTGCTTTGGTTTAATTTCTCCATGGTCATCATTGCCCATCATTGTTACCTTTTACCCCCACCACCGTCATTTGAGCGTTGCTCCAACGTTCTCTCAATGTTCTGCGGGTTGGAAATGGAATGGGAGCACACAGCCTCGCCACTGTCCCGACATAGCGTTGCCAGTTTGTGACCACACCACCATATTCCATTGACTTTATATCTATCGTGGCACTAACGCTTTTTGGTTTGCCCTGAATTCAGCGCATTGTTCTCATATTGTTTCCCCTCGTGTTGTCAGTTCACTTATACGTTTATAGAATTTTGGTTTGGTGCCTCAATGCATGAAGTAATTGTCTGTACCTTGAGGGACGTCATCATAATGCAAGTACAAGGGAGCTGAGCTGACAGAGATTTTGTGCCGACGTCTTCTCACAACTTGTGTTGGGAAAAGATGTTCACGTAAAAGTTTCTAACCTTTAATTCCATTCACTTAACCTATGATAAAGACAACACTTTTTATGGCAAACTCTGTGTCAGACGTCCCTCTTTGTGCGCCTGCTGATTTACGTACGTATGTGTAAATGTGTGTGTGTCTGTGCGTTTTGTATCCATTTAGGTTTGTTTTCCTTCTCTCATTTTGTGTCTGCACAGTTTGTGTGTACAGTCTTTACCTCGGTTTGTGTACTTTTAATGTGTATGTGTGTTTGGTTACTTTTCAATGTGTTGTACGTGTGTTTATGTCTTCGTTTCTATTTGTGTGTTTCTATCTGTTTTCACGCGTTCCATTCCGGGCTCCTTTCACTCCTCTGTCTCCTTCTGTCCCCTCCACAGCCATAGCCACTCAGGTGGGTCTGGAGCTGAGAAGGAAGGGATCCCAGATGTCCACCGACTCCATGGTGTCAAATCCCATGTTCGACACCAACGAGTTCCCCGAGAGCTACGAGGCAGGCCGTGCCGAGGCCTGCGGCACCCTCTGCCGCATCTTCTGCAGTAAGAAGACTGGAGAGGACATTCTCCCAGTCTACCTGTCCAGGTAAAACAGGAGTTTCATCCTAGCGTGCTAGCGTGCAGCGCTGCTGTATGTGGGCCTATGTGTGGAGGTATCTTAACTCTGCATTTGTGTTAGTCTTGAATCTGTCAGGCTCCTCATATAGCTACCCAAATTAATATTTTGACCCGCTGCAAGTTCAATCGCTATGGTTCCTATTTTGATCTGAAGAAACGTCTGTCTTTTCCCCCGCAGGTTCTACATGGTTCTGATCCAGGGCCTCCAGATCTCTGACTTCATCTGCAGGCCCGTGCTTTCCAGCATCGTCCTCAACTCCTCCTCTCTGTTCTGCTCCGACCTGAAGGGCGTCAACGTGGTGGTCCCCTACTTCATCTCAGCTCTGGAGACCATTCTGCCAGACAGGTGACAATACAAAATATATATATATATATTATGTACAATCCTCTAAAACTACCAAACGTGAACCAGGCTCGATGTTGAAAAAGACCCAATAGTATATAAATCAAATCTCTTTATTTGTCACGTGAACAGGATACAGCAGATGTAAACAGTACAGAGAAATGCTTACTTGAACGCTTTTCCTAAAAAATACAAAAGCGAAGTCAGATTTAAAAAAATAATAATCACGCATGAATAAACAATTTAGCTGTTTAATGTTTGGGGTGCTGTGACCATCTGAATGCCATGGAAGTTGTCCCGGGGCTAATAATATCTGTAATGTTAGCTAATGCCATTTAATGGGAATTCCTTGAGCAACCATAGCAATACAATTCAGATCATTTCTATGCTCTAGAAATTCTAATTATAGGGTACTGTCCCCCTCTGCTACAGGGAGCTGTCTAAGTTCAAGCTGTACGTTAACCCCACTGACCTGAGGAGAGCTTCCATCCACATCCTACTGGCCATGCTGCCGCTCCCACACCACTTTGGCAACGTCAAATCCGAGGTATGGAAAATTGTTACAACCTTGGCTTTTTTTTTAAAGTGTCTGGTGACTACATTACATCTAGTCTAGTAAACATGCTTTTTAATATATATTATTTCCCAATACACCCTTGATAAGAGTGATACCAGGGCGGCAGGTAGCCTAGTGGTTAGAGCATTGTGCCAGTAACCAAATAAGAATTTGTTCTTAACTGACTTGCCAAGTTAAATAAAGGTCAAATATAATGTGGTGGACACCAGTTCAGTTAACTTCAGTTGTAGTAATGCTGGCTTGATTTTGTGTTGTGGGTAGGGCGATCAATAGATTGACTGATTTGATTGATGTGTAGGTTCTTCTGGAGGGGAAGTTCAGTGATGATGATGGGGCACCCAACGACCAGTCCCTTTCCTTCCTGTCCCTGAGACTACGTCTTGTCAACGTCCTCATCGGAGCCCTGCAGACAGAGACGGACCCCAACAACACCCAGCTCATCCTAGGTCTGCCACTCTACCATTCTCTCTCTCTTCCTCTCTTGATCTCTTGTCTTTTTTTGGTCCCTTACATGTATTAAATCTATACATTTTCATCCTTTCAGGTGCAATGCTTAATATTGTTCAAGACTCTGCACTGTTGGAGTCCATAGGTGCACAAACTGAAACGGTAAGGCCTTTATGATTTCTGTCGGTGTTGATATAAACCGAACTACCGTCATTGACTCAAATAAACAAATAGCTCAATGGAGTTGAATTTGGAGGCTTTGCTAACGCGCTCTGTCTCCCTGTGTTTGTATGGTACCAGGGCAGTGTGGATGGGAGCCACACGGGGCTGAGGGGCCACAGCCGCACCAGCAGTAGCTTCAGCTTTACTAGCGGGGGCAGCACTGGCACTGAGGCCACCAGCCCAGACTCAGAGCGCCCGGCCCAGGCGCTACTCCGGGACTACGGTAAAGCTAGTCCTTTAAATTATAACTAGCTTTAGTACGATAACTGATTGTAGCCACGTCCCAGACTACAATAAGGACTTACTACATGCTAACTAGCTAGCGATAGCACAATTGCTATACCGATTGTAACCAATAGCCATTTTCACACGCAGGCTGCGTTAAGGTCAGACTAGACATGCTATGTATTGTTTAGCACGATAGCCATTACTACAATAATTGTATTTAGCCTATTCATTTCACTCAGATGTTGAATGTTGTTGCTGTTTCCATTCACAAGTACTGACACCTGGTCAATGTCTCAATTAACAACACTCTATTTGTCCATAGCCAACGTGGTGAAAGTGATATACAGAGTTAAAAAGCGCTGGGTAAAAATTATCTGTATGTGATGCAAGTACTACTACTTTTTGCCGTGATGCTGTGCTACTGGTCTTGAACTGGAAAAGACTATCCCTCAACACTATATTTGATGTGACTACATGTGCTAAGAGAGCGATAAAGTTAACTTAAAAAGCCATTAATTTTTTTCTTACTGTGTGAATTCTGTTTTCACCTGTTGAGTTTAACACTTACTTCCAGTTTCACACTGCATCTGATATTTCACATGATTAGTGTATCTTCTGTGTGCTGTGTTATGGAAGGCTGCCACATGATCAGATCTTATTGAGGTCATTATTCAGATGAGTAATGGGGTGGTCCATCTGTGATGGTGGTGGTGTTTCGGGGTTTACATCCTCTAGCTTTTACAGATACTGCGGCGGGCCTTCTGGTGCGCAGCATACACCTGGTCACCCAGAGGCTCAACTCCCAGTGGAGGTCCGACATGAGCATCTCATTGGCCGCCCTGGAGCTGCTGGCTGGCCTGGCCAAGGTGACACCACAACAACGCATGCTAGACCTAACTACACTAAACTAGACCAACCTACACTAAACCTAACTACTGTACACTATCCTAACACAAGCTAAACCTTACTTCGAGATGAAGTTGGAGTATACTGAACTTCAATATACTCCAACTTTCCTTTCCCACCCCATCTCTAACCTAAGTACCCAAAGACATCCCAGCTTTAACATACACCGGCCCTAACTTCACCCCAGCACACAACCTACCTTCATTACGTATAAATCCATTATATTTTTATTATCACCACTGCACATGTTGAGACTTAACACCAGTCCACCACATCAGACCCTGCCACTACCCACCCAGCTGTAAAACACTCTTCTGCAAGGGATAACCCTTAATAAAAAGATAATACACTCCTTTTCAATGTGTTAAGGCTTAGCATCCACCCAACCACTGTACATGCATATCTAAAGTGTGTTTCTGGCTCTTTGTCCTCAGGTGAAGGCGTGTGTGGACTCTGCGGACCGTAAGCGTGCCGTCAGCTCAGTGTGTGGTTACATCGTGTACCAATGCAGCCGGCCGGCCCCCCTTCACTCCAGAGACCTCCACTCCATGATCGTAGCAGCCTTCCAGTGTCTGTGTGTGTGGCTGACCGAGCACCCAGACATGCTGGATGAGAAGGTCGGTCACCTCAGTCTAGACTGGATTCCAAACCAGATTGTAAAAGTAAAATGATTCAGCAGATGGACATATAAAAGTCCTCATGTCTTCTTGCGCTCACACCTGCACATGTTTTCTTCCTGGCACTGATTCTGCTGATAGCAGCTATTTTAAAGGAGGGTCTCCTTGTGTTATGAAACTAATAAGTAGCTTGCTAATATTGATACCCTCGCTAATTCTAGGGGTCTGTAACCTGATTTAAGGTGTGTATGTGAGAAATCAGTGTTAGAGGACTGTGTATGTACATGTGCCCAGGAGACTGCAACCTTACCTCAGGTCCAGAGCCAGCTAGCCCAAGCGTATTATTGTTTGTTCAAAATGGTGACCGATATACATATACAGTTGAATTCAGAAGTTTACTTAGGCTGGTTCAAGCACTCCACAAATGTCTTGTTAACAAACTATAGTTTTGGGAAGTCGGTTAGGACATCTAGTTTGTGCATGACACAAGTAATTTTTCCAACGATTGTTTACAGACATTATTTCACTTATAATTCACTGTATCACAATTCCAGTGGGTCAGAAGTTTACACTAAGTTGACTGTGTCTTTAAATAGCTTGGAAAATTCCAGAAAAAATGTCATGGCTTTAGAAGCTTCTGATAGGCTAATTGACATCATTGGAGTCAATTGGAGGTGTACCTGTGGATGTATTTCAAGGCCTACCTTCAAACTCAGTGCATCTTTGCTTGACATCATGGGAAAATCAAAAGAAATCAGCCAAGACCTCATAAAACAAATTGTAGACCTCCACAAGTCTGGTTCATCCTTGGGAGCAATTTCCAAATGCCTGAAAGTACCACGTTCATCTGTACAAACAATAGTACGCAAGTATAAACACCATGGGACCACGCAGCCATCATACCCCTCAGGAAGGAGACGCGTTCTGTCTCCTAGAGATGAGCGTACTTTGGTGCAGAAAAGTGCAAATCAATCCCAGAACAACAAAAAATGACCTTGTGAAGATGCTGGAGGAAACAGGTAGAAAAGGATATATATCCACAGTAAAACAAGTTCTATATCGACATAACCTGAAAGGCCGCTCAGCAAGGAAGAAGCCACTGCCATAAAAAAGCCAGACTACGGTTTGCAACTGCACATGGGGACAAAGATAGTAATTTTTGGAGAAATGTCCTCTGGTCTGATGAAACAAAAATAGAACTGTTTGGCCATAATGACCATCGTTATGTTTGGAGGAAAAAGGGGGAGGCTTGCAAGCCGAAGAACACCATCCCAACCGTAAAGCACGGGAGTGGCGGCATCATGTTGTGGGGGTGCTTTGCTGCAGGAGGGACTGGTGCACTTCACAAAATAGATGGCTTCATGAGGAAGGACAATTATGTGGATATATTCAAGCAACATCTCAAAACATCAGTCAGGAAGGTAAAGCTAGGTCACAAATGGGTCTTCCAAATGTACAAGCATACTTCCAAAGTTGTGGCAAAATGGCTTAAGGACCACAAAGTCAAGGTATTGGAGTGGCCATCACAAAGCCCTGACCTCAATCCTATAGATTTTTTTTTGGCACAACTGAAAAAGCATGTGCGAGCAAGGAGGCCTACAAACCTGACTCAGTTACACCAGCTCTGTCAGGAGGAATGGGCCAAAATTCACCTAACTTATTGTGGGAAGCTTGTGGAAGGCTATGTGAAACGTTTGACCCAAGTTAAACAATTTAAAGGCAATACTACCAAATACTAATTGAGTGTATGTAAAGTTCTGACCCACTGGGAATGTGATGAAAGAAATAAATGCTGAAATAAATAATACTCTACTATTATTCTGACATTTCACATTTTTTAAATAAAGTGGTGATCCTAACTTACCTAAGACAGGGAATTTTTACTTGGATTAAATGTCAGGAATTGTGAAAAACTGAGTTTAATTGTATTTGGCTAAGGTGTATAAACTTCCGACTTCAACTGTATACTAAAAAGGACATGTCCAAAACTAAGGATTCAACCCAAAACCAAAGGCCACATGGCCACCAAGAAAATAAAAACCTGCAGCCTCCTGGCTCTGCAAGCTTGCACACTAATCGTCTCCCCATTGCCTCCACCTGTGGGCTTAATAAGGCTTAACACCCGCCACTGACCCGGTTGGTGCTGCCACCTGGGTATGGTGTGTGGAAGTGTATCCTGGTAGTGTGTTGCCTAACTGTGCTAACACTAAACTACCCACCATATCATAAGTGCAATAACTGAGATATGTGGTTGTTTTCCCCCTGCTTAACCTAGTGGGATGCACTTACTGCAAGTAGCTCTGGATAAGAGGTTCTGCTAAATAACTAAGATGGAAAAATGTGTCATAACTAAACTTTTACACCGTAAAAGGGCTTTGGCAGTAGGTTTATACTAAGTCCATTGTGTTTTATTCAACAGCAATGTGCAAAATGGCAATATGCTTTGTGTGACAGTGGATTTTAGAGTAGAATAACTTTTTGTATACACTACCGTTGAAAAGTTTGGGGTCCTTGTTTTCCATGAAAACATACATGAAATGAGTTGAAAAATGAAGAGGATATATAGTCAAGATGTTGACAAGGTTGTAAATAATGATTTTTAATTGAAATAAGTGTCTTTCAAACTTTGCTTTCGTCAAAGAAAACTCCATTTGCAGCAATTACAGCCTTGCAGACCATTGGCATTCTAGTTTTCAATTTGTTGAGGTAATCTGAAGAGAATTCACCCCATGCTTCCTAAAGCACCTACCACAAGTCGGATTGTACCATACAGTCAAGCTGCTCCCACAACAGCTCAATAGGGTTGGGACCCGGTGACTGTGCTGGCCACTCCATTATAGACAGAATACCAGCTGACTGCTTCTTCCCTAAATAGTTCTTGCATAGTTTGGAGCTGTGCTTTAGGTCATTGTCCTGTTGTAGGAGGAACTTGGCTCCAATTAAGCTCCGTCCACAGGGTATGGCATGGCGTTGCAAAATGAAGCGATAGCCTTCCTTCTTCAAGATCCCTTTTACCCTGTACAAATCTCCCACTTTACCACCACCAAAGCACCCCCAGACCATCACATTACCTCCACCATGCTTGACATTTCTGCGTCTCACAAATGTTTTTTTGTGATCCGAACACCTGAAACTTTGTCTGTCCATAACACTTTTTTCCAATCTTCCTCTGTCCAGTGTCTGTGTTCTTTTTTTCATCTTAATCTTTTCTTTTTATTGGCCAGTGTGTGATATGGCTTTTTCTTTGCAACTCTGTTTAGAAGGCCAGCATCCCGGAGTTGCGTCTTCACTGTTGACGTTGAGACTGGTGTTTTGTGGGTATTATTTAATGAAGCTGCCAGTTGAGGACTTGTGAGGCATCTTTTTCTCAAACTAGACACTCTAATGTACTTGTCCTCTTGCTCAGTTGTGCACTGGGTCCTCCCACTCCTCTTTCTATTCTGGTTAGAGACAGTTTGCGCTGTTCTGTGAAGGCAGTAGTACACAGCGTTGTACGAGCTCTTCAGTTTCTTGGCAATTTCTCGCATGGAATAGCCTTCATTTCTCAGAACAACAATAGACTGATGAATTTCAGAAGAAAGTTATTTTGTTTCTGGACATTTTTTAGTCTGTAATCGAACCCACAAATGCTGATGCTCCAGATACTCAACTAGTCTAAAGAAGGCCAGTTTTATTGCTTCTTTAATCAGAACAACAGTTTTCAGCTGTGCTAACATAATTGCAAAAGGGTTTTCTAATGATCAATTAGCCTTTTAAAATGATACACTTGGATTAGCTAACAACGTGCCATTGGAACACAGGAGTTCCATTAAATATCTGCTGTTTCCAGCTACAATAGTAATTTACAACATTAACAATGTCTACACTGTATTTCTGATCATTTTTGATGTTATTTTAATGGACAATGAATGTGCTTTTCTTTCAAAAACAAGGACATTTCTAAGTGACCCCAAACTTTTCAACGGTAGTGTATGTGGAGTTAAATATGTGTAGCGTGATGCCTGTGTTTGACGTGCGTCTCCGTCAGGACTGTCTGATGGAGGTATTGGAGATTGTAGAGCTGGGTATCTCAGGCAGCAAGTCCAAACAGGAGCAGGAGGTGAGACACAAGGGAGAGAAGGAGCACAACCCCGCCTCCATGAGGGTCAAGGATGCAGCAGAGGCCACCCTCTCCTGGTGAGGCTTTAAATCCAGCACAATGCACTAAACACCTTGGATGTGTTCATTAGAAACCAACTGGAAGGAAACTGGTTGATACAGGGTGGGACTACCCAGACTTGTACAATAAGAAATGCAGATTTTTGTTCTGTTTCAAAAGGTTTTGCTACAGTGTGCTCTAAAAGAAACGACTGCATTTATGCTCAGAATTACACACGGTCCATTAATAACTAATAAAACAAATTACTAATGTTTGTTGGTCCCATCTGGGGATCAGTCTAGACTATTTGAAATCACTGTCTGTATCTGTCCCTCCCCTCCCTCTCTTGTTGTTGTTGTCCAGTATTATGCAGGTCCTGGGGGCCTTCCCATCCCCAAGCGGCCCGGCCTCTACCTGCAGCCTGCTAAACGAGGACACTCTGATCCGCTACGCCCGGCTCAGTGCCACGGGGCCCAGCAACTTCCGCTACTTTGTCCTGGACAACTCAGTCATCCTGGCCATGCTGGAGCAGCCACTGGGCAATGAGCAGAGTGAGTGTGGGGCGTGTAAAACCGTTTTCTAAAGCAATAATTCACTTTGGTTATGATTTACTGTGATACTAGCACGGCTGTGGTGGTAGACGGTACGAGGCGAGGACCGCAGCCTTGTTTATAACCACAATAAGTCACCCCCCATGTATTATTGCTTTAGTAACGTTGTCCTTTATGGTATTGATGATTCTTGTCATTCTTTATATTTATTTACAGTTTGTAATTTTGATGTTTGTGTTGCTCAATTGGACTCATCTTGTAATGTGAACAGTTAAGTACTGAGACAAATGCAAATAGGATAGTGTCTTATGACAGTGAGTAGGCATCTCAGTGGCAGGTGGCCATTTTGGCTCAAACTAGTAGTTGGTTTCCACTTTCACTGGGAGCCCGGTGTAACTGCTTCTGCTGTCTTCTCAGACCCCAGCCCGTCAGTGACGGTCCTGATCCGGGGCATGGCCGGCCGACACGCTTGGACTATGCAACTCTTCCACCAGCCCAGAGGAGCACGGGCCAACCAGAGGGTGAGAGGAGTTGGCCCACTGTGCCACCTTGGTCTGCCAGTTAGACACACTTACTCTGTACTGTGCTGGCGCTGATATTGTTTCAGTACGGCTCAGCTCAGTAACAGTATTGGAGGATCTCTTGCACACGAGTATTATTATGTAAAAGGCGGCCATCTATTCAAGTAGGGAAATGTTAGCAATAGAACTGCTAGCATACTAAACTAATGGAGCCAACTCCAGCACCACCATCCAACAGCAGAATAGAGGCCTTCACCAAGAGCAGGCACCATCTGAAGCTGTCAAGATTAGAGACTACGCTCCTTTAAAAAAAACTCTTATCTACTTTTTTTGTCTATATACTGCATGCTGTGAATATATACAAGACAGCCTAACTAATTTTATTTATTTATTTATATACATACACACACACAGCATTTTTTCTATTTTGTTGCATTACAACCTGTAATTTAAATGGATTTTTATTTGGATTTCATGTAATGGACATACACAAAATAGTCCAAATTGGTGAAGTGAAATGCCCCAGAGTCTGCAACACCACTAAGCAAGGTGCACCACCAAGCAAGTGGCACCATGAAGACCAAGGAGCTCTCCAAACAGGTCAGAGACAAAGTTGTGGAGAAGTACAGATCAGGGTTGGGTTATAAAATTCTGAAACATTGAAAGTCCCACGGAGCACCATTAAATCCATTGTTAAAAAATTGAAAGAATATGGCACCACAACAAACCTGCCAAGAGAGGGCAGCCCTCCAAAACTCACAGACCAGGGGCAAGGAGGGCATTAATTAGAGAGGCAACAAAGATAACCCTGAAGGAGCTGCAAAGCTCCACAGCGGATATTGGAGTATCTGTCCATAGGACCACTTTAAGCCATACACTCCACAGAGCTGGGCTTTACGGAAGAGTGGCCAGAAAAAAAGCCATTGCTTAAAGAAAAAAATTTGCAAACACATTTGGTGTTTGCCAAAAGGCATGTGGGAGACTCCCCAAACATATGGAAGAAGGTACTCTGGTCAGATGAGACTAAAATGGAGCTTTTTGGCCATCAAGAAAAACTGTCTGGCACAAACCCAACACCTCATCACCCCGAGAACACCATCCCCACAGTGAAGCATGGTGGTGGCAGCATCATGCTGTGGGGATGTTTTTCAACAGCAGGGACTGGGAAACTGGTCAGAATTGAAGGAATGATGGATGGTGCTAAATACAGGGAAATTTGAGGGAAACCTGTTTCAGTCTTCCAGAGATTTGAGACTGGGACAGAGAAACACCTTCCAGCAGGACAATGACCCTAAGCATACTGCTAAAGCAGCACTCGAGTGGTTTAAGGGGAAACATTTAAATGTCTTGGAATGGCCTAGTCAAAGCCCAGACCTCAATCCAATTGAGAATCTGTGGTCTAACTTAAATATTGCTCTACACCAGCGGAACCCATCAAACTTGAAGGAGCTGGAGCAGTTTTGCCTTGAAGAATGGGCAAAAATCCTAGTGGCTAGATGTGCCAAGCTTATAGAGACATACCCCAAGAGACTTGCAGCTTTAATTGCTGCAAAAAGTGGCTGTACAAAGTATTGACGTTGGGGGGGTTTCTGTTTTTTTTTGGTCTTATTTCTTGTTTTTCACAATAAAAAATATTTTGCGACTTCAAATCTTCAAATCTTTGCACATGTTGTGTAAATCAAATGATACACCCCCCCCCCCCCCCCCAAAAAAAATATATTTTATTTCAAAGTTGTAAGGCAACAAAATAGGAAAAATGCAAAGGGGGGATCATACTTTCGCAAGCCACTTTGTCACGATCGTCTTTATGTGGAAGAGAGGACCAAGGCGCAGCGTGATACGAATACATCTTCTTTATTGACGAAGATGAACACGAAACGAAACACTTAATACAAACTAACAAAACAACAAACTGACGAACGTGAAGCTACAAAACGTAGTGCACACATGCAACATAGACATAGACAATTACCCACCAACAAACGGTGTGAACAGCCTACCTTAATATGGTTCTCAATCAGAGGAAACGTAAAACACCTGCCCCTGATTGAGAACCATATCAGGCTAAATAACAATGAACCTAAACATAGAAACACATAACATAGAATGCCCACCCCAACTCACGCCCTGACCATACTAAACAAATACAAAACAAGGGAAAACAGGTCAGGAACGTGACACACTTTGTGTGTGTATATATAATCTCAGCAAAAAAAGAAACGTCCTCTCACTGTCAACTGCGTTTATTTTCAGGAAACTTAACATGTGTAAATATTTGTATGAACATAAGATTCAACAACTGAGACATAAACTGAACAAGTTCCACAGACATGTGACTAACATAAATGGAATAATGTGTCCCTGAACAAAGGGAGGGGGGGGTCAAAATCAACAGTCAGTATCTGGTGTGGCCACCAGCTGCATTAAGTACTGCAGTGCATCTCCTCCTCATGGACTGCACCAGATTTGCCAGTTCTTGCTGTGAGATGTTACCTCACTCTTCCACCAAGGCACCTGCAAGTTCCCGGACATTTCTGGGGGGAATGTCCCTAGCCCTCACCCTCCGATCCAACAGGTCCCAGACGTGCTCAATGGGATTGAGATCCGGGCTCTTTGCTGGCCATGGCAGAACACTGACATTCCTGTCTTACAGGAAATCACGCACAGAATGAGCAGTATGGCTGGTGGCATTGTCATGCTGGAGGGTCATGTCAGGATGAGCCTGCAGGAAGGGTACCACATGAGGGAGAAGGATGTCTTCCCTGTAACGCACAGCGTTGAGATTGCCTGCAATGACAACAAGCTCAGTCCGATGATGCTGTGACACACCGCCCCAGACCATGACGTACCCTGCACCTCCAAATCGATCCCGGTCCAGAGTACAGGCCTCGGTGTGACGCTCATTCCTTTGACGATAAATGCGAATTCGACCATCACCCCTGGTAGGACAAAACTGCGACAAAACTGCGAAGAGCACTTTTTGCCAGTCCTGTCTGGTCCAGCGACATTGTTGCCGGTGATGTCTGGTGAGGACCTGCCTTACAACAGGGCTACAAGCCCTCAGACCAGCCTCTCTCAGCCTATTGCGGACAGTCTGAGCACTGATGGAGGGATTGTGCATTCCTGGTGTAACTCGGGCAGTTGTTGATGCCATCCTGTACCTGTCCCGCTGGTGTGATGTTCGGCTGTACCGATCCTGTGCAGATGTTGTTACACGTGGTCTGCCACTGCGAGGACGATCAACTGTCCGTCCTGTCTCCCTGTAGCGCTGTCTTAGGCGTCTCACAGTACGGACATTGCAATTTATTGCCCTGGCCACATCTGCAGTCCTCATGCCTCCTTGCAGCATGCCAAAGGAATGTTCACGCAGATGAGCAGGGACCCTGGGCATCTTTCTTTTGGTGTTTTTCAGAGTCAGTAGAAAGGCCTCTTTTTAGTGTCCTAAGTTTTCATAACTGTGACCGTCTGTAAGCTGTTAGTGTCTTAACGACCGTTCCACAGGTGCATGTTCATGAATTATTTATGGTTCATTGAACAAGCATGGGAAACTGTGTTTAAACCCTTTACAATGAAGATCTGTGAAGTTATTTGGATTTTTACGAATTATCTTTGAAAGACAGGATCCTGAAAAGGGGACGTTTCTTTTTTTGCTGAGTTTTGTGTATATGTTTATGTGTATATACAGTGGGACAAAAAAGTATTTAGTCAGCCACCAATTGTGCAAGTTCTCCCACTTAAAAAGATGAGAGAGGCCTGTAATTTTCATCATAGGTACACTTCAACTATGACAGACAAAATGAGAGAAAAAAATCCAGAAAATCACATTGTAGGATTTTTAATGAATTTATTTGCAAATTATGGTGGAAAATAAGTATTTGGTCACCTACAAACAAGCAAGATTTCTGGCTCTCACAGACCTGTAACTTCTTCTTTAAGAGGCTCCTCTGTCCTCCACTCGTTACCTGTATTAATGGCACCTGTTTGAACTTGTTATCAGTATAAAAGACACCTGTCCACAACCTCAAACAGTCACACTCCAAACTCCACTATGGCCAAGACCAAAGAGCTGTCAAAGGACACCAGAAACAAAATTGTAGACCTGCACCAGGCTGGGAAGACTGAATCTGCAATAGGTAAGCAGCTTGGTTTGAAGAAATCAACTGTGGGAGCAATTATTAGGAAATGGAAGACATACAAGACCACTGATAATCTCCCTCGATCTGGGGCTCCACGCAAGATCTCACCCCGTGGGGTCAAAATGATCACAAGAACGGTGAGCAAAAATCCCAGAACCACACGGGGGGACCTAGTGAATGACCTGCAGAGAGCTGGGACCAAAGTAACAAAGCCTACCATCAGTAACACACTACGCCGCCAGGGACTCAAATCCTGCAGTGCCAGAAGTGTCCCCCTGCTTAAGCCAGTACATGTCCAGGCCCGTCTGAAGTTTGCTAGAGAGCATTTGGATGATCCAGAAGAAGATTGGGAGAATGTCATATGGTCAGATGAAACCAAAATAGAACTTTTTGGTAAAAACTCAACTCGTCGTGTTTGGAGGACAAAGAATGCTGAGTTGCATCCAAAGAACACCATACCTACTGTGAAGCATGGGGGTGGAAACATCATGCTTTGGGGCTGTTTTTCTGCAAAGGGACCAGGACGACTGATCCGTGTAAAGGAAAGAATGAATGGAGCCATGTATCGTGAGATTTTGAGTGAAAACCTCCTTCCATCAGCAAGGGCATTGAAGATGAAACGTGGCTGGGTCTTTCAGCATGACAATGATCCCAAACACACCGCCCGGGCAACGAAGGAGTGGCTTCGTAAGAAGCATTTCAAGGTCCTGGAGTGGCCTAGCCAGTCTCCAGATCTCAAACCCCATAGAAAATCTTTGGAGGGAGTTGAAAGTCCATGTTGCCCAGCAACAGCCCCAAAACATCACTGCTCTAGAGGAGATCTGCATGGAGGAATGGGCCAAAATACCAGAAACAGTGTGTGAAAACCTTGTGAAGACTTACAGAAAACGTTTGACCTCTGTCATTGCCAACAAAGGGTATATAACAAAGTATTGAGATAAACTTTTGTTATTGACCAAATACTTATTTTCCACCATAATTTGCAAATAAATTCATTAAAAATCCTACAATGTGAATTTCTGGATTTTTTTCTCTCATTTTGTCTGTCATAGTTGAAGTGTACCTATGATGAAAATTACAGGCCTCTCTCATCTTTTTAAGTGGGAGAACTTGCACAATTGGTGGCTGACTAAATACTTTTTTAGTGTGTGTGTGTGTGTATATATATATATATATATATATATATATATATACTGCTCAAAAAAATAAAAGGAACACTAAAATAACACATTCTAGATCTGAATGAATGAAATTTTCTTATTAAATACTTTTTTCTTTACATAGTTGAATGTGCTGACAACAAAATCACACAAAAATTATCAATGTAAATCAAATTTATCAACCCATGGAGGTCTGGATTTGGAGTCACACTCAAAATTAAAGTGGAAAACCACACTACAGGCTGATCCAACTTTGATGTAATGTCCTTAAAACAAGTCAAAATGAGGCTCAGTAGTGTGTGTGGCCTCCACGTGCCTGTATGACCTCCCTACAACGCCTGGGCATGCTCCTGATGAGGTGGCGGATGGTCTCCTGAGGGATCTCCTCCCAGACCTGGACTAAAGCATCCGCCAACTCCTGGACAGTCTGTGGTGCAACGTGGTGTTGGTGGATGGAGCGAGACATGATGTCCCAGATGTGCTCAATTGGATTCAGGTCTGGGGAACGGGCGGGCCAGTCCATAGCATCAATGCCTTCCTCTTGCAGGAACTGCTGACACACTCCAGCCACATGAGGTCAAGCATTGTCTTGCATTAGGAGGAACCCAGGGCCAACCGCACCAGCATATGGTCTCACAAGGGGTCTGAGGATCTCATCTCGGTACCTAATGACAGTCAGGCTACCTCTGGCGAGCACATGGAGGGCTGTGCGGCCCCCCAAAGAAATGCCACCCCACACCATGACTGACCCACCGCCAAACCGGTCATGCTGGAGGATGTTGCAGGCAGCAGAACGTTCTCCACGGCGTCTCCAGACTCTGTCACGTCTGTCACATGTGCTCAGTGTGAACCTGCTTTCATCTGTGAAGAGCACAGGGCGCCAGTGGCGAATTTGCCAATCTTGGTGTTCTCTGGCAAATGCCTAACGTCCTGCACGGTGTTGGGCTGTAAGCACAACCCCCACCTGTGGACGTCGGGCCCTCATACCACCCTCATGGAGTCTGTTTCTGACCGTTTGAGCAGACACATGCACATTTGTGGCCTGCTGGAGGTCATTTTGCAGGGCTCTGGCAGTGCTCCACCTGCTCCTCCTTGCACAAAGGCGGAGGTAGCGGTCCTGCTGCTGGGTTGTTGCCCTCCTACGGCCTCCTCCACGTCTCCTGATGTACTGGCTTGTCTCCTGGTAGGGCCTCCATGCTCTGGACACTACGCTGACAGACACAGCAAACCTTCTTGCCACAGCTCGCATTGATGTGCCATCCTGGATGAGCTGCACTACCTGAGCCACTTGTGTGGGTTGTAGACTCCGTCTCATGCCACCACTAGAGTGAAAGCACTGCCAGCATTCAAAAGTGACCAAAACATCAGCCAGGAAGCGTAGGAACTGAGAAGTGGTCTGTGGTCACCACCTGCAGAACCACTCCTTTATTGGGGGTGTCTTGCTAATTGCCTATAATTTCCACCTTTTGTCTATTCCATTTGCACAACAGCATGTGAAATTTATTGTCAATCAGTGTTGCTTCCTAAGTGGACAGTTTGATTTCACAGAAGTGTGATTGACTTGGAGTTACATTGTGTTGTTTAAGTGTTCCCTTTATTTTTTTGAGCAGTGTGTATGTATATATATATATATGTATGTGTGTGTGTATAAAAGGGATTATTTAAGTGTGAGTTTTGTTGTGGTAGCTGTTTACACCAGTAGTTAGTACTAAACAGTAAAGAATACACCACTGTTATTAAAACTAAACACAACTGTATATAATAATTCCTTGCTCTCCTACAGCAGGTGTTTGTCCCTGAGGGCCGCCCAGCGCCGAACAATGACGTGGGGATTCGCTACACTGTCAAGCAGAGGCCCTTCCCTGAGGAGGTGGACAAGATCCCCCTGGTCAAAGCCGACGTCAGCATCCCAGACCTGGACGACATCGTTAGCAAAGAGGTGAGAGGGACCGAACAGCACCACGACCCCAATGGTTAGGATACCATAGGGTAAAGTGTCAAACCTCTTGATAATCCTACTTTTCTTATCCTCTCCTTCACGACTAATAATTTGAAAGTACCTTGATAGGTTTTCATATTAGTTCTTTCACCTATCCAGTTCTTTAAACTATCCATGGTCATGAAGGAAGGAAAGAATGCAAGTAGAGGGGGGTAGGTGAGTGTATTCGAACACAGTCCCTATTAGTGCTAAAATGTAGTGCAATATAAACTATTTCTAAGGGTGTGACTTTTTAAGAGAGAATTTGGCACAGAGCATAAAGAGAGAAAGGTGTTTATGGAGGCTTTATGGAGACTTAATATTATTTGGGTATATTGTTGTTGGAGTCAAGTGTCTTCTATGAACTGACAGGATGAAGCGAGTGTGACATACTCACTGAAGAATAATCACCCACACGTGAGTTGTCCTATCTTTCAGGAGTCTGAGACAGGTCAAAGGTTAACCAGATCACTGATGGGATGAAAGGGTGGAAAATGGAGAATACTCACATTGTTATGTTACTCCCTAACTATCTAATCTGGGTTACTGGGGGCTCTATTATATCAAAGCCAGCCTGTGTTGTTTTGCCTTAATTATGCCACTCAGATATTAATAGAGCCCTTAAACTAACATTGATCTGTTCTTGATTGCAGTGGTTGTGGTAGAGGTATGGTTGTGCCAGAACTTGGTTTCCTTACATTGTTTCAGATTATAGGGTGGGTACAGTTTCAGGTACATACACTAATATATTTACACACTCAAACATCACGTTGTATAAGGTTTGTGTTAGGATTGGGGTCAATTTCATTTAAATTGTGACTCACCACCTGGATTCGGTTTTATGTAGCAACATTTTACATTGTGTTTTTTACATTGGATCAAAGTAGAGACTCAGAGCTACAAAATGGTATATCATACACTGCATTTTTGAGGAACAATGGGAAAGTAATTCTGCTTTGAAAGTTGATAAACTTGTAAACTCACTTTTGAGAAAATGGCCTTTGAATGTTTTGGTATCTAGTGAAGAGCTCTTTGTCTACACCCATTCAGCATTGTTCACACCCTCTTAAGCTTTAGCCTCACCCATCTCGTTTCGCTCTCGGAGCGTTTAGAGCGCAAACTTGATGCTCTGGCCGATGATTTGTTTACCTCTGGATAACATGAAAACAGCCTGAGCAGCTCTGCTGGCAACAATTTCATTGCGCTTTTTTGTGGACGTTTACTGACACCGGCCATATTCAACGGGTGTACACTTTAGCTTAAGACATATAGCTAGCTAGCTAGGTAAACAACGTGTAAGATCACACACATCATGTAATGTTAGCTAACGAGCCAAACAACAACTAACACAGTGGCAAATCATGTCGTTACTACCCTGCATGAATATGCTGGGAGCTAACCAACCAGGTTGAATGTTATCTAGCTAACATTAGGCTCTAACTAGAAAAGCAAACGGCTCTGGGATACGAATAATAACATGAGCTAGGCAGCCAACTAACGTTAGCTAGCTAGCTAACAATAAACTTTAGCTTGAAATAAAACCACTTCCTGTCAAAATTAGAAACGTGTAATATGAGAAATTAGCTAGCTAATGCTAGCCTATCTTACCTGGTATACATCATCATGCGTGATGGACGCGTCTCCCTGTCACGAACGCCATGCCACAATTGCCCTTAGTTTGAAGATGTAATCCGGAGGCAGGTGTTTTCTCCATCTCTTTAGCTATCATACTCTAATTCCACTGATTTCAAAACTTGATCCTCCAGAAAGTGGAGAGCAACACTTATGCAGCTCCACTACACACTACATAAAAAAAAAGCTGCATTCGACAGGATTACCAACACAGACCGACCAGCTCAAATAGACAGAGCCCTTCTATATGGCAGATCAATCCTCTCTCGGCATGTCCTGCCCACTCATTATCTCAGCCAATCACTTGCTAGTGGGAAAGTTGCTGTCTTTTTCTGTGGCTTAACCAACAAGGCTCATAATTTAAATATTTTATTCGTATTTATAGATGGCATACAAGTTTGTTATTAAGGCTCATCAAAGTTCACATGTTCGAGAAGGCATTTCTGCTAAAAAACGCATTTTGATTTAAAAAAAAAAAACGTCTCTCCTGTGAAGACGTGACTTGTGACATACGCCTAGTTTCCTGAATCGGGTCACAATTCAGTTAAGACATTTTGTTTTATAGGAATTTCAGTTTACTTCCTGAATTTAAATCCAATTTAACCCAACCCTGGTGAGTGCTTTGCATCCTTACAGTTGCCTCCAGTCACACAAACTTGACCTTGCCCGTCCTCCTCTCAGCTGGTGATGCAGCATGATAGGCTGCGCAGCATGATGACCAAGCAGATTGAGTATGAGTGTTCCCTGGAGCGCCACAGCGAGGACGTCTGGAGTTCCAAGTCATTCCCAGACCCCCTGACTGACTGCAAACCCCCTCCGCCCGCCCAGGAGTTCCAGACAGCCCGCCTCTTCCTCTCTCATTTTGGCTTCCTATCTCTAGAGGCACTGAAGGTTTGAACTGTAGTTTCATAGTGTTCAGAACTGAAGTTTATGTCAGTGGTTGGGAACTGTAGTTTGTCATTGGTTCGGGACACTATTTAGTCAGTGGTTGGCCACTGTTTATGGAAAATGTTATAATTTACCTCAATTCTGTTTGGTCTCTCTGCCTAGCCTTCTGTCAGCTACCCTATCGCAAAATCCAGTTTCTGGGTTTGATTGAAAAGGGGCCATAGCTCTAAAGCATGACCTGTTCACGTTGTACTGACTCTCTTACTCCAGGAACCGGGCAACAGCCGTTTACCCCCTCACCTCATCGGACTGGAGTCCTCAATGCCAGGGTTCTTTGATGACATCGCCTACTTGGACCTGTTGCCATGCCGACCTTTTGACACCGTCTTTGTGTTTTACGTGAGGGCGGGACAGAAAACCAGCCACGAGGTGAGAACTTATTACTTTTGATACAGTGTAAACTGGCATGAGAAAATGTATGTTTGTATTGATCCACTGTGTTATGCATTGCGATTGGTAGATCCTGATCCACTGTGTGAATGATGCATTGTAATTGGTAGATCCTGAGGAACGTGGAGACGTCGTCCAGTGTCCAGCCCCACTTCCTGGAGTTCCTGCTGTCTCTGGGCTGGCCCGTGGATGTGGGCCGGCACCCCGGTTGGACCGGACACCTGGACACCAGCTGGTCCCTTAACTCCTGCAGCAGCGACAATGACTCACAACAGATAGGTGAGCCACTCACCCCAGGGGTCGTAACCGACATGGAACCCAGGCTATAGGTTCACCTCAGGGGATTAGCTCTGAAAGCTAAAACATGTCCATGGGTCTCAGGAAAAAGTTAAAAGATGAAGATCCGGGCGTATAATGTCAGTGTGACACATTCACCACTGAAGGTGTTAGCTCGCTGAGCTAAAGCCAGGGCGATGTCTTGGTTGACTCAGGCTATAGATACAGCATAATAAAGATTATTATTGTAATTCTATGTCTCGGTCAGGGTGAATAGGTAATGCTTCAGAAAGCCAGGGTGATAGCCAAAAGATGTCTTGGTTAGCCCAAGCCATAGTACACATTTTCAAATTCTATATCTCAGACGAGATATATGTAATGTTTAATATTTTGCTCTGTCGCCATAGAGGAGGCAGCTACACCGGAGGACACTGGGGGTTCTGTATTTAACGGGGAGAAGAAGGTGCTCTACTACGCCGACGCTCTGACTGAGATCGCCTTTGTCGTTCCGTCGCTGACGGACTCCGGTCAGCATTTACAAATGCTCGTATTTTGTATTTAAATTGTAATTTTATTTTGTCTTAAAGGAACATTACATTAAAGTTTGTCAGATGTTTTCAGACCTCGAAAGTACTCTGTCAAGATGAGTCCACTTACCTATTCCATTAATTTTGGATTGTGGCAGAACAGATGGCCTGGGACGTGGTCTTATGTTAATGGTAGATCCCTTTTGAAGTGTAAAACATCTGACCAACTTTGATGTTTTGTTGTTGTTGTGTAATGTCTTTTTAATGCAGCCTATGTGAAGATACAGTTTTGCCCATCCCTGGGCAGCTGATAGCTGTTTTTGTGTTTACAGAGGATTCCTCGGTGCACAGTGACTCTACAGTGGAGGCGGACACACACACAGACCTCCTGCCTAGTTTACTAAAACAACCCAAGCTAACACTGGAGCTCTTCCCCAACCACTCAGACAACCTAGCAGCTTCCCAAAGGGTAATTAACCCACAATCCTACATTAATAATAATATATACCATTTAGCAGACACTTTTATCCAAAGCGACTTAGTCATCTGTGCATACGTTTTACGCCATGCTCTACCAACTGAGAGCACAGATTCAACAGGGTTTTCGTAGTGGCATGAACCATCAAGTCTAAGATTTGTTTTTTTCTGTTCTGTTGATATATATATAAAATTATTTTTTTTGCCCAAAAATATTTCAAGACTTAAAGGGCCAATGCAGTCAAATGTGTTTTTTCTGTGTTTTATATATATTTCTACACTGTGGTTGCAATAATACTGTGAAATTGGGAAAATTATGATGATGCCCTTTTAGTATAAGAGCTGTTTGAAAAAAAATCCCACCGGTTTTGACCAGGTAAAGGAGTTAGACTGATGAGAAAGAGCTCCAAACCTCTCTGCCAATAACAGCTAGTTTTCAGTTTTTCCATCACCGCTTAGACCACTCCAGACAGTCCTAGCAAAATTCTTGCTTGAGAAATGGCTCTTTGCAAGGAATACATTTTTGTTTCCTTTTGACCATTTTAATTGAAAACAATAACATTAAGGTACTTAATTGTTACCCAGAAATGATTTGATTTGATTGAAATAAAAATGGCTGCATTGGACCTTGTAAACTAATGCATTGGATACGGTTGACATATTTGAATGCTGGTTTCTTGCATTCTTTTGAGGAATAGATTAAATCTCAGGGTATCTGGACACCCCTATGCCTGTGTATTTATATCTCTCTCCTCGAGCAGAGTTCTATGGTGAAGACTAAGAGGTCCTCCACAGGAAAGACTGCCCCTCCCCTGGGGCCTGAGACTAAGGTGCTAGTGGTCTGGGTGGAGCGCTACGATGACATCGGTAAACAACCTCCGATAACTTCCCCTAAAAATCCCTGTGTGTCCCCTAGTACAGTTTCACTTTACGTCATGATGGCGCTGTGTCATTTCTGATGTCTGTCCTTGTACAGTGTTATGAGACAGCTCATGATTTTTTTACTGTTCCGTTAGGACCTGCCTTTGAAAGTGAGAAACCAAAGTGAGAAACTGTTGAAGGTGTTTCCCCTCAAATGGCCCCGTTGTTGTTTTTCCTCTAGAGAACTTCCCTCTGTCTGATCTCTTGGCGGAAACCGGCACTGGTTTGGAGGCGAACAACAGCACTTCCTGCAGGTAGGCTACTAAGGCCCACGCCCAACCAAACACTAACCCTAAACACTTACCAAAAACTATTGTAAATTAAGCTTGTAAGTGTTTCAATATTGTGTCAAATTAAAGTTAGGCCACTCTAAAATCCACTGTCACATTTTCAGTAGGTTAGTTTACATCACACTGTGATAGTGAAGACCAAGTCTCATATTTCCTGTTGAATAGAATGGAAATGTCATGTCCTTCTTCAAACCCCACCACTCTCTCTCTGCACCTCTTTCCCTCCTCCACTTCAACTCTCCCCCTCTTCAGGTCTGGGCTCCTGGAGAAGGACATGCCCCTGATCTTCATCCACCCCCTAAGGACGGGTCTGTTCCGGGTCAGGCTCCACGGGGCCATGGGCAAGTTCAACATGGTCATCCCCCTGGTGGACGGCATGGTGGTCAGCCGCAGAGCACTAGGTGACCAAATCATCTCTTTCTCTAATCTTTCATTTCTCTGTTTCTCTCTCTTTCTACCTCTAGATTAATTTCAACTGTCTCTCTCTGGCTTAGTCATTTATGTTATGCTTCCTTCCCTACCCATTGCCGTGTTGGCGGTTTTGTCATCCTGCCCCTGGGATATTACAAACTACAAATATGACTAAATTCCACTCCTATTTTGTTTGGCTCATTATGTCACATTCTGCTTGTTGTTTTCTCCCAGGGTTCCTGGTGCGCCAGACGGTTATCAACGTGTGCCGGCGGAAGCGACTGGAGAGCGAGACGTACAGCCCGCCGCACGTGCGGCGCAAGCAGAAGATTGCAGACGTCGTGCACCGCTACCGCAACAAGCAGCTGGAGCCCGAGTTCTACACCTCACTCTTCCAAGACGTGGGGGAGGGGAGGCCTGTTCACCTTTGACCTCCCCCTCCCTTTGAAAAACACTAAACAGACACACACTCACACAGACACACACACACAGCCCCAGATTCTCTATATTTATACAGTTCTATTTTGTTATTTATGTCAAACGCTGCCATTGACGTCGAGAGCAGTGTCAAAAAATTGTTACCAGGTGCAAGCAGTACATTTCTAGTACGAACACATCTGAGCCTGTCTTTTTGGTGGCTACTAAGCCCCAGTTAAGTTCTGGACACTTGGCATTGAAAATATACTGCACATCCTTATCAGTCTACTCTATGCTTTGTGGCACCAGTTTCTGACGCGCTATAATTTGCAATAGGATAATCTACTTTTGGTCTTTTTTTAAATATTGTGATGAAGAGTGAACAACATTATTGGCCTTTTAATCCTCCATTTTAGAGTTTCTGTTTTTAATGATGTAGCCTAAATGTAGATGGACCAGACTCCTAATATAGGTTTACTTGATCATTTGACATGTATCATATCGACACAGCTGGGGAGAGGAAGGAGAGACTGGGATTTGGGCCGATACCGTGCGGGTGGTTGTGGTGAGAGATTTGGTGAACTGCAGTTGGATCAAGACATTTTACGCGATGGATTCATATATTACTTTGAAAGTGTTTACATCTTATCTAAAAACAATCGGTTTTAAAAAAGTATTCTTCTTCATGTATCTGTCCAAAGTCTTCCATGTCATTGACAAAATGGAGTTGAACATTGCAGCAATATTAGGCATTGGTCAGCTTACTTACTGAGTCTCAAAACATGGAAAAATAAGCAAAGACATTTAAAGGGGTACTTCACCCCCTTATCTAAATTCTTCTGTTTTCATACCACTTTTAAGGTGTAGTGGTGAACTATCCCTTTAATGTTGGTCAGCTGCTAACAGAGATTGCATAGATATTGTTCTTACAATGAAGTAGACCAGTATTATTCGTTCCGGCACTGAACCATTTTGACGTATAGGTCATATTGCACTGTTTGCGTGAGACTGCAGATGTAAACATTGCATCTGAGGTGTTTCTGCTCTCGTCTGCAAGTCTAATCAGATCAGTCACTCCATCCCACGCAACGGCATGTCTATACTGTATGCGTGATGCAACACATGGAAGTGATGGAAGACGTGCATACGGTTCTTCTTACTACTGATGGCACATGGTTCTTCTCCATTCTGAAGAAGGCACACTTTTTGTCAGATGATGTGTCTAGGCATTGCTCTTCTTTATCAGAAATGCATCTCCTTGTGTACGGAGAAAAGTTGTTGGTCTTTTTTAATGTGTGAGATTGTCTCAAGATCTATTTTGTTTTGTTGCATCTTCTAAAACAAAACGTTATGCGAAAATACACTTTGTTTCATTGGATGGCAAGTTGACTGATAGGCTAGTTGTAATAAGGAAAGGTCAAGTACAGTTACATGTGATTAGGAATCAAAATGATTAGAATTAACAGATTTTCATATTCACTGCAAATTAAGTTTTATTCCATCTATACAATCGTGAGTTTACTTTGCGTATTGCAATTGGTTTACCGATTTTTGTTTACTTACTGTGCTTTTAAAAGCCCTGAAGCGAACCCTTTACTGTCTGCCTGTAATAATGTGCATTTATTTATGGCAATGATTGAAAAGGATAAACCTCATACATATTTATTTGATCTTTAGTCTTTATGCACTGAGCACATTTTTTTATATATATACTTTTTTTAAACATTTTTCTTTTTTTACAGTGGTCTGCAGTTTGGAAATATACTCAAGGAAGAGTTTTATCTTGTGAAATGTAAATGACGAAAAGACTTATGGTCTATTTTAACAAACCTAATGCAATGGGGCAGTAGCACTATAGGTCCAGGGGTGTGTCAGAAATATTTTAGCTATTTTCACAGTGGGAATTATGGGCACAGTAGCTGGTGGTGGTGCGAAAAGGCTGGGCTTTGATGAATAAATAAGTTCTAGATGTGCTCCCTGGCTAAATATGTGGTTGCTTCAAGTTGTGTATTTACTTTATTTTGTTATCCTCTCCAATTGGACATGCCAGACGTTGTCAAAAAGCAAGATTCAATTTACTATTGATAAGACCCCAAAAAATACAGTGAATAATACTCATCAAATTCTAATAAAAACAAAACAACTTGTTTTAAATAGGCTACGTCTAAATCCAGTTACAGGCACCAATTACTCCCCGTGAGCATATCATATTCAGACAATGGAGGGTTTTACACACACTTTTCACAGGAGCTGGAAAAAGATTTGAAGAGATATTTATTTGTCTGAAATTGACCCCTTAGTCTATGACATGTTTAATCTATCATTGAATTAGATTGTCTTACTTTTTGATGGTTTTATGAATGTATGTGCTTTTGCACATAGCCTACCTTTTTTTGTTGTTAAGGAAAACAAGTATGGAATATGAATTAATCAAAGCAATTGCATACAATCAATAGCTAATCTTATCCTGAATTACTTATGTTATTTGGTAATATTTAAGAACTTGTGTTGTACAGAAAGGAAGAATTATATGTAAAATATAAGAAATTGTGAGGTTTGTCTGTTGCATTCCTCTTTTTAAAAAGGCAAAAACAAAATGTATGTAATGCAACTGTCTGGGAGAATCACAGTGGATAATGAATGTAACCTGCATTGATTAAAACTTATCTTTTCATTTATTCCTTTTGATCCCCAACCTTTGTTTACATGGTGTCTGAGGAATAAAGTTGAATCACACTTTTTAATGTTCTCTGAATCAGTGGATTGTTGTATGAGTTTGATGCTGTGCTACGAATGAGTCCACAAGAGGTCCCCTTGCGCTGACATTTATACATCGGACACTGCTGTTGTTGGCGTTCAACTACAGTGCTCGAGTCCGTATGAACTTGGTGGTAGCAAAGTGTTTGTCAGACCCTCTTCGTAATGATGACAGTCGTCTAAAATATTAAATTGTATCCATAAAACAGTCGACTTAATTTGCAGCCTGTTCCATTGACTTGCCCATCAATTGTTCAATAGGCCTGGTTTGTGCCATGCATAAAGTAAAAATAATGAGGCAGCCTTATTGAAAGAATGACTGGGCATATGTATTTAATTAAGAGGTGCAGAATTAATTATTTGATATTGAACTTAATTAAATTCGTTATGTTAACGTAAAGCCGGTCCCTACACTGCTGCACTTCTGAAAGCGACCACTGGCACGTTGTTGCATTGCTCTCATTCCCCACAGAAGCCAAGAGGACAACAAGCGCTTTTCAGACTGCCTTCTGAGAGTCTGAAATTACTGCCGCCTGCATCATGTGCTGTCGTCTCAAAACTTATGTTGACACACAACGAACCAATTTGAGAACATGTGATTTAGCGATCCTCAGCCTATATTGTAAGCTGTACATTCTCAGCTGAAGTTGTTTTTTCTTGTCGCAGAATCGGATCTCGAAAATCGATCATTCGTCGTTTATTGCAGTGTCTGTCTTTTCTAGAGAAAAAAAATCAGAATAAAGACGCATGTTTTTGTTTTGTTACTTTTGTTGAAGTTTATACGCATTGCGCATCATTGCATTTGGGGTTTGAAGATACGGTGTTGAAAATGGACTTAAACTGCAACTAACTCGGAATACTTTTGCAGTGAACCAAGTATCAATAATAATTTAACGTTATTTTCCTACTCTTTGGATAAATATAAATTATGGAAGAAGACGGGCAACATGAGAACGGCGGTGTTCACGGCACCAAAGATTCGGACCGCCAGCAACGCTTGAGGCTCTGTGTTTTAAATGAAATTTTGAACACCGAGAGGGATTACGTTCGGGTATTGCTTTTCCTTCAATCGGTAAGTTTTTGATCGCCCTTTCTTTGCCTCAATTGAACCCATGGCTACTTGCCAGACGGGACATTTATATTGTTCAGCTGTTGGCAAGCAGTTGTATCATTGTATCACAAATTGCTGGCAACAAACACCCTCGGAGAAAGTGAAGTCATGGCCAGCTTGCTACAGCTGCTGCTGGCTGTGCTAGGCTGGTTGCATGCATTATCATCACATTCCAATTTTTGGTTTTAATGTGTAGCGACAGTTCACCCTTCTGTTGATGTCAGCCGGTAGAGTGGTGTCCATAATAATGATTTGCTGCATTTTATAGTGTTTCCGTTGGGGGAACGGGCACTTCACAGGCATGCCATTGCTTGGGCTAGTACATCATCGTTGATTTTGGAACGTCTTCCGCCTTCATTCATCAGTCTGTTCATCTTGTAAGTTCTGATAAAACCCCAGTAGAAACCGTGGATTTAATAGAAGCACAATTCGCAATTCAAATGATGTAGCCTGCCTGTCCCGCCCATTCGCGACAGTAATGGTGTGCATTTATTCATTGATAATTGCGAGCCAATGTATCACTTCATAGTAAGTGTTAGGTATCACGTTTTCTATAATCACATCTGAATAATGAATGGGCTCATTCACGCGTCACCCGAGAACTCACCGCTGTGCCCGAAGCTCGAGTCTAGACCAGCTGCAGGTGGCAATTCAATTTGTCACCTCTCCTTGTCATCTCTTTGTTTCCAGTCTCCTGTGTTGTCTCCTCCCATTATCCGGGCCGTCGTCTCTATGCACAGTGCAGGTGGCCTCGTTGATGGATGATGACAGCCTAACCTTGAACCATGGCCATTACAAACTGCTATATGACAGGGTTTCCCAAACTCGGTCCTGGGCCCCCCCCCCCCCCCCGTGGGTGCACGTTTTGGTTTTTGTCCTAGCACTATACAACTGATTCAAATAATCAAAACTTGATGATGAGTTGGTTATTTGAATCAGATATGTAGTGTGAGGGGAAAACCCAAAACGTGCACCCAGTGGTGGTGGTGTGGGGGGGGACCCAGGACCAAGTTTGGGAAACACTGCGATATGATACATCATGTGACCTTAGGCAGTTGTATGATACAAATGACCACATCTGATTGATAAGCATCCAAGGGCAGGAAAGAATGATGACATGTGTCCAATGGATTTTACACATTTGAAAAGAGGGCTGTCAGTCAATTGATAGGCATTCTATGCTGGAGTTAACTCCAATATTTTGTCCTCTTACACACTTCACATGGAGAGCCTGAACATGGAAGGGGGCTATGCATGAACAAGAAGGTGGGGTTGTTCTATGGGAATAGTGTATGAAAGTAGAGTAAGTAATGAACAAGCATTAAACTAATCAACTCTTCATTTTTAGACCAGTATGACTATAACTCCTCATAGGCAATCCTCTTCATGTTTAATCCCCAATTTATTATTCACTTTATGTGGAGCAGCGTTGCATAACGGTCAACAAACCTCAATAACTGGTGTAAAGCAACAGGGGCCTAAACACACACCATGACTCCCAACTTCTATGTATTTATAAAACATACAGGCAATGTCTGGATCTCATCCCCCTACTTCCCCTCACCCCAGCCTCTTGCCTACCATTACATCATGTAACATCTCTTAATTTAACACATGCTTGCTCAGGTGAAGATGGGGCCGGGGTGGATAGCCCCAACAGCAGCACACTGCTGTCCACTTCACTAACCCTTTCACGTCACTCCAGGGGTTAGACTCTAGAGATTTACGTTTACGCCTCAACAACAGAGTTGGACAATTGCAGAATCAACTGTCTGCTGTTGTAATGATAAGGCTGATAATACTATTACAACTGTTGTAAAACTCATTTTCATGGCACCCGGTTTTGTGTGAGTGCATGTGGCAGTGCATGTGCCGATATATGTGTGTCTGTGTATGATCCTGTGTGCTTCGCCTCCCAAAGTCCATTGATCTAGTGGCGGCCATGGCGTGGCATCAATGGCTCAGCGGATTGTGGAAAGTCTAACACATCCATAAAATCAGTTTCGCTCCAATCCTGGCTAATCCGATAATGCTATGCTACTCCCTTCTCCCCTCCCTGCCGGGAAGCCAAGCTTTTGTCGTCAAACAGCCAATCTGGTGTTGATAAGGACTGTCTGGCTGGGGGTTAGATGGGCCAGGATTGAGGCCATATGTTTTTAGTAAAGATAGCCCCAGTCTCTCTCTATCCCCCCCATTGAAGACACCTGAGCCGATAGATGGGGAGTCAGTGATCACCTTGGCGGGGAGATTGAGAGTGTAATCTGATACTGTACTGACCACTAAACCCCACAGTTTTTCCTCTTTGAGAGACACTTGGTTGGTTGGTTGTTTGTTCTCAATCTACGCTGGTTATGAGAGAGGCTGGGGTGAAATTGAGGCGCAGCGGTTGATGAAAGAATACCCCCCCCCCCCCATTGCTCTCGCCATCGAGTCTGTTTCCCCCACCTTTTGTGTTGCAACTAGTCTGCATCAAACACACAATCGATACACGTACGAGCGGGATGACGCTCAGTGATGTTTATCCAGCTTTTGTCATCTCTAACCCGCGTCCCTCTTGGCAATTACCGAAGCCAGCGAGCATATCAAATTGGCTGGGTGGGGATAGAGATGGGGTGTGAGGCAGGGATAACAGGATTCGTTTTGCGCCACAATGTCATTCCAGATCTCTGGTCAAATTTTTGGGGTGGACTAGTAGAACCGATGCTTTGCATTTGGACAGCTCACTTTAATTTAATTTCAGTCTTTGGTGGTAACTGGTATCTACTCATGTTTGTTAAATGGTACGCCGCTTTATTTGCGTTGATCAGCTCTCCGAAGAATTGGAGTGCGGCGCTAGTTTTTTCTGCTCACATCAGCTCGGATTTTCCCGACATTATCCTACAAAATTTAGGATATGGCATGAATATGGTTAGTGACATCATCCTGTGTGGATGTGGTGTGGGATTTCCACAACATTTAAGCAAACCTTAGAAAAAAGGAGATGCAACTTTTACAACGATTGGTGTTTTTTAAAATGAGATGTCTTTTTGCATCCTGACCACTCGTCACAACATTGGAGCCTTGCAAAAAAAAAAGCCAATAATATCCACCCAAACCTCAACACGCTTCTCCCACAAACCTCCACCCGACCTGGGTCGTGTTCAGTAGGGAGAGAACGTTTTTAAACAAAGTGTAACAGGGATTTACCATCTAGGACTGGTCCAATTAGAACACTTATTTTGTTTTCCGTTTCAAAGCGTTTTGCTACGGTCTCCTACTTAACTCAACCCTGGACATATACATGGTCTTAAGACTGTATTATCGTAATGTTCTGATTAGCTGGGTGATCACCTCTGTCATAACCACTGTCTGTCATGTGCGCATGTGGAAAAGATGGAAGTGGTTCAGGGATGACTTTGAAACATTTGATACTCCATAACCTATAATAGGAAACATCTGGAGATGCAGCCCCTTTGAAACCCGCCCCTGGCCACACACACACACACACACACACACACACACACACACACACACACACACACACTAGATAACTTACTTGTAAGGGTTCATCTGATTTGTGTGTGTGCTTGAGTGTTCCTTCCCATGCCAGTGAGTATATGACCGAGGATATGTCTGTGGTTTCCTCCTTAAAGGTGAAACCTTCAAATCCTCTTTATTTCCCCTTGCTGCCAAGCTGGTGTTGACTCCTGTGGCCAAGCCAGCTGTGGTGGGGCCAATGACAAGCCTGGTTGAACAAACAGGATGACCCACAAGGCTGTGCTCATTACCTTGGAAGACACACAGGAAGTCAGCCTTGAGCTTCCTCTCTAAGCTGCTCTCTCCATCATCCCTCCATCTCTCCACACTAGAATACGCCAGCATCAGGTTTCTCTGCCCTGGTGTCTACTACTATAAATAGGTCCGTTTATAACTCCCGCCCGCTGCGCCGGTGGCTTCAACTCTGTAACCCCAACTCCAGGGCTCTAACTAACAAACCAGACTCTACTCTGCAAAAGGGAAAACGCCCCGTCGTGTCTTTATGGAAGGGTCTGGAATAGAAGCGTTGGGGGGTTGCTGCTGGGTCCCGACTCCTGCCAAGTAGTTTGTTTCTGGCCCTTTTAAATACGCTTCTTAATAAGACTTCAAAGGCCTGACACGAAAGCGCATCATGTGCCTCAACTTGATGATTAACCAATAAGGAGCCAAAGGCCCAATATCTTTACCTGTCTACTCACCCTGAATTTATTTCCACTGCTCTATTGATCGTTTCATACAATCAGTCTGAAACTTCCATCTTTTAAGTCGTTTGTGTTACTTGAAAATGAGGAGTTGTACAAAACAAACTTATCAGTGATTGGATCGTCTCTAATCAGAGTATCAAAGTTGATAATGTCATCATGTAGGCCGGCTCTGGCGCAACCCATCGGTTTCTGGGACCAATCAGAGTGGTCAGAATGTGTTCGCGTTCTAGAAATCATTGGGGAGGGAGGCCAATCCAGACTCATCTTGGAGAAGAAACGTCAGTTGGCCTGAGCGATGTGGATGGGTAGCCAGGCAGCCAATATCTTGTAGAGTCTGAGAAGATGAACAGCAGTCCTTCTACACTAAGAAAATGTGCTGTTGTGTTTCTTTTGGATTCTACGTGGTAAGCATTGTTTTATTGATTTAAAATAGTCCAAATACACATTTCAGGCAGCGCAAGAGGAGTACTGCCTCTTGTCTTACCCTTGAAACTGGCTCAAGGTTTTGATTGAATCAAATCTTAAGTCTCAGCATATCCAGCAGACCCCTACTCCTCCACAAAGCTCACGTAAATTGCCCCCCATTGGGCCCTCTCTTTGTACCCCCCCCACCCTGTCTTCCAACACTGTGACAATTCCATTACACAAGCCCTACAGTTCTGTCCAAACCCAGGGCCAAGGCTTAACCCTCCAATGGGAGGTATGCATTTGATGTCGTGCTCCTTAAGAAGTCACAGCGCTCGGTCTCCCTCAAGACAATTAGTACCTTATTGCAGCCGTTATGTTGCCAAGCCAACAGATTACAGCACATCGTGACACAAAAAGAGTAAAGTGTCAGGCCCAACTAATCTTGGTTTCATTTTTAGTCATGTGTGCTCATAAGCCATTTCTTTCCGAGGCATAAGACTGCATCAGGAATTTGAGGAATCTAGTTAACGTGTCTAAACCTCTGGAGTAGCGCAGTGGCATAATGTCACATACCCTGTGGCTATGTTTTCAAAATGTTACAGATATTTCCGAGAGGATTAGCATAGGAGGGAAGCTCATATCGAGCTACGTGTTTGGCATTGAACTGTCTATATTGGACTGATCACCCAGTTTTAATCCTACTTGGACTGCCACATACATACATGTACAGTTGAAGTCAGAAGTTTACATACACTTAGGTTGGAGTCATTAAAACTCGTTTTTCAATCACTCCACAAATTTCCTGTTAACAAACTATAGTTTTGGCAAGTCGGTTAGGACATCTACTTTGTGCATGACAAGTAATTTTTCCAACAATTGTTTACAGACAGATTATTTCATTTATAATTCACTGTATCACAGTTCCAGTGGGTCAGAAGTTTACATACACTAAGTTGACTGTGCATTTAAACAGTTTGGAAAATTCCTTTACCTTCAGGCATTTGGAAATTGCTCCCAAGGATAAACCAGACTTGTGGAGGTCTACAATTTGTTTTATGAGGTCTTGGCTGATTTCTTTTGAATTTCCCATGATGTCAAGCAAAGAGGCACTGAGTTTGAAGGTAGGCCTTGAAATACATCCACAGGTACACCTCCAATTGACTCAAATGATGTCAATTAGCCTATCAGAAGCTTCTAAAGCTGTTTTAAAGGCACAGTCAACTTAGTGTATGTAAACATCTGACCCACAGGAATTGTGATACAGTGAATTATAAGTGAAATAATCTGTCTGTAAACAATTGTTGGAAAAATTACTTGTGTCATGCACAAAGCAGATGTCCTAACCGACTTGCCAAAACTATAGTTTGTTCACAAGAAATTTGTGGAGTGGTTGAAAAACGAGTTTTAATGACTCCAACCTAAGTGTACGTAAACTTCCAAATTCAACTGTATGTGTGTATATATGTATGTATGTGTATATTTTGATATCTCTTTCTTCCTTCTAGTTTTTAAATTCTTTGTGGTGTTAAATCATTTTCTGTGAGGCTGTAATGTTTGATTTAATGCAGAAGCATTTGCTTTAGGAATTCAAGGGGTAAATGGTGGTTCATGAGATCAGATAAAAGTGGATCTCTCTGCATAGTCGCGGTGAATACAATACCATAGGCATAGCAGCACTGTCTGTTGAAAGACTGTTCTCTCCCTGTCAGGAGTCAGTGACGTCCTCAATTGGCCTGTGTGTTTGTTTTCTAGCACACTGAAGTACGTGGACCAAGTGGAGTCTATCCAGATGTGTTGTTCAGTTTGAATGCGGACACTTCGGTGACACAAGCCTTCAATGGAAAAAAATACACGACAAGGAATGTTAATGGTCACACAAAGTGTTTTCGAAATGGGTGATATATGATGGAATTAGTGACATGGCCTCCCTTGTAAAAGGCAGCAATGGGAGACAAGCAATGGGAGACCACCAATGCCTGCTTGACATCTTGACCTGAACAAAAGCTGGACAAGTACTTCCCCAGAGCAAGCCAATACCCATTAATTGAACAGGGGGTTTCTTTTCTCCTCCCAAGTGAAAAGGTAGAATGGAAGGATGACTGTAAATGTTTGGAATTGAACCCAATGGCATGTCAGCCAGTCACACAGAGAGAACTATCCAGGAATTCCCATCAGCGCCCTTTGGGAATTGCCTGGAACAGTTTGTGGACAGAGGCTGCTGGGCAGCGAAACGTTTGTCAGGTTTGTCAAACAGAACCAGATGTGTGGGATTGAAGGGGGCGAAGGTCACTATTCTATTGAGAAACATTGACCACAACCAAACTCTACGACCGTAGTAGACCTTCCATCCTGACACTCTCCAACCATGAACAACGCCAAAGGGTTTTGATGAACGTTGAATTGGAGTTCCGATGTTGAACTTTCTGCCCCCGGCCTAGTTGAAGACTAATAGGAGAAGGTTGATTTGTGACAGTAGTGATGGATGGGGTGTGTGACTCCTTGTGGTTTATCTTAAGACCGCTAATTGACTGTGCTCCATGTCTACACACGTCCTTAAATATGAGATGGGTTGTAAGAGTGGGCGAACGCTCTTCAAGTGTTTTGAGGGAATCCTATTTCAGGGACGAATCATGCACTTACGTTGAATGTTCGCTTCGTCATGCATTGATAAGTGAACATTTGACTTGGAACTTAGGATTTACCCCAATGTCTGTACAGTCATGTACAGGTAACTTCCAAAATAAAGGAAACACCTGAGTAAATGAGGGATACAAAGTATATTGAAAGCAGGTGCTTCCACACAGGTGTGTATAAAAATGCTGGGCAGGCCCAGTTGCCAATTTTCTTTGACTACCATGGCTAGAAGAAGAGATCAGTGACTTTGAAAGAGGAGTGATTGTTGGGGCACGTTTGGCAGAAGCTTCAGTGACTAAGACTGCTCAACTTGCTGATGTTTCACGATATGGCCGTCTCAGTCACCAGATCTCAACCCAATTGAACACTTATGGGAGATTCTGAAGCGGTGCCTGAGACAGCGTATTACACCATCAACAAAACACCAAATTATGGAATTTCTCGTAGAAGAATGGTGTCGCATCCCTCCAATAGCATTCCAGACACTTGTAGAATCTATGCAAAGGCGCATGGAAGCTGTTTTGGCGACATGTGGTGGCCCAACGCCCTATTAAGACACCATGTTAGTGTTTCCTTTATTTTGACTGTTACCTGTATTTTTCTAGAGTGTTGTAAAACTAGTCTCATTGGGTTCAGTTAAAGATGGCATGGTACCATCTGATCAGAAGATGCGTCATTGTGGACAACTACAAATACCTAGGTGTCTGGTTAGACTGTAAACTCTCTTTCCAGACCCACATTAAGCATCTCCAATCCAAAAATTACATCTAGAATCGGCTTCCTATTTTGCAACAAAGCATCCTTCACTCATGCTGCCAAACATACCCTCGTAAAACTGACTATCCTACCGATCCTTGACTTTGGCGATGTCATTTAAAAAATAGCCTCCAACACTCTACTCAACAAATTGGATGCAGTCTATCACAGTGCCATCTGTTTTGTCACCAAAGCCCCATATACTACCCACCACTGCGACCTGTACTCTCTCGTTGGCTGGCCCTCGCTTCATACTCGTCGCCAAACCAACTGGCTCCAGGTTATCAAGTCTTTGCTAGGTAAAGCCCCGCCTTATCTCAGTTCACTGCTCACCATAGCAGCACCCACCCGCAGCACGCGCTCCAGCAGGTATATTTCACTGGTCACCCCCAAAGCCAATTCCTCCTTTGGCCGCTTTTCCTTCCAGTTCTCTGCTGCCAATGATTGGAACGAACTGCAAAAATCACTGAAGCTGGAGACTCATATTTCCCTCACTAACTTCAATCACCAGCTGTCAGAGCAGCTCACAGATCATTGCACCTGTACATAGCCATCTGTAAATAGCCCATCCAATTACCTCATCCCCATACTGTATTTATTGATTTATTTTGCTCCTTTGGACCCCAGTATCTCTACTTGCACATTCATCTTCTGCACATCTATCACTCCAGTGTTTAATTGCTATATCGTAATTACCTCACCACTATGGCCTATTTATTGCCTTACCTCCCTTATCTTACCTCATTTGCACACACTGTATATAGACTTTTTTTGTATGTTTGTTTATTCCATGTGTAACTCTGTGTTGTTGTATGTGTCGAACTGCTTTGCTTTATCTTGTCCAGGTCGCAGTTGTAAATGAGAACTTGTTCTCAACTAGCCTACCTGGTTAAATAGAGGTGAAATAAAAAAAAAAATGGTATCCCATTGCCTGTTCTCATCAGTTTTGGTGACTAACTGGCTGGGAACAATGCTTCACAGAGAGAACACCGTTCAGCTGAACCGGGTCTGTTTATTGGCTACGGTACTGTCTCTGCCTGGTTCCGCTCCTCTTGTCTGATTCAGGACCAGTGGGTGTCTGCTTTGATCCCATTATGACCGTGATCGTATGCCAGGGTGCTAATGCACTTCCCCCCCACGAGCCATCTACTCAGCGGGTCTCAATGACGCTGCTTATGTCGAACTGATTGATACACATGCACACACCTCATGTTGTACCACTCAGTGTTCGTATGGTTAACCATTTCACTACATACTGAAGCTATACTTCCAATGCTGTCAATAACTCCTGATTCCTCTACATTAATCAAATGTTAGAAGGTAATCTTATCTTGCGAACAGCAATAAAAGGGGCTGCAGTATGGAGTGGAGATGCACAAGTTACCCAATCCATTAGAATTCAATCTCTTTTTGACAGCACCCCTTTTGATTTGAATGAAACCTTCCATATGTATTTGCTCATTGTATAAGTGATCAGAAGGTGACTTTTTGGACATGAGTTCCAAAACATTCAAGAGATAAAGACATTCAAAGTTGACCAGTTTGGCATACCCCATCATACCATGAGACATCCATGTCTTCATCGCTGGAAAAGATAAATGGTTGAGATTGATATCATTTAAAAGCTTCTTTATTATTTATTTATTTCATGTCAATTATCTAAAATGCTTCTTAATGTTTGCATGTTTTGTAGCTTAGACCCTATTTTACATCAAGGTTTTTTTGTTGTGCCGGCCATCGGTTCAGACACATTAACATTAGTTATTTTCTTAGATCAATGCGCACATTGCACAGTTTTTCTTGAGCTAAATCAGATCCAGTCTAAACTGTGCGATGTAGTAGGGAGTTGTAGTTTCCAACAGGCCAATAGTCTACATATTTAAATGCATAAAACGTGGTAATTGACTACAATGACCATAACCCATTGCGCATCTACTTGTCCGGTCTGTTTTTCTTTTACGCCTGTGGTAATTAACTGATAATTGGTATTCAGCAGTCATAAAAGTATGCCTTATTTACTTTGAAGAACGACTAAAAAAATGTTTTTGTCAGACGGCATAGGGCAGCAGCTCTATGAAGATGAGATGATGACTTGGAATTTAAATAAAGTCATCAAATAAAACAAATGTAATATACACAACTGAACAATTTTATTAAAGTGATGTGAATAAATAAGTGATAAACAGTAATGGGACTACCATCATGGGACTTTTATTAATTGTTTTGTTCTGTGTTACAGCATTCAACCCAAATAATCTAAACCAGAATCAAATAAATGTTGTATTTTTTAATAATCGAACCGAAGCCGAACTGACCTCAAAAAGCACTAATTTCTCAGCACTACTGATACATCTACTAAAATGGGAATAGATTTTAAATGTCAACTTTTTAAAATGGTACCACAAAGATGGTTGGAGGTCCACACATCTGTTATAGGAAACCTATTGAAATCATAGAAATATAAATAATAGATATGGCCATTTAAGTTGACATTCAACAGTGGGTGGACCGTTGGCCGTCTTTGGGTAGTAATTAGAAGTAAAAATGTAAATTAAATGGACATTTTCAGTGGTGTACCAGCTAAATTGCAGTTGTCTGAAGGGATGGGTCCTATTTCTATGATTTGAAATAACACCCACCCTGTATACAAGAGCATGTTATGTCTCAACCGATGGCGGGCACAACACAAAAAACTCAGATGATGTAAAGTAGGGTCTAAACTGAGTTTTTAGATGATTGAATAATGTCAATGTTTTGACAACCCCCGTAAGCTTTTAAATGATATCAAAGCTGAACTGTTTATATTTTCCAGTGAGGAAGACATGGATGTCTCATGATATGCAAAATGGGTGAATTTTAAATGTTTTGGCATTCAGGTCCAATGTATTTAAAAAAATATATATATATTTTACCTTTATTTAACCAGGTAAGCTAGTTGAGAACAAGTTCTCATTTACAACTAAGACCTGGCCAAGATAAAGCAAAGCAGTGCGACAGAAACAACAACACAGAGTTACACATGGAATAAACAAGCGTACAGTCAATAACACAATAGGAAAAAAAAGAAAGTCTATATACAGTGTGTGCAAATGGCATGAGGAGGTAAGGCAATAAATAGGCCATAGTAGCAAAGTAATTACAATTTAGCAGATTAACACTGGAGTGATAGATGAGCAGATGATGATGATGAGCAGATGATAGTGTGTAAGTAGTGTGTGCAAAAGAGCAGAAAAGTAAATAAAAACAATATGGGGATGAGGTAGGTAGATTGGGTGGGCTATTTACAGATGGACAATGTACAGCTGCAGCGATCGGATAACTGATGTTTAAAGATAGTGAGGGAAATGTAAGTCTCCAGTATGGAAAGTTTTGTTTAAATTAAAAGGGATGCTGTCAAATACTGATTGAATTCAAATGGATTTACCCTTACATCACCGTCAGACTTAGGCCTGTATCATAGTGGAACCTTCCAGATCTCTGACAGCTCACCCTGTAACACTGATCCCTTTCACAGTGGACAGACAGCCTCTCCACTCTGTCCCGAGATGTTATCTTCAGTGCCACATGTCACCTCTCAACGTGACACCACACCACCACGTCCCCACTACTATGTACTTCTCACGCAAACGCACATTATAGAGTTGGCTTTGGAAGTCTGTAATTATTGTTTAGAAGGGTGTGTGTGTGTGTGTGTAAGCGGGAACTGTCCATAATTATGTGGCAGCAACGGCGGATCGACTTGAAAGAGCCAAGCGCTCATAAAAGGATATTTATACCCGATTCATTACACGTTCAGCGACTGTTAAGTCGGGAACACTTACCCCCAAATGAGATGGTTAAAAAGACCCTCCCCTCCAATTGGACACGCTTCTTTTCCACTGGGCCAATAAAAAGGCCCTGGTTCAGAGGACGAGCTGTATTCCATCATTTCTGCAACCCGGAGGTATTTTTATGTTCAGGCTTCTCACTTACAAGCTAGTAGCAATATGAGATGCATTGTACACTATACCCTGTCATGATAGAAGCCTCCATTCTCACGGAGTCGTGTTTAATTATGGGTCCTAGCAGCATAGCTGCAGGAACTCATTTGTTTTGGTTAGAATTATTATTATTATTATTATTATTATTATTGTGATACCATTCCTTCTAGACATTCAAGAACTAATTAGTACAACGTTTTACGTTGGTTTTTCAGCTATGTTAGAAAGCACAGCTTCTTGCGGGATTTCCGACAACCCCCAGACAAAGTGTCATGTATGGAGAGACTTCTTGTGTGTGACGAACGAGCGAATGTTTCTGAAGTCATTGTCAGTCGTTTAAATGGAACCAAGCTCCTCAGACCTTCAGAGAAGACCGGAGAGGGTCTCTCTTGTCTTTGAGAGGACGTTTCTGCTCTAGTTTTCCTGTCTACAGCACCACTTTAATCGAATGGAGGAGACAGACTCTTCCCCCGTAGCGAGCCAGCTTCCGCCCGTGTGAGCCACTCAAAGAGCCGTGAACTCTAAAGCCTTTTAAAGCGGAAGTGAGACGGGGAGAAAAAGGAGAAGACTCAAAGGGGACTTTGTGTTGGCGATGAACTTGGCCAAGAGGGTCGCTTTTGGGAGAGAGTTGGATGGTGGGGGAGAGGGTAAGATTTTAGAGGGGGGTCGGATAATTTACGTCTTGAGTGAAAAGGGGGTTTGTTGGGGTTCCCTTCATGGAGGTGACACGATGGGGCCCTTTCTCTCGCTCTGCTGTGGCCCGACCACAAAGAGGGGATTTCTTCATTTATTTCTTCAATTTCATGCCATGTCGACCCAAAATGGCCTCTCGGCCTCCTCTCAAGACTACCCTGTCCACCCTCACCGCCAAATCTCTCCCTCCCTTCCCAACAAAAAACCAATAGCCCCTTTTTTGGTGGACACTACTGTTTTTAGCTTGTTTTCTTTTGGGGGGGTGTGGGCGGTGAACTGCGATGTTAGGCTACTTGGACAAAGCTTGGATCTGCAATTCACTCAGGGGCTTCGTTTTTACTGGTGTGGGAACTGGAGCGAATTGAAAAGGGGGGTTGGGTAGAGAACCTGACAAGTGTATTTAGTGCTTGGCCGTGTTATTGATACACTGGGGTCTCTTGTGACTGAGCTGGCCTGGTGCTCATCGAAGACCATAGCTGCTGAATGCTGATGTAGCCATCGCTGGTGAGCAAACAGGAAAATACTCCAGCTTTGTACCAGTCTCTCCCCTGACTCCCACCCCAATGCTTGGTTATGTAAGACCTGCTAGACTACCGTGAGAGAGTTCTGCCCCATTACGAATCATGAAATGGGGTTGGCAGTATGTATTTAGAAGTATATGAGCTACTGTATTTCCCATATCATTTTCTCTTGCCCAGTAGATTGCCTTCAAGTGGAAGACTTCCAATCTTGTTACATTTTGAAAGATTCATAAATGTATTCACTGGTGCCGATTTTTTTTAAATGTATTTATTTTTCTCCCTCTCCATGTGTTTCCTGTGCATTTCACACCCACAGTTGTTCATTGACCCATGAAAGGGTTCCTACCAGAGAAGGTGAAATAGGGATCTTTGCTCCTCAATTGACTGACCTCTTGAACTGGTGCGCGCGCGCACACACAGGGAAAAGAGAACCATAATGACGCACATACTTTCTTCACTTTGCCCATGGTCGTACCCAGATGTAATTCCTGGAAACCAGTGGTTGATTTGCTTTTTCATCATACCACTAATACTTTTGGCCACTTCCCCTACATCCACCCATCACAAAATGACAGCCTTTTCATTTGCTTAATAATGGCATGAGCGAGACCATGCAGCAGTTTAGTGGCAAAATGTACCTGCCACCCTTTCCCCGGCCAACCTTCTGCCCTCCTCCTCCATCACGTCTTCTGCTCTCCTCTCTCTTCACAATGGACGAGCGGCTCCTTTTGTGACTTCTGCTTTTTCTTGCCCCTCCCCCTCTTCTCCCTCTTCCTTCCCCTCAGACCTTGGCCCTGAGCTGCAAAACATCTGCCTGTCAGCAACAGCAATCACATGAGGTGCAGAGAGAGGGCTTAGACATTTATTCAAATGTACACACTTATTTTTTTTTAAGAAACCTCAGTGCTACTTTTACAACACATTCTTTTTTTTCTGCCTACCCCTCTGCCAGATTAGCGGCATGGGATCCACGAAAAAGCACTCCTGCCTGTGCTACAGTTTGAATGAAGGACTGAAAAAGGCTTACCCTTTTTGGCTCCTTGTTTAAACACACCCATCACTGATGTGGAGAGGAAACGTGGGAAGATGAATGACGATAAGTCAACAGTAGGACTTTTGACAACCCCAGTCAGACGTTTGGTTGTTATTGTTGATGTTTGGAGAGTGTCGCTATGTCAATGTGACTTAGCAGTGAGCACACTCCATGAGTTGTGCAAAAAATGTCGATACATGGACAAAGTGGGGATGTTTAGTTCAACGCCAGTTAACTGCCCAAACGGAACAGAACATCCTTTGAGACATTTAACAAATCAGCCGAGAAGGGCCCCCTCTTCAACCCCCTGTGTCATTCATAAGGTTGTGAAGTAGAACATTCCTAGTCAAGGTGCCGTGAATCTCCTGATTAATCCTGTTAAATTAATCTGGATAACCTTTTCAGAGTGTCTTTAACCCCATTAAAGGGATCCCTTTCCTCTCGTAAGTCCACGTGTGTATTCAGTGAGGGGAAACATTCGGAACATTGCAGATATAAATGTAATGAGTAGAGCTGACGCCAGTCCCTGACAGACAATCAGATGTTCTACTCAAAACATTTCTAGCTGAACGTGCTGTAACCTCCTGAACAGACCCCACGTGCTAACAGCGTGATGGCACTTCCAGCATCGCCACTACAGCTGACTGACTTTGTGTGAGGATCTCTGATTTTACCCCACTTTCACAACTTGGAACGCTCCTGCCGGCTGTTATGACATAGCAAAATGATCCACTTCTCTATCAGTTAATCCCCAGCTGAATGCACCACTTTTTTTGTTTCTTACCGAATGTGCCAATTTAGATTTCCCCATAAGATAGATTTAGCTTGTTATTTTACAATGTAAAGAGGAGATATAGCTGTAGGTCTTCCTCCCCATGTCCTTATGGACACAACTGCGTCACAAGGACTATGGGGTTGATTTGGTCCACACAACCAGTGGAAGTTGAGCTTTAATGAATGTAGTCTTGTGTTACCATTACCACTCTCAACAGAATTGTCTCACATTTGAGCTGATTGAAAGCGGCCATCTTTCTACGTCAGTATTTAATGTGATTTTAGAATTTTTAACACAATAATGTTGAGATTGGTGAGCTTAGCTCAGAGGGACCACTTGTAGTCAGACTGGCTTCGGGTCGGAAGAGTGTGTTTAGAATCAGTGTTGTTCCATAGGCATGAAATGGGCGAGAACGTTTTAAAATGGAGGAGGTAGCCAACTACCTTAACTTCCAATAAGAAAGGTCACTGTTCATTGCTCCATTTCAAAAATGTTGTCTGTGGCATACCCAGTGAACCCGACCCAGGCTCTTCAATCAGAGGGCAGACGTTGGAGGCAGCAGGCCTTTTCACTCTCCAGTCACTTTCCAGTTGAGCGAATGGAGAGCCCGACGCCAGCATATGGTCCGTCTGCTCGTTCACACCTCTCGGTCTGGCCCCTCCTCGCTTCGCTAATTCACAACAAACGACGAACCCGGTCACCAACCCACATCTGACCCTTTGGCTGTTGGTCATACAAGACTGGACCACGTTTGGCTGAGCATGCCTCCGGCAGCTTGTGGCAGAGAAAGGCTATCTGTCTGTGGTGATGGTTGGGCGTTGGCTACTAGCTCTCATTGCACTTCCTCTTCATCTATGACATAAAAAGAGTGTGGAAGTAGAAATAAATAAAACCCTAACAAACCCATTTTATGAGTAGTATTAGTGCAGCCTTATGTCTCTTATGGTGACGTCCAAGGTTTTGTTGCGGTTCCTAACCAATCAAGCATTTGATGTAGCCTGTGTTCAGAATTCAACTGCATTAATCATATCTGTGGGCCTAAGACTTTTGGGCCTAATATGTTTAAATGTCACAGTACTGCAAAGTTAGTCTTAATGCTATGATAATTTCCCAACTTTCAATTCTCCAACATGAACTTATTAATTTAGCTGTAGCCCACTACTGTACACTCTGCAGCTCTGTCTTAACTTCTTGCAGTGTGTTGTTTGCACAAAACCAGCAGTTCTGTTCATGCATGTCCTGATTGGAAATGTTCCAACCGACATGTCACTCGCACACTTCCTCTCTTCACAAAGCTTCACTTCCTGTCGCAGGACAGCATCCTCGCAGCTTTTGTGTTCCGAGCCAGCCAGCAGATCTTCACTCACTCTGTGTGCATTGTTTGTTTATTTCCCCTTCTCCTCTGAGTCCAGCCACCGCATATCTAACTTGAAAAAAAGAAACACTTTTTTTAATAGATTTCGACAAAAAAAGTTTTCATTTCCTGTTTGCACACCACAGAGGCACCAACAAAGAAAAGAAAATAAACAGCAGCAAATCCTTTGTAACTGGGCTTCTGTGTACTAGACCTAAGTGGGACTTTTGTCAAATGTTGTCTAAACTAATTGACTTGTAGTAGTGTTTGTTAATGAGGGGTAACAGGAGTGCTATGTTTGTGAAAATGGCAATGAAAAGCTAACATGCAAATGAAAAGCTAGCGCGTTCGTGTGAGGAAATGTAACGCCGTGGGCTTATCAAAGGGGGCTCACTCAGGATTATACACAGAGTTAGTGCCTCTTGAAGGTGTCACAAAATGGTTGTTGTGGTGCTGTTGACCCTCATTGTTTAGGGAAGTGAGCAGTTCCCTTGCACGTACTCTTCTGACCATTGAAATAACATATTGAAGCTAAGTCTGCAGCACCAGCTTGAGCATCAAAGTTGATTTAATGTAATAAGGATCCCCATTAGCCGACGCCAATGGGGACAGCTAGTCTTACTGGGTCCCGACACAGAATGAAAAAGACATTGCAGACAAAAGACTTGACAGTTTACATACAAAGTGATAAAACATTCCTTTTTTTACCTTCATATCATCCAGTCCACACAATTACCATGTTGCAAGTGAACATTCTGTATGAACTTATTATTAATATGTTGTCACTGAGGCTGTACTGTACTGTGATTCGTATACCTAGCATTCCCCCGCCTCTCTCGCTAAAGCATGGAAATAACCAGACCCAGCCAAGATGGGTTTAATATTGGGTGGTATTTTCTAATACCTGGTTATTGCAGGTGGGATTTAATCGTTTCCTGTTCCACAGACCCCAGAGTCAGGCTCAGTAATGAGTTGAAAGCAGGTGGGCTCTTAGGAGAGAAGAGGAGAGGGGGATGAGGGAGGAGGGGGGGCAGAATGTATTCAGACCAGAGAGAGCAATAAAAGCACATCTCCAAGGCAATCCTGACAAAGCCCTCAGTGGCTCATGAGGGGCACAACAATTAGAGGTATGGCTGCTAGGAAGAGAAGGGATTTTGTACGAGGAATTGACTATTGGGGCCTGGGTGATGAATCATTCATTAGTATTATTGTACCCCTTTGGTTTA